>NC_056625.2:104738952-105059785 GCF_002870075.4 Lactuca sativa | reverse complement strand
AGTGCATGGAGGTTTAACCCATGGATCCTAAGTAAGATGAAAACTCATGCACATTAGGGTTTACATGGATGTAACCGTAATCCTAGCCACACTATATAAGAAGACCCTAGGATACTAAAATCGGCACCTAGTGATCTTTGGAAGAGCATAGCCAATTTTGTGTGCAAGTAATCCTCTCTCAAGTCCTCCATTATTAGTGGTGTTGTGTGAAGCATTTGAGGCATCACATTTGGGGTGATAGGCTCTTAAAGGTCTAAGAGAAACAAGCTAAAAGAAAAGGTATGTCAACTAACTAGTTTTGTTATACAAGTACCCATGCTTTGCATGCTAGTTAGGATAATGCTTTGGAAAATCAAATTGCATGTATAATTAGAGAAAACATAGATCCAAAGCATTTAGGGATGTATGTGCACCTTAACGTTGTTAGAGTGCTCAAAACCCATCAGTAAATAAATTTGTAACATTCATTATTCAGGTAATTTACATTTTTGACCCTTATTATGTATTATGTTTTCAAATTGGTCCCAAGTGGCATGTAAATGAAAAGTGTGGATTTGATTAAGTATGCTAGGTGCACTATATGTACGTTGGGCGTACATGGCGAAGACTCAAACCCTAATTTTTAGAATTTGGACCCTATTTAAGCATCATTATCTCATTGAGACCCCTTCATTCATCAGCGACCATGCCCATTTTTGTCCCAAGGAAACCCTAATTCCCTTGTGTGTGCATTTTGAGATTGAAAGTGTGCTTTGTGGTGTTCTTAATCGAAGGAAAAGGAAAGGAAACCATCTTGGAAGCTTAAGGCACTTTGGATCTAGAAGTATCTTGCTCTCAAGCTTAAGGAAATCAGCTGATTTGTGAGTCTATGGACCTCCATCAATGCACCAACACCGAAAGTACTATAAGCAGAAGAAATCAACAATCACGATCATTGGGCCCACAACCTATGTTTGGAATACCCCTACAAGGTCCTAAGCATAGGTTTGGATTTTCTCCGAACCCACAACATGATTCTAGAATGCCCTACCTGGCCCTCAGCCCATGTCTGGAATGTTCTCGATATTACACCGATCTTGTCAACATTACATCATTTGCACAACACTCCGGGGGCCTAAAGATGCTCACCTCATTCCATCGCCTTGCAGGGATCTAATCAACGTCCCTCTCAACGCTAACCGAGCACCACAATGCCATAATCTTACCATGCATAATTCCTTTCATAGAATAAGCTGCTACCAATGCAAAAACCTACAAAATCATGGTCGCGTACGACCTAAGAATAGGATAAATGGTCATACTTTTGATCCTATTCAAAGGCTATAACCCAAAAAAGAATTATGCATATAATTCAATCCCGATGCCCCAATGATATCTTGACCAGCCCATAAACATCCGTATCGGTAATATATATTTGATTTACCACAATACACGCCCTTAGGGAACCCATAACCTCATCCAAAAAGGGAAAAAAATACCAAAGCTCTATTGAAACGACAAACCTCAATCATTAACAGAAGACATCCTTATGAACGATTGGAACGTGATCCCATACCTTTATTGAGATTGAATAGATTCCACCAATGCACAACTAGCTTGAGAAGACTTCCAAGGTGATCCTGAATGCTACCAAAACTTGAGCCTACAATGAACCAAAATTCCACACGATCATTGAGGGTAAACATACCCAGAGACTAAAAAAAACATAAGACGTACTAAACTTGATGATAGGTGGACATATCCATTGAAATTCAACTGTCACAAATTGAAACTTTCGAACAACCTCTGCTGGATGATGAACGAAATGACCAATAATCGAGGACACATTCAGATTTGTGACAACCCGAAATTTCCATTCTGAACAAACCATTTGAAGCCAATAGAAGTAGAACAGTTACAGTGAAAACTCAGATTTCGAGTATAAGTTTGGCAGTTTTCAGGATTTTACACTTAAGGAGATATTAGGAGAGTGGATGCACTAGGGTTTTGTGCAACACTGTTATTCCAATACTCTAGGACATTAGAGTTCGTTCCAGGAATAAAAATATTTTCTGCCAAAAATATCTCCGGACTATAAATAGAATTCTGAACCAAATTGGTTCATTTGTTGGATTCCATTTAGAGAAAAGTCAAAATTCTCTCTCACGGATCTTCGGGTTTTTATCCCAAATTGTGAGTACTTCGATCTAGTTATGTTATATAGCTTAGATTGTGTTTACAAACACCAATTACATATCAAATCTATGAGACTCGGGAGTTTACCGCCCAAGAACGTTCTTGGGGAGTAAACTCCAATATGTCGCTTAAATGCTACTTAGTCCTTTCCCAGTGATTTGTAACTACCATAGACTTGTATGCTAGTGTGTATATGACTAGAAAACATCAAAATCGGATTAATACCCCAAGATTTAGGAGTTTACCGCCCAAGAACACTTGGGGAGTAAACTCCATTTTTAGGTCCTAAAGGGTTCCAATGACCCTCAAAGCTTTAGAACTTGAACTAGAAGCCTTCATTTCATATTTAGGACACCAAAATAATTAGAAACAATGATGAAAGTGAGTTCACGGCCAAGGAGCTTCTTGGGCTGTGAACTCCATGTTTAGGTGCCAAAATGCTTTGAAACACTTCCTTAAGCCAAGAGACAAATTAGGACAAGTACCCTAGTGTGTTTGGGGCTAGCAAACACCACTAAAACACCAAGAAAAGGGAGTTTACGGCCCAAGATATTTTAGGGCCGTGAACTCCAATATATGGTACCAAATGGTGCCATAATTCCTCCTAAAGCCTTGAACAATTGCCTAGAACATATCCTATGTGAGTATGGGACTTGAAAACACCATAAACACCCTCCCAAGGGAGTTTACGACCGTAAACTCCAAGGGAATATGGTCCCAGGGCCGTAAACTCCTCAAAGGAGTTAATAGGAAGCCCAAACACTTGTTTAAGCCTTGAAGCAATTCACCACTAGAGTTGTAATAATTCTAAGCTTCATTTAGAGACTTGGTTGAGAGTTTACGGCCAGGAGTTTACTCCCCTGGGCCGTAAACTCCAAAACATATGGCCATTAGACCATAAACTCCCATTAGGGGCATTGCACTCCTTTGTTGCAACCCATTAGCCTCCTAGCACTTGACCAAAAGTGTTTTCCTCGCGTTTAGATGTTTATACTTGTATAATTAGTGTTTTAATCACTAATTATTTATATACATATGTCTTCATATGTAATTAGGATCATTGTGTGTGTCTAAAGTCTTCACTTGACACCAAGCACTTGTCCGATCCTTCCTTACGATAACAACCCGTTCAATTCCAGTCACCTACTGCAGGTGAGTTCATACCCCTTAATCAATGTTTTAAACTGTCTTAAATGTTTTATGGGGGGATACAAGTAGAATTACGCTAGTTATTATATCAATCACATGTGATTAATATACAACATTCAAATGATTTGGCTACTCATTAGCCGTTTTACCAAACAGTTTCCTTCAAATGATTTTTATAAACATTTTATATGCTTTAAACTCCTTATTACACTGTATATTTTACTCTGTATATCACATTTCAAACTTATTTACAATTGTGTTTCAAACAAATGTTTCTTTATACCAAACTGTTTTATCAAACCCATGCCTTCAAACTGTTTTATAGATTGACATCAAGTCGATCTTTTCTTAAGATAATATTTATGTTCAAATGTTTTACAAAACTTATTTATGCTTTTATATTATCAATTGCATGCCTCTATATGTATAGTTATATAAGAAATGTTTAAAAGACTTAGGAAGGCTATCCACCCTATTTCCTTTTCGCGCTTGAGATGTGGTCTGGTGGGACATCGGGTACTCGTCCGAAGGTCGTTTAAATATTAGTTATATATCATGTGTACATATATAGTCATAAAAGGTCCTTACAGTTCATCCCATGCCCTTGGGTAGCAAGGGTATACATCCATGACCATACGTACCAGTTAGATTACTAGTAAACTACCATATGGGTAGTTTAGGACGATACTAGAACTATTACTAGAACGCGATATCATACAATGAGTCAGTTCATTCATGAGTCTATACTTGCTAGATAGAGAGCACATACATTACAGCTAGAACATTTCATTACTATGAGTACATATACAACTATACTACGAAGAGAACATATACAACGATACTAGAACGAGTACATTACTATACTTGCTAGATAGAGAGAGAACACATTACAGCTAGCACACGTCGAACATTTCCGTACATTACACTTACATTAATACGTTCATAAAATTGTGATCCACTGTGTCGGAGCATGCCTTAAATGTCATGGCCCGAGTTGTAGCCAGAGTCTCTTAAAGGGAGAGCGTGAGTTTGCGTATAGATCTATACTGGATTGACTATCCTACACCTTGCTGCTAGCTACAGCCAGACCTGCAGGTTTGCGGGTGCCAAACGTCATTCCGTTATTACGACCATCCGTATGTTGTTGTTACCAGTCGATAGTATGGTGCAATTAATCACATGATGCCTTAATATAAATCTGGTTTAAGGTAGTTAGTACAACAGTAGTTCTTATAGCGCTACGTTTTAGTACTACATTAATTTTCCCTGTACACATATTTAGTGATCTTTTCACTTAAACGATAAATGTAAAAAAAAACTATATTTTGTTAATAATAGTTACACTTGGGAAAATTACACACTTTTACATGACACGAATATTTAGAACAGTTAAGTCTTGGTAGAAGACTACATAGAGATCAGTTAAGTCTTGGTAGAAGACTCCCTGTTATAATAGTAGGAATCATAGGGATTTCTAGAGTTTTTCAAACGTTTACAGTTGATTTACAAACATTTTCATACGTACAGTTCATATACATTTTCAATACTTACAATTCATCTACTTACAAATTCTTACATACAAATTAAGACACTAAATACTTATGATCCCACCAGCTTCAAAGCTGATACTCGCTTTCAAAATTACTTGTATCCTCAGGTCATCATAGACAGGTACCGATGCAAGGAGAAAGGAAGATGGAGCTTGTTCAAGACTCATCTTTCATTTTGATTTATGCTTTAGTGTTTATCAAAATTTGATAGAACATACTTGTATAATAATTCTATTATTAATGCAATGGATGATGTTGTTGCTTGTTTACTACTTTTCATTGTTGTGATACTGTACATGACGTCCTCCGCCCCAGAACGTTTCCGCCGTTCTTGGTTTTGGGGTGTGACAGATTGGTATCAGAGCATTGTTTATAGTGAATTAAGTATATCAACCCATAAAAGATATACTAACTATAAATACATAAGGGATTAAAAATACTCTGACCAAGAGTTTATACTTTAAATAATAAAATATTTAAGTAAGTATACGTGCCTGGATTCATACTAAAATCAGTGTCACTAGGACAATACAAAAGAATTACGATTGTTGGGCAACACAAGTGGGCTTAGAGGCATATGGTCAAAACTGGGAAGATATAGCCTGATCACCTATATTATCCGAGGGTTGACTAACATGTGCCTAAGTTTAATTGTGTGGTTGCAACAATGCTAAAATCTTACCAACCCTACCACAATGAGAACAATAGAACATAACATTAAAATTAAAATACTATAGGAGTATTTGGTGTTACTATAAGTACTTTATACCTGAGAACTAAAACGGGATCTTCATTACTAAGTTGATAGTTGCTAAGTGGATACACTAAGGCTATATGTAATTAGGATGTTATAGACTTAGAATCTGTGGAAATTTTACTTCACCCCTATTCTGTGTGAATACGGAGTTAAGGTCACTTATTCGAAGGTTTATCCTGTTTAGATTACACATAGCTGGTATGCACTTCACAAATAGCGATGTAACTAATGAAGGTTTTCTAAATAATTATCTAGATAGTTTGTCTAATAATTATTCTCTTACCCTAAATTCTCGCATAGAAAACATAGTTGGACTCCATCCCCACGGCAACCAGTATCTTTCTAACGAAGTCATAGCTGGTTGGTTTGGAGAAGAACCAGAGAATGATCATCCTATCCCCTTGAATGATCACCATGATGAAGACCTTTCGTTGGATGCTAACTCTGAACCAGAGGTTGAGAACCTACCCTAAGCAGCTCCCTTTCCAATTCCCAACCCTCATCCGGCTTTTCATGGCCCGACCCTGAGTGAGTGGAATGCTTGGAAACATGGAGCCAAGGACAAGATCAGTCTATGCCATTTGATGGCGACCGAAGCTTTTACGACTTGAGCAATGGGGGCTCAGCAGATAGAGTCTTGCCAATCTTGGTCCGCAGAGTGGCCCGAAATGAGATTCAAGGCAGGACAGCCCTACACCAGATTACCGAAGTTGTCGCTGATGCAAGAATGCATACCCTCCACACCATTCGTCTAGAAGATGCTCACGAGAGATCAGAGAGAAACCATGAAACCCTGCTGCAAGCGCTGGCTGAATCACGAGCCGAAGTCATAGAGCTCCGAGTACGCCAGAGGGTGTACGAAAGACACCTACTTGACGTGGAACGTCAACTGGCTAAACTGAGAGTTCACCAGAAAGATGACCGTCGCTGGTAGTAGACGCTTTACTTTATTTTCCTTATAAAAAGGAATCGTGTTTTTCTGTCTATGCCCGGTGTGGCATTTTCTATGAAATTATCTTGTACCGTAAGTACTTTAGTTAGGTCTTTATGCTGTCAAGAACTATCTTCTCTGTGGTTATGATGTAAGACCTTCACAAGGTCATTTTCCCGAATCTTTACATCGTGAATATCAAAGATATTGACAGCCGGCTAACTTTTGTGTCATTCTTCATTCAAGTACTCTTATCATACTTTCATTGGGGTCTATCTAAAACATGATTTAGTCAAGTCATTGGACTATAGTGATTTATCTCCGGAGACATTTCCAAGTCTCTTTTAGTGGTTGGATCTTGTTATTCGCCAGCCCACGATACCTCGGCTTGCACAACAAACGTTTTGAGACCATTCTACGAACTTACTCCTACTCATTACTAGGACTGCATCATAGGGATGTAGGTCAAACATTCGCAATCATACCTCTAATACGTACTAAGACTGCATCATAGGGATGTAGGTCAACCTTTCAAGAACATACTCTTACTCTTTTCTTGAATAATCTAAGTACATCTAAGGTCAACCAGAATCGCTCACAAAAATCCTTATCTTTCGTGTTACAGAATCATGCCGTCATCCGGAAACAATCAGTCGAGCAACGAAACCCCTATCCTCCATATCGACACTGCTACTTTACAAGCTGCAGTAGCAGCTGCTGTGACAACTTTCCTTACACACATCAACCCAGGCAACACAAGCAAGACCGACAAAGGGGTCGAGAGTTTAAATGGTAGTACCAAACCGGGAAACCAACAAACAGTAACAGTCACTGGCTCGCAAAGCCGAAAGACAGAGAACAAGAAACGAAAGCGTCAAGCCCAGAAAGAATGCAAGAAATCCCAAAGGCTGGCTATGCAACAGCAACAAGTGGAAACCCCTGCCATCCTAGTACCGAGCAGGCCATACGAGGGAAAACTCCCGAAGTGTGATAAGTGTAGTTTCCATCATCATGGGGCTCGCCATGATATGCAGTGTTGCAATTGCCTAAAAATAGGGCACCATGCTCGTGGCTGTGGAGCACCGGCACGACCCATCACTTAAGTCCCTTTCATCGGGACTAACCCTACACACGAGAGTAGTTATAATGCCGAACGCTTTAGGAAGCAATTTTCAAAGTGGACTAACGAGTAAGGCACTCGTGTCCACATAACATTGGCTAAACACCGCAATCCCGTCACCAAAGCTAGTACTAGCCAGTCATGCCACCAATGCGGTGAGATAGGGCACGTCAAGAAGGATTGCCCTATAGCAAAGAACTCTGGAGCAGATGGGAAAATTCTCAGGATCACAGTTGTAGGAGAGCCTACTCCGGAACCCTCGTTAATGTAACTTAGGCGTGTTGTTGTAACAGACTTATAAACTATCCAGGACTATTGCAACTAGAGTCTTACCTTTTGCGAGATCTTGTCTGTATAGGGATTCTCGTGCTGCGTATACTTGTCTTTTGTAGTATATCTTATTCGCAGCAATAGTCTAGTGGTAAATCTAAAGTACTGTAACTCTGTTCATGGTTGCATGGTTTTGTTTTGTTTGTAAACGTCTGATGTTCAAATCTAATGTCTTTAAGTTTCAGTATGATTCTGACATTATCATACGACTCGATTCAATTTGTTCTTCACGAAAACAGCTTCATACGTACATCTCTTTCTTCTAGATCACTTTTCCAGCGAAGCCGTCATATCAGAACACCGAAGTACTCATGCCAGGAGTACCTCTTAGTTATTTTCTTTCCGAAGAAATCCCCAAAGTACCACTCGTGCAGTACGTCAAGTTCAATCCAAGGATTCATATGATTGATCTATCACTGAGGAATGTATGCATAAGAGTGATATATGATCAAGGTTCTACAGGTTTAGAATTGATGATTCCACTTTAACTTCTTTTCCCGAATGGGATGTGAGCTTAAAGAAGAATCAGTTATTCGACTACCTTTTCAATCTTAATTATATACGACTCGTATACACGAAATTGTGATTGTGAACCATGTATGAATTCTAATATGAACTTCAGGATGGAGAACTGCTCAAGCCTACGAGTAATCACATCGTCATGTGAGCAAACATAGAACCCAATACGACTCTTGTAAACAGATCACCCTATAGTCTAAACACCTACGGAGATACCAGAACAGTACAAACAACTTAACGAACTGCACAGCGATAGAATAAGAAGACTAGGCTTCTCACCCTAGAGAAACCCCAGTCTTATTCTCCCAGAGATCGACGGATTGCATCGTATGTGCCTTGGATTTCGAGGACTCCGTCAATATTTTTCATTAGAAATCGTTATCTCTGCCGCACATAGATGAAATGGTTGAGCAAACGCAAGGAAAGAATTACTTTTAGAAATGGATCTGAGATCCGAATATCACCAGTTCGAGTGTTAGGAAAGGATGTCCGGAAGACTATCTTCCGAACTCGATGCGGACACTTCGAGTCCGTAGTGATACCCTTCGGATAGGACCAATACACCCATAGCTTTCATGAGCTAAACGAATAGGGTACGTCTTTCTTACTTGGATCAGTTCATCATTTCTCTATGTAATGACTTACTTATCTACCCTCGTAGTAAGAAGAAAACCCATGGAAACATTTCCTACAGAGGAACTTTTAGCGAAGTTCTCTAGGGACGATTTTTGAAATTGAAGAGTCAAATTTCTATGACACACTGTTAGTAATGTGGGAAAATTTTGAGTACTCTTTCAACTTGTCAAAGCCGTTGAGCATTTGTCGACACCTGAGACGCCGACAGTCATTCGCCAAATTCTAGGTCTTACAGATCTACTATCATAGTTCATCCAGAAACCCTCGCAAATCACAGGAAACCGTACGACTTTGACCCAGCAAGGGGTGGCCTTGTCTGGGAAGTCAAACAAGAAAAAGAAACCATTGGAATTCCAAGTGAGTGACCAAGTTCCATAGGAAGTCTCACTCTGGGACAACTTAATACGCTTCGTAAAGCGTGGAAAGCTAAATTCAAGATAGACAGGACCTCTGAGATTCTTACAAGAATCAGTCCTGTATCTCGCAAAATAGACCTACTCTGCGAACTCAGTAGCATACATCCTACTCTTCGCGTCTCGATCGTGAAACCATACCTTTCCATTAGGACTCTAGTAAGTCCACTCGTCGAGATCCTCGCCTTCGTATTTGAACCATAGAGACCCTCGATCGAGAGGTCAAGCGGACGAAGCAGCGCCATTGCCCGATAGTGAAGGTTCATTGGGATTCCAACCGAGAACCCGATTACACTTAGGTGCGCTAGAACCAATCGATTAGGAAGTTTCCTCCTCACGACTCAATCATTCGTACATACTTCCTTGCCTAAATTCTAATTTCGGGACGAAATTCCCTTCAACAGGGGGATGATGTGACAACCCGAAATTTCCATTCTGAACAAACCATTTGAAGCCAATAGAAGTAGAACAGTTACAGTGAAAACTCAGATTTTGAGTATAAGTTTGGCAGTTTTCAGGATTTTACACTTAAGGAGATATTAGGAGAGTGGATGCACTAGGGTTTTGTGCAACACTGTTATTCCAATACTCTAGGACATTAGAGTTTGTTCCAGGAATAAAAATATTTTCTGCCAAAAATATCTCCGGACTATAAATAGAATTCTGAACCAAATTGGTTCATTTGTTGGATTCCATTTAGAGAAAAGTCAAAATTCTCTCTCACGGATCTTCGGGTTTTTATCCCAAATTGTGAGTACTTCGATCTAGTTATGTTATATAGCTTAGATTGTGTTTAGAAACACCAATTACATATCAAATCTGTGAGACTCGGGAGTTTACCGCCCAAGAACGTTCTTGGGGAGTAACTCCAATATGTGGCTTAAATGCTACTTAGTCCTATCCCCGTGATTTGTAACTACCTTAGACTTTTATGCTAGTGTTTATATGACTAGAAAACATCAAAATCGGATTAATACCCCAAGATTTGGGAGTTTACCGCCCAAGAACACTTGGGGAGTAAACTCCATTTTTAGGTCCTAAAGGGTTCCAATGACCCTCAAAGCTTTAGAACTCGAACTAGAAGCCTTCATTTCATATTTAGGACACCAAAATCAATTAGAAACAATGATGAAAGTGAGTTCATGGCCAAGGAGCTTCTTGGGCCGTGAACTCCATGTTTAGGTGCCAAAATGCTTTGAAACAGTTCCTTAAGCCAAGAGACAAATTAGGACAAGTAACCTAGTGTGTTTGGGGCTAGCAAACACCACTAAAACACCAAGAAAAGGGAGTTTATGACCAAAGATATTTTAGGGTCGTGAACTCCAATATATGGTACCAAATGGTGCCATAATTTCTCCTAAAGCCTTGAACAATTGCCTAGAACATATCCTATGTGAGTATGGGACTTGAAAACACCATAAACACCCTCCCAAGGGAGTTTATGGCCGTAAACTCCAAGGGAATATGGTCCCAGGGCCGTAAACTCCTCAAAGGAGTTAATAGGAAGCCCAAACACTTGTTTAAGCCTTGAAGCAATTCACCACTAGAGTTGTAATAATTCTAAGCTTCATTTAGAGACTTGGTTGAGAGTTTACGGCCAGGAGTTTCCTCCCCTGGGCTGTAAACTCCAAAACATATGGCCATTAGACCATAAACTCTCATTAGGGTCATTGCACTCCTTTGTTGCAACCCATTAGCCTCCTAGCACTTGACCAAAAGTGTTTTCCTCGCGTTTAAATGTTTATACTTGTATAATTAGTGTTTTAATCACTAATTATTTATATACATATGTCTTCATATGTAAGTAGGATCATTGTGTGTGTCTAAAGTCTTCACTTGACACCAAGCACTTGTCCGATCCTTCCTTACGATAACAGCCCGTTCAATTCCAGTCACCTACTGCAGGTGAGTTCATACCCCTTAATCAATGTTTTAAACTGTTTTAAATGTTTTATGGGGGGATACAAGTAGAATTACGCTAGTTATTATATCAATCACATGTGATTAATATACAACATTCAAATGATTTGGCTACTCATTAGCCGTTTTACCAAACAGTTTCCTTCAAATGATTTTTATAAACATTTTATATGTTTTAAACTCCTTATTACACTGTACATTTTACTCTGTATATCACATTTCAAACTTATTTACAATTGTGCTTCAAACAAATGTTTCTTTATACCAAACTGTTTTATCAAACCCATGCCTTCAAACTGTTTTATAGATTGACATCAAGTCGATCTTTTCTTAAGATAATATTTATGTTCAAATGTTTTACAAAACTTATTTATGCTTTTATATTATAAATTGCATGCCTCTATATGTATAGTTATATAATAAATGTTTAAAAGACTTAGGAAGGCTATCCACCCTATTTCCTTTTCGCGCTTGAGATGTGGTCTGGTGGGATATCGGGTACTCGTCCGAAGGTCGTTTAAATATTAGTTATATATCATGTGTACATATATAGTCATAAAAGGTCCTTACAGTTCATCCCATGCCCTTGGGTAGCAAGGGTATACATCCATGACCATACGTACCAGTTAGATTACTAGTAAACTACCATATGGGTAGTTTAGGACGATACTAGAACTATTACTAGAACGCGATATCATACAATGAGCCAGTTCATTCATGAGTCTATACTTGCTAGATAGAGAGCACATACATTACAGCTAGAACATGTCATTACTATGAGTACATATACAACTATATTAGGAAGAGAACATATACAACGATATTAGAACGAGTACATTACTATACTTGCTAGATAGAGAGAGAACACATTACAGCTAGCACACGTCGAACATTTCCGTACATTACACTTACATTAATACGTTCATAAAATTGTGATCCACTGTGTCGGAGCATGCCTTAAATGTCATGGCCCGAGTTGTAGCCAGAGTCTCTTAAAGGGAGAGCGTGAGTTTGCGTATAGATCTATACTGGATTGACTATCCTACACCTTGCTGCTAGCTACAGCCAGACCTGCAGGTTTGCGGGTGCCAAACGTCATTCCGTTATTACGACCATCCGTATGTCGTTGTTACCAGTCGATAGTATGGTGCAATTAATCACATGATGCCTTAATATAAATCTGGTTTAAGGTAGTTAGTACAACAGTAGTTCTTATAGCGCTACGTTTTAGTACTACATTAATTTTCCCTGTACACATATTTAGTGATCTTTTCACTTAAACGATAAATGTAAAAAAAAAAAACTATATTTTGTTAATAATAGTTACACTTGGGAAAATTACACACTTTTACATGACACGAATATTTAGAACAGTTAAGTCTTGGTAGAAGACTACATAGAGATCAGTTAAGTCTTGGTAGAAGACTCCCTGTTATAATAGTAGGAATCATAGGGATTTCTAGAGTTTTTCAAACGTTTATAGTTGTTTTACAAACATTTTCATATGTACAGTTCATATACATTTTCAATACTTACAATTCATCTACTTACAAATTCTTACATACAAATTAAGACACTAAATACTTATGATCTCACCAGCTTCAAAGTTGATACTCGCTTTCAAAATTACTTGTATCCTCAGGTTATCATAGACAGGTACCGATGCAAGGAGAAAGGAAGATGGAGCTTGTTCAAGACTCATCTTTCATTTTGATTTATGCTTTAGTGTTTATCAAAATTTGATAGAACGTACTTGTATAATAATTCTATTATTAATGCAATGGATGATGTTGTTGCTTGTTTACTACTTTTTATTGTTGTGATACTATACATGACGTCCTCTGCCCCAGAACATTTCCGCCGTTCTTGGTTTTGGGGTGTGACAAGATTAGATCAAATGAACCAAAACTCGCGCGGAGCTGAACGTACCCAACTTTGAAACTGATTTTCTGATCGACCTCTGCCCAACTTAGATTATAAATAGAAATCCATACAATGAGCTCACAATTCCCTCAACAACCGATACTCAACCTGAGTGATCCTAGCAGCTCATCATCTATTCATTTGCACCCGTAAAAGGAACCAATAGCTGCAACGAGCTCTTGACCAACTACTTTCTTCTAAGATACAACCCATGCACCTCCTAGACACATGCATCCGATTGCTACTTATTTCATACCCCTGCCTTGACCAAATCCTGAACCAAAATTCCACATATTCGCACTATAGATCCTTATGAGCCATTCTTCCCACATCACGAACTCGAATAGATTGATAATCCTCCAAGCAGAATACCCAGTTCTCCCCTACTTAGGGTTCAAACTACCAACCACTGGTGTTAAAACTAACCATATCTCAAACCGGCTCAACCAGGCACAAACCGTCCCTGGCTCTTGAAATGAATAACACACTCAAGATGATCTTCCAGATAAGGACCAATCAAATCCTAAGAGAAATTTGGATTTCAACTGAAGTCCTTAGAAATTCCCAATCATAACCACTTTAACATTAAGGATTTCATGTAAATGCATATTCAACCACCGACTTACGATCTAAACATACACTCTTTTCCTGCAATCGCAACTGAAAATACGGTACCTGAATTTCCTATATACAAGGAAAATAGACCCTTGATCGCATAACTAAGCATCCATACCACATCAATCCTCCTGTGCATTCCCACACTGGCATACTGTCGTCAAACACCGTGACCAACTAGCCCCATGTTGGGTTTACATCCTCATGCCTGAGCAACCATAACCAAAAGATCGACAAATATGGAACCATTGTTACGAATCATGGTATCAAGCCATTCTATCTCTCCTGACCAGCCCTTAGAATCCCTGAAACTCTCCTCGATTTGAGTATGGATCATGTGCTTCTATTAATAGAAGCCCAATACTACCTTCCACGCCTATCAATACTTTCCTCAAGGATCATCTCGGGTCCTCTAATACTTACTCATAAAAAAATACTTCCGATACTTGCTCAACAGCAAAACAACCGCAATAAAATACTTCCTAGGATCTGCTAGGATTCCCGACCTCCCCTACCATCAGTTGTTAAAGGACTCTAATCAATGTCAACCAACCACTTCATGAATACAATTACATACAACAAAACTTAAATAATCTTTTGACTAAATGACCCAACCCTACATCGGTTAGACTCAAGCGAGAGTTGTGCAATAGGGCTAAATCCTTCACTCTAAGATAATTTAACCTCCATAGCATGTAACTTAATGTATTCATTTAATAGCTAGCTCATATCATTCTGAGTCCCACAAAGTACAAAGCAAGCATCATTCGAGCAATGAAGTCGACTGGCACTAAGACACAATAAAATTAGGCAGATACTCATATGAAATTATCGATCTCTAAATCCCAACATCTCGGATACACATTCATCCTGGCCTCACTCATCAAGAGTGGCTAATAATTCTCATGCTGACCTGCCATGCACTGCACCCACTCATGAAACTTCCACCAACCCTTCAGTCGAATACTTGATCCCATAGATAGTCGAATACTTGACTCTACTCTAAGCCCTTAATCAGACAAGAATAAGAAGTAAAGTTAAATCAAACATTCTCAGGCTATAGAATCTTTGTTATGTATAACTATGATGCACACACTAAGCGACCCCAGTAATGATGTCAATTTCATATATAAGAAAGAACCCTAGGCTATCCGGCATCATACAATCAAGCAATTCTACCATGTTATTCCTGAAGATCCCTAGCCTATCACTAGCATATTGTTCTAACATATCACAACATTAAATAACATTATGGTTATTTGGGGTCTACTTACTGGCTTTGGCTACTCGTACACATCACATTCTCTTTTGATTATTTTGAAAACAATTTGAAAATCATTTTTTTTTAAACCTTTTCCTTAGTTTGGAAGTGGATTCACACGAGTGTTCCTTCAATTCACTCAAACCAAGGCTCTGATACCAACTTGTAACATTCATAAAAAATCACACGAAATTTAAACTATTTAAAATAACCCAAAATCATAGAATGTTTACAAAATCATTGTTTTCAAAGTATTGTTCCATATAAGAGTATCTCATAGATCAAAAGTACTTAAAACAGAGGATGCATACGGTCACGCCTTCGACTTCCCGTGATCATCAGAAGTACCTGAAACAGTAACTAAAAATCGTAAGCCAAAGCTTAGTGAGTTCCCCAAAAATACCAACACAAATAGATAACATATACAATAACATGTCGGGTCCAATCAACCATCAAGTTGGAATACCCTAGGACCAGTTACCCTTCCGGTCTAGTCATCCTCGGAATGGAATACCCTAGGTTGAATGCCAATATAAAATGGGTCAAGTCGACCATCGGGTTGGAATACCCCAGCCCAGTCATCCTTCGAGTCCAAGCATCCTCGGGATGGAATACCCAAGGTTGGAATGCTAATATACAATGGGTACAATCATCCTCGGGATGGAATACCCTCGGACCCAATCAACCATAGGGTTGGAATGCCCCCTGTCTGTTGGCTCACACACATATCAGTAAAGCCTTAACCACCAACCAAATATATGCACATATAAAAGATAAATATATAATTAGTCAATAGACAATCATGCTGATCTAAAGATCACTAAGCATAGCATCATCCTATATACCAAGATACAGATCTAACAGGTCCCTACAACACGATAGCATAATATCACATAACAGGATATCTAATCCAATGGGTCGGCCTTGGTGCCTTCGACCCGTTAGTACAGTGAGGAAAACTCACCTTTACTGATGATAACTAAAACAACACTCGATTATACCAAAACCAAAAACAAATCCAATCAATAATTAGGTTTTAACCCAAACCCATGGTCTAATCCATTCCTCATCATGATGAGGGCAAAAGACCATTTTGCCCTTTATACACAAGCCTAACTAAACTAAACCCAAAACCCCTAATGGCCCAAGGCACAAAATTGATCCATTGGTCTTCTACTGAGAACGTTTGTCGTTCCACCCTATGACGTCTGGCGTCCGAACGCTGGGCGCTCCCATGCAAACGCCTGGCGTTTGCTCGCTGATTACCAGCTTCCAAATCACTATCTTAATGGCATAAGATCTCATGCCTAAACTTCAGATCCAATCATAATGGAATGTCTAAAGCCATAAAGTTGCAAACTTTGTGGCCATGCATGGCTACAATGAGCCCAACACCAAGATTCGAACTCAAAATCAATTATATGGCTACAAAACTCTTGCATGGAAGCCTATGAAGACCCAATATTGCATTTTTATGATTCTAGACTCACTAATATGCTTGAAAGGACAGTACAAACCTCTAGAGCATTCCAAACTCACAAATATCAAGTCTTTGGGACTAAAAATAACATAATCTAGCCCTAAATCAAGATCTAACAAATGAGACATCAAGATCTTAACTTTATACCTCAAAATGATGCTCCAAGATGTCAAGAGTCCAGATCCACAAGCTAGAGAGCAACCACAATACTCCAAAGATCTTCCTTCTCTTATCAAGAACACTAAATGATACCAAAAAGATGAACCAAGGCTTCAAACTCTCATACACACTTAGAGTTTTTGAAATAAGGATAGAGGTTGGAGTGGTGAAGGGTTTTGAGGCCATAAAGTTCTTTAAATAAGGTGCAAACCCTAAAAATTAGGGTTTGGTCTCAACGTGCAAACGAATGGCGTCCATCATAGAATGCCTAGTGTTCTATGCCAAACTCCTGGTGTTTGGACCAAAGACCTCATCATCGGGATGTTACACTTATAATAAAAGGGTTAATAAGTAAACAAATACAAAACAAGATTCAAACCATTATAATTCATAAAGGTTTGGATCAGATTAGGATCAAAAGTCGCTCCATTGCCAAGTTTATGTAGGGATATGGAGTTTTGGGGTTAACAGTTGTATGAAGAGAAAAAAAGACAATTGTTGAGATGTAGAGAGAGAATTTATGGTGTTTGGGGTGGGTTTATTTACTCTCTATTTTTATTTAAGGTAAAATTAATTTAAGAAATATACAAAACAATTAAAAACGAAAAAAAAAATCATTTTATATGGATCGGGGACCAACCATATAAGAAACTGAAACCACATAAATCATCGTCATAAAAACGTTAAGGACTAACTTGTGACTTTTTGTAAACCACATGGATCATTTATGTAATTTTGTCATTTTGGCACTCATCGTGCGAGCTTGGTGGTTCAGGTGTGGAAATAAAAATATAAGGTCCATGTTTAAACCCTTAGTAGGCCCATAATATTGCTAATGTTCTGGGACTGACCTTTTACATGTGAGTTTATGTAGGACTTATATTTTAGACAAAATTACACAAATGGTCCTCGTGGTTTACCAAAGGTCACAAATTCAGTCATTGCTAAATTTTTTTTACGAACATTGTCCTTGGGGTTTCTAAAGTTGCACGACTAGTCCATGTAATCTCTAAAACTTGAACGAATGGTCTTTGAGCAACATAAAATGACATATTTATCTTTTTTAATGTCACATCCCCGGCCGAGGTGGCGGGACACACTGGGCTGTGCAACTAAGTTCATGGATCACAGGTAAACTGAATATATATATATATATATATATATATATATATATATATATATATATATATATATATATATATATATATATATATATCACAAGTACAATAATAAACAATATAGCATTTGTGTTCCATTTTGATATTTGAATACATGGTTTTTACAAATAATAATAATGCATGAATTGTCTTAACAGATATGCATATAATTCAGCAACAAGCTAACTAGGTCACCTGAAATCCAATATGTCTTGAATGTCTATTCAGTGATTTTCTGAGAATACATGTAGTTCGAGGGTTAACACAAGGTTAGTGAGTGTTGCAGGTTTTCTGCTAACAGTAATAATACTTTTAATAAGTCTAAAAAGTATTTTCTTTTTATGTATAACAATAGTTAAAACAGTGTTCGCAAAGAGTCTTTAAAATCCAAAATGAATATTTGTATAAGTAAATCCATATTGAAAACCATATTTGTAAAGAATCTTTGAAAGCCAAAATGTATCTTTTGTATAAGTAAATCCATACTTAAAACAGTTTTGAAAGCAACCAAGCCCATGGTTTGTAGTGAGGGAAAGAGAGATATTCCAGTTAACCGAGCTATGTGACTGAATGTACTCCCTACAATGCTTCATTGGACGTTGTAGTAACAATTGTAGACACTTATCACTCGCTTCGATTGTTCGGTCGAGGTTGTAGCTAGTAACCGCAAGTAAGGATGTTAACCCCGTATAAATCTATACATATGTATCTCGCTCTGAAGATTAACGGTTATAGAAGTGTAGGTATGCTAAGTTTTTAGACTCATCTAATGAATATTGTCTCACTAAAAAGCCCTTAACTAAAAAGTATGTGAATAGCTCTCAGCTCTAACTTAATTGTGGTTAAGTCACTAGGCATACTGAATTCCATGTATAAAGTTTATAAAAACTGAGTATACTCGGTATGCATGTAAAAGTCTAATATACTCGCTTTTATAAAGATGTATGTTTTAAAGTAATGAACATTTGCACATGTATAAACTTAATATATAAATATTTTTGAATAGTAATTATTTAAATCCTTGAAATACTACAAAGTTTTATAACGTGCTTATTATAATATGCAATGTCACAGAAAAACTATATATTCTTGTATCATGCAACATTTGTTGTGTGGACTATTTATTTCACGATAAAATAACCATAATACGTATACGAAAAGTTTATACTAGTTTATTTGTAAGAATATGCTAAATTGTTAAATAACATTTTTATAAACTAGATTTATTATATTTTCACATAAATGATAATATATTTGTATAAACAAGGTATATAGATACATGTATTCCCCTCCCTCCCCCCTCCCCCTCCCCCCCCCCCCCCCCCCCCCCCCCGAAATTATTAGAAATATTAAAAAGGGGGCTGTAAGCACTCATCTTTGAAGCGTGAGTTCAAGTTGTTCAGAGTTCATTTGAGAAATTTGTCGTGAGAAACCACAAATCTACAATTCTTGAACTTTGAAGTACTCTTGGGACCGTTTTGTAACGAATTTACACTATTGGGGCTGTTTGGTAATTTAATTAACCACACTATGACTGATTTGGTTAAAATAAATTAAGGGAGGGACTGAAATGGTTTATATGGAAGTTAAGTTTTAGAATTGGACCGATTTTGTTAAGAAATATCCATGGAAGGGGCTGTTTTGTTTAAAATACACCAAAGTTTTGGGGAAAGGATTCCTTTTGAATAAAAGGGTTCAACACGGGGGTTTAATGTGTTCATTTTTTGTAAATTCACAATGATTTAGGGCTTTTTTGTATTAAATCTCATGGAGGGACTGATTGTGTTTAATGGTTCATACTTAATGAAATTAGGGCTTTTTGTGCCCGTTTCCTTTTGTTGATCGGGCAAAGGAAAGGAACATGTATGAACGAAAGTAGCGTCGGCAGTGAACGATAACGATTGAAAGGAACACGAGGATAGTCGACCGTTGGCCCCTGGCACTGACTCGATTTGGGGAAACGAAGTTTGGAAACGGAAGGGAGGTGGTCTCAGTGGTGGTAATCGATTGAATGAGGGAGCTTCTCTGGTGTCTGGCAGAACCGAAGGAGGGGAAGAGACGAAAGCAGCGAAGCTCTCTCTTTCTCGTTCGGCTGCGTGGTGCGAATGAAGAATGAGGTCCGAAGGGGAGTCCGGGAGGCGATAGGTCAGCAGCGACGTCGCATGTAGGCCTCGGTGGGCTTTGCTCGATGAAAGAAGAAGAGAATGGCGCGAGGGTTGGTTCGATTGAAGCGACGTGTGCAGCAGCAGTAGAGCTAGCGAGGCTTCGGCGATGTTTTGCTCCGTTTTGTAGCAGGTAAGTGGATGGGGCTGCTCCGGCAGCTCCCCTGTTCTTTTTTTTTTTTTTTTTTTTTTTGGCAAAATTCAAAATTCAATAGGAAGGAGTGAAGAAGAATGATGGTGATGAGGCTGTTTTGCTGCTTGAAATCAAAAGGAAAAAGAAGAAACGAGGTTGCGATCCAAGGATAGAGAAGGGCAACAACCTTCTTCTTTGGCTGAAGATCCAGAAACGGGAAGGAAAGAAGAAGATATCATTTTTTTGGATAGATTTCAAAATCTGATCGTATCGATTTTTTTACATGATTTTGATTGTACAGCATTTGCCTGTGAATGGAAAGAGTGTTTGTGTGTAAGATTGGGTGAAGAAAGAGTGTAGGAAAAACTTTAGTGTGATTTATGTGAAAGATTAAGTGCGGAAGCAACCATTAACTTAACTTTTATTTTTAGTTTCATGATGGATGTGTTTTTGATCGAAAGAAACAAGCAAGGTCAAAGACTTTCTAAATAAAGTGGATGTAATGTATTTTTAGGTATTTTGATAACAACCTCGTATACATAATACATATAATGTACATGTATTCATTTTATATATATATATATATATATATATATATATATATATATATATATATATATATATATATATATATATATATATATATATATATATATATATATATATATATATATATATATATATATATGGAAATCAAGTATTACAAATATTTGAGTAATAAGATGCATTTTATACATGTATTGTGTATTGCTTTAAAATATTCATGTATATTAAGCCATAACATATGGTTGAATATTTTAGTCAAAATGGGTAAATTATGATACCAAAACCGCTAATATTAAACTTGTGGCATTTAAAATCTTTCAAAACAGTTTTTTCCAATTTGTGTGTCATCTATCTCGATTTTAAATAATTTTATGAAAATGGTGAATGATAGAGTTTAGTTCAAGAATTTTAAAAATACAAACAGATTAATTTTTCGAGTTATAGAACTCCGTAAAATCACAATTAACGATTCGCGTTTAATTAATCAAAAAACGTCTAATTTTTTCTTGATTTTTATAAATATTTTTGCTAAAAATATTTCAAATATGAAATTAATTATTAGACTATAGTCTTGTCCCAAAGTGCATTCAAAATTTTCATTTGAGGTGCGCAAGTCCCTCAATGGATAGAAACGGTTTTAGCGGTTTTAAGAAAATCAGTACTGTACTGGTTTTGGATTCTTAAAATGGTCGTATCTTTTGCATACGAACTCCGTTTTAGACGTTTTTATATTTTTGTAAATAGGTAAATATGTACTACGAGACTAGAATGTTTGTATTGCTCACAACTGCTTAATACGAAATTTCAGTTTTTCGAACGCATTAACTATAGTTGCAGTTTGAGTTTTTGATTTGTTTGTGAGATTACAAATTTAGAAGTAATATACCATATTGTATCTTATAATAGTTGAAATGAACTTATTTATTTTACGTAAGATTCACTAAAACTCAATGAGTCAAATTTCCTAGAGATTTACTGTGAACATGACATTTCACAGTCTTTTACCAAAATTCAGGGATGTCACATTTAACTTCTTTTATCTTTACTATTTCTTTTAATTTTAACTTATTATCACATTAAATGGAAATAGCCATCATCCCCACCCCACACAAACCTACAACTACAACCCAAAAAACGTTCACGTTCCTTCTACACTGGCCATGCTCCAACCATCACCTTTCGATTACCAAATCTCTATGTTCTTCTATGCTACTATATAAGTCATCTTCACTGAAGCCTTTCAATCTTATGCTCTAAGGGGGGGTGTTTGGGAGTGCTTTTCAAAACAACTTATTTACTTATTGGCTTTTTGAAAAGCCAATAAGTCAAAAATAATGTTTGGCAAACTTAAAAGCACTTTTCATAATAACTTTTCCATAAACTTAAAAAAAACAAATCATGAAAAGCATGTAAAACTTGAATTATTAAAATTAAAGTCATTTTCTTTTTGGTTAGAATAGTGTAACATCCCAAAAATACAGACTAAAAATTTCAATTAATTTAATAATAAAAACCATACTCGATAAACCTTATATGAAAATCATAAGCAATGTATCTCAAAATATTATAACATTTGTCAAATATATCAGAGTCTAAACATCCCAGGCTGAACAAATGGTGTGTGCACTGCAATCTTCCCGAGCTCCTATTTTGAAAACTGAGTACCTAAAACCAAAACTGAAAACCGTAAGCACAAAGCTTAGTGAGCTCCCCCAAACTACCACATACCATACAATAACATATAAACACATATTGGGCCTTGCCCACTGCATCAGACCAAAATCCGGACTAACTGGGGCCTTGCCCCCTGCATCGGACCGAAGTCCGGACTAACTGGGGCTTTGCCCCCTGCATCTGACCGAAGTCTGGCTAACAGCATCGGACCGAAGTCCTGACTAACTGGGGCCTTGCCCCTGCATCAGACCGAAGTCCGTCTAACTACATCGGACTGGTGTCCGGACTAACTAGGACCTTGACCCCTGCATCGGACCGAAGTCAGGAAACTGACTGAGCATAACATATCAACTAGCATAATCACATATACTGCATACTGCATCCGACCGAAGTCCGGAACACATAGCACAAAGACATGCTTGAATCATAAAGACATCAAGCACACTAAACTACTGCATCAGACCAATATTGTCGGGTGGTTCTTCGTGTACTGCTCGTGACTCCACTGCAGACAACTGAAAAGCCCTGCTTCCCACCGCAGTTGCCTCTACCCGGCCCTGACGGCCGTCAGTGATCCTCAAAGTGGCAGGGACATGTGATATCATTTGTACTTCCGGAAACAAACTCGGACACTAGGCCATCCTGTGGCCTCACTGACATCAAAGGAAACATATCAGATCTGACCCCCGAGTGGTGGTAACAGCACAATCTCTGCTAAAATGACCAGTCCGGCCGCACCTGAAGCAGCCAAAATCACAACCACTACCACTCCTACACGTACTCTCATGCGTCCTGCCTGACTTCCTGCATCGGCTGCGGCTATGATAATCCTTGATCTCGAGTCTGACCCCTTGGGCCTTTTGCCCGAACCCGTGGTTACCTGAACCTCTTCCGAATTCTTCTTCTTGATCTGATCCAGATCAATCTCCCTTTCACTGGCCCGAGCAACCATGTCCTCCGGCGCTTTGCAGCTGGACCTGATCGCAAATTGCCTGATTTTATATCTCAGCATTTCATGATATCGAGTTTTCTTCATCTCCTCATCCGCCACATACTGCGGAACCAAGAGAGCCCTCTCCCTAAACTTGGCGGTGATCTCTGCCACCGTCTTTGTAGTCTGCTGAAGATCCTGGAACTCTCGTGCCAACTGTTGCACCTCAATAGCTGGTGCATACTCAGCCCTAAACCTAGCCGAGAAATCACTCCATGACATCCCGTCCAATGCGACATCATCCCCCAAGGCAGAAACGACCTCCTCCCACCAATCCCGCGCTCTGCCCTTCAGAAGACAGGAGGCGAGTCTGACCTTGTCCCCCCCCCCCCCCCCCGGGACACTGGCTCGCGCGGAAGGCGTTGACAACATCCGCCAACCATCTACTGCTAGCAATGGGGTCCCTATCCCCATGATAATCTGGTGCTCCACAACCCCTAAGCTCTCGAAATGACAACGTACGTGCTCCTATCAAAGCCATCATCTCTGCGCGAAAGGCTCCAATCCTCTCATCCAAAATCTCTAGTATACCCTCTTTGACCGTGCCAAAGATCTCATGAGTCTGGTCTAAGATATTGCACGTGATCTCAACTGATACAAACTCTCTCATATGCTCCTCGAGCTGCTCAATCCTTAAACCCGAGCCTGATCCATCTCAGACGCCTGATTCGTCTACTGGCCTTTCATGCAACATCACCATGCTGAAAGCATATCACTATAACTATCAAAATACACTTCACTGCTGAGGGATTACACATACACACTACAAGTTACCTGGCTTCGTCTTGGCCCCTCTCGAATCGAGTATGAATCCTCTGCTTTCAGTAGTACGGGCCCATACTACCTTCCACATCTATCCGTACTTTTTTCAAGAACTTCCTTGACTCTACCAATTCCCTTCTACTGCTACTAATCTCTGTTACTCTCATCCTAGGCTTTCTTTAGGGAAAATCTCTAACTCCACCCACACCAACCCTCAGCTGATGAAGGCCTCCTTGTAATGCCAATTAGCCATCACCTAACTACCATCACATGTAACAAGGCTCGTATAATCCTTCGAGTAAGGGAATCATCCCTACAACGGTTAGACTCAAACGAGAGCTGCGCAATAGGGTCAAATCCAATACCGTAAAATTATTCAACCCTGATTACATGTGACTTGACGTATTCACCTAATGGCTAACTCCCATCACTCGGAGTCCCACAAAGCACAAAGCAAGCAACATTCGCACATAGGAAACTACTCAAGAAATTTTATCCTCATATCAAGAAACTGTACTAGCATACAACGTTAAGCTCATACTATCAAGCATAACCTAAACAGGCTATCCTACTACTGTCTACTCCATACTGGTATGCAATTCTCATAAAACTGAAACACATATATAGCAGGCACATAAGGCATCCCTAGATCCTCAGTCCCATTCTAGCATGTTGTTCTATTGAAACTGAAACTCATAATCATAACATAAACTTGTATGGGTAATTTGGGAGTACTTACTTGAGCTCGACTGATTGCATGCACCACACCCTTTTCTCATTTCAAAAATCTTTTTGCTTTTTCTAAAACTCTTTTCTTTATACTTTTTCAAAAATTGTTTTCTTTTCTTAAAATCCTTTTGTCAACATGGTTTTTCTCTTGAAAACTTTATACCACTTCCTCAGTTTGAGTTCAGACACACACTAAAGTATGCCCGAGTCCCTCAAACCAAGGCTCTGATACCAACTTGTAACATTCCAAAAATACATACTAAAAATTTCGTTTAATTTAATAATAAAAACCATAGTCGATAAACCTCATATGAAAATCATAAGCAATGTATCTCAAAATATTATAACATCTACCAAATATATCAGAGTCTAAACATCCCAGGCTAAACAAATGGTGTGTGCACTACAATCTTCCCAAGCTCCTATTTTGAAAACTGAGTCCCTAAAACCAAAACTGAAAACTGTAAACACAAAGCTTAGTGAGCTCCCCCAAACTACAACATACCATACAATAACATATAAACACATATTGGGCCTTGCCCACTGCATCGGACCGAAATCCGGACTAACTGGGGCCTTGCCCCCTGAATCGGATCGAAGTCTGGAAACTGCATCAAACCGAAGTCTGAACTAACTGGGGCCTTGCCCCCTGCATCGGACCGAAGTCTGGCTAACTGCATCTGACCGAAGTCCGGACTAACCGGGGCCTTGCCCCCTGCATCGATCCAAAGTCCGGCTAACAGCATCGGACCGGAGTCCAGACTAACTGGGGCCTTGACCCCTGCATCAGACCGAAGTCAGGAAACTGACTGAGCATAACATATCAACTAGCATAAGCACATATACTGCATACTGCATCGGACCGAAGTCCGGAACACATAGCACAAAGACATGCTTGAATCTCAAAGACATCAAGCACACTAAACTACTGCATCGGACTGGAGTCCGGATCTACTGCTAACTAGACGGGTCGGCATTGTGGCCATAGACCCGTTCCTACTAGAAGGAAACTCACCTGAACTGCTGAACTCGGCCGATAACCCTCTGGCTGCTAACCGACAACTCTCCGAAATATTGCTCATCTAGCTCCCTGAGAAACCAATACCAATAACACTTAGTCCCAAACTGAACTCCAGAAGTCAAACTAAGCCAACTATGGTCAAAGTCAAAGTCAAAGTCCTGGTCAAAGTCAACTTTCCAGTTGACTCGACTTGCCGAGTCAACCCATAGACTCGCCGATTCCTTAAACTCAGAAGCTCAGAAAATACGACCCAAGTCGCCGAGTCACCCCATGACTCGTCGAGTTCAATGATCTCTAAGTCCCATCCTGTCCAACTCACTGAGTCACCACTCAACTCACTGATCTACGTCTTAACCAGAAGAGGTTGGGGGTTCTGCGACCTGACTCGTCGAGTCCTAGAACAGACTCGTCGAGTCCTAGGCAATCTTCAACAGACTCGCCGAGTTGTTCTTCCAACTCGCCGAGTCCATGCACATATTTAAACAAGTTTTTGAGTACACCCATCTGACTTGCCGAGTCTCTCCAGTTCTCGATCCATACAGTGGCTTTTCGATCAATGCAGGGGCTCCAATCCATAGATCCACTCTTCTACAGTCTAACTCTCACATAAAGTTGCAAACTTTACGTGAAACCAAGGAGATATAGGCCCAAAACACTCTAGGGCTAGGGTTTAAGACAAAGGGGCTTCACCAATGACTCATTGACTGCTGCTTTAAGACATTCTGGACCATCACAACCCTAGATTTGAAGTAGCAATCTCAGATCTAAGCCCCAAACCCGAAATAGACCTCAATCTTGCCAAAATAACCCCAAATCTCATTCAAAAATAGATCTAGATGCAAAAAGAGTGAATACAACAGATTATTACCTCCAAGATGACCTCCTACTGAAGAGTAATCCACATCTCTATAAACCCCTTTGATCCAAGCTTCTTGATCTTCAAGATCTCTTCACAAAAACCACTTATCTAAGCTCCAAATTGCTTCCAAGGACTCTTACTCACGATTTAGGGTTTCTGGATCTCAAAAGGGTAGCAAAGAGGCTGGGGAAGGGATGTAATGTTCTTTAAATAGGGTACAACCCCCGGGATTAGGGTTTTTCTCATCCAGACCAGACTCGCCGAGTCCACTAGCCGACTCGCCGAGTCGATCACTTACTCTATGCCCCGGATCCCGCTCCGACTCGTCGAGTTCCTCCCTGGACTCGACGAGTTGACTCTTGACTCAGAGCCTTTCCTTTCTTTTCTTAGTCTTTCTGATTCTGGGTGTTACAAATAGCTTTAAAAAGGAAAATTTAAGGCTTTTAAGCCAAACAATTAGCATATTGACTTATGACTTTTACCACCACAAAAGCTAACCCAAACACTTTTTAAAAAACTTCTTTTTCCCACCATAAGTCAATAAGCACTTTTACTCAAAAGCACTTTTAGAGTTTAAAAAGCACTTATAAACACCCTCTAACCATCACCTTCTAATTTATGATTTCTAAGGTGCAAGTTCGGATTCTATTGAGGTGTAATAGTATCCATGGGGCGCAATGTAACATCCTGATGATGAGGTATTTTAAATTTTAACCCTATATATGAAGGAATATTGCATATTGACCCTTGCACATGAGAAAGATTGAAAAAATGGCCCATAGTGGCATTTTGGTGATTTTAGCCAAAGACTTAGTGCACTAGGTGAACGTTGCACATACTAGGGCAGACCTTAGTACGTTAGGCGTACACCGCGTACGTAGGGCATACGTGAAGGATCCTTAAACCTTAATTTTTAGCATTTGGTCCATATAAACATCATTAACTCCTAATTTCGCATTCACTCTTCAGCCTCCACTTGCCATTTCGTCCATCTAGAACGCTATTCCTCCTTGATAGTGATCTTGAGGTTTTATGGGTACTTTTGGTAATTAAGAAGGAAGGAGAAGAAGAGAGGATAACATTGGAAGAGTGAGGCACCTTAGATCCAAAATCTTATCACCATTTGGCATCATTTTAAGGTAAAAATCTCTGAACTTGATGATGATTTGCTTAAGATCTTGTTAGCCTTGAAGTTGTGAACATTTTGGCCCCAGTTAGCTTAGCATTATGAGTATGGGTTACTCTAAGTCATTTGAGCCATCCTTTTATGTAACAAACCATTATTTCAAATCTATGTAATAGTATAAATCAATTTGTAGTTCTTTTTAAAATAATAAAGAGAAATTTTTGTATACTATGTGTATTTACATAATCGACCCTCAAAAATAAAGTATTAAATAATCTTGATTAGAATGAACATAGTGGTAGAGATTGTAACAATGTTTCCAAAAATATAAAGAACACTAAAATCCTAATTATAACGAAGAAGTTATGACCAATCGAAGATCTGCGACAAAACCGATAAAGCACTGTTCAACGTAAAAAGTGAGTTTTCAATAAAATGTTTTTTAGCCTTAACAATTGTCACACCCCAAAACCAATAACGGCGGAAACGTTCTGGGGCGGAGGACGTCATGTACAGTATCACAACACAGTAAATGTAAATAATCAAACAACATCATCCATTGCATTAAATATATAATTTTAATACAAGCGTGTTCTGTACAGTTTTAGACACCAAAAATATAATGTAAATCAAAATAATATGATGAGTCTTGAAGGCCCTCCATCTTCTCAAAAGCTGGCATCGGTACCTGTCTACTGATGACCTGAGAATACAAGTTATTTTGAAAGAGTTTATCAGCATTAAGTTGGTGAGTTCATAAGTATTTTAGTGTCAATGTTTGTTATCAAAACGTTTGAACGTGTCTCAAGTATAAGTTTGTAAAATGTATGTAAGTGTTTGTAAAAGTTTGAATCTCTCAGAAAAACCTATATTTTCTATTAAAGTAGCCTTCTACCAAGGCTTAACTGTTTTGTATGCTCGTTTGTTGTAAAAGTGTGTAATTTCCCAAGTGTAACTATCATTTATCAAATATAGTTTGTACATTAATGTTTAAGTGAGGTTATCACTAAAAATATGTAATGGGTAAATCATTGTAGTACTGTAGTTTTGTATTATAGGAACTACTACTGTACTAACTACCTTAAACCGGATTTATATTAAGGTATAATGTGATAATTGCACCATACTATCGATTGGTAACAACGACATACGAATGGTCGTAATAACGGAATGACGTTTGGCACTCGCAGACCTGCAGGTCCGGCTGTAGCTAGCAGCAAGGTGTAGGATAGTCAATCCAGTATAGATCTATACGCAAACTCACGCTCTCCCTCCAAGAGAATTCTGGCTACAACTCGGGCCATGACATTTAAGGCATGCTCCGATCCAATGGATCACAATTGTTATCATATTCTTGTATATGTAATGTTTCTCCTTCTAGTATAGTTGTATATGTTCTCCTCCTAGTATAGTTGTATATGTTCTCCTTCTAGTATAGTTGTATATGTTCTCCTTCTAGTATAGTTGTATATGTTCTCATCCAAGTATAGTTGTATATGTTCTCTTTCTAGTATAGTTGTATATGTTCTCATAGTAATGTAATGTATAGACTCATGAATGAACTGACTCGTTGATCTAACAGTTGTAGTAGTATGATCCTGTGTTACCCCGATGGTAACTTACTAGTAATGTGTATAGTACGCATGAATATGGATGTACTTTTATGTCTATATATGTATAATTGATATATAACTAATATTGAAATGACCTTCGGATGGTCACCCGAAATCCCACCAGACCACATCCAAATCGAGAAAAAGGAAATAGGGCGGATGGCCTTCCTAAGCCCTTTAAACATTGCTTATATATCTATGCATATATGGGCATGCAATTTATAAGAAGTATAACAAGTTTAAATAAAAGTATTTCGTAAGTAAAAGAGTTTGTAAAACATTTCAAAGTAAAGAAGTTTGATAAACAGTTTGAACAGTGATAAAAATCATTGGTTTTCTAGTTATTAATCACATGTGATTAATGCAATCACATGTGATTGATTTCAATAACTATAAGAATTGAACTTGTATCCCCCCATAAAGTATTTAAAACATTTAAAGTATTTCAAAGGTTAATTTAAAGGGGTATGAACTCACATGTGGTGAGTGGTTTGGATTGTAGTGTCGGATACCGTACTAGGTGGCAAAGGGAGACTTGTTCACATGCACGAGCCTAGTTATCATATAATAAGCATATATATAACTATTTAGCCAAATAATAACTTAATGAAATAAGTTGGGACACTTAGGAACATGTAAACACTTTGTATAAGTGTTATAGGTCCTAATGGTTGCATCTAAGTTGCTACGGGACAAGGCTAAAGGGGTTTAATGTACCAAATGACCTTGTATATGAGCTTACCACCCAACAAACCCCACCTTTGGAGTTTACGGTCATAAACCCTTGAGTTTACTGCCGTGAACTCTTAACTTGGTGGTTTTGGGTGTTTTAAAGTGTTAAATGAATTCTAGAATAAGCCTAGCATTGGTGGTTTAATCCTTTAGGTAGTTTAGGGCCTTAGAATGCTCCTTTGAGGAGTTTACGGCCTAAAGACCATATTCCCTAGAGTTTACGGCCGTAAACTCCTATGGGGTGGGTGTTTTAATTCTTTTAAGCCTCTTGCACACAAAGGATAAATTCTAGACTTTTGTTTAAGGCTAAAGGGGACTTTAGGCACACTTTGGTGCCTTCACTTGGAGTTTACGGCCCAAGAGCATTTCTTGGCCGTAAACTCCCTTTTAGGGATGATTTTGATGTGATTTACTCCCCATTCAAGCTACAAGCAATAGAGGGTTACTGTCTTAAAGTCTTAGGGGTGTTTAGGGCACTTTAAGCCTTTGAAATTTGGTGTTTACGGTCCAAGAAGCTCTTGGGCCGTAAACTCTAAAAGCTAAGGGCCTGTTTGATTTGGTGCTGACCGGGTCCGGTCAGACATTTTTGTCTGATTCAGTCCGGTCAAAGTGTTTGATTTTTGTAGAGTAGACAGCTGACCCGGTCTCAGTCCATAAAATTTATCTGACTCGGTCCTTGATAAAATGTTAGCTGACTCGGTCCTAGATGGTTATGTCATGATATTGCCCTTTCCCTTATAACATCGCATCTGAAAATCACAATGGTAGGAACCATCGTTTCCATCGACCGAACGCCCTCCTCAGTCGTCGCGCCTTGTCGTTTCCTTCCTCCGCCGATGCCAGTCCCTCCCGCCTCGCCGTCATCTTCTCCTAGTGACGCCTTCAACATATCGCCTTCCACACAAGGCCTTCAGCTCTTCCTCGTTCAAAAAAGAAGTTGATTGATTAAGGTTAAAAGAAGTTGACTGATTAAGGTTAATTTTTCGACCTCCACCAGTGCCTTCCTCCTCCATCTACCAGCGCTTCCTCCGCCATTTAAGTTGGCCATCCCTGCAACTCCGACCGGTAAGGTTAATTTTTCAATTTTTTTTCTGATACGTGATGTGAAGAATGGAGAAGTTTATTTGAATGCTCTTTTACAAAGTTTCATGATGATGAAACTGGCAATTGGCATCCAATCGGATGGAATGACAATTGCTTATGGAAGTTATCTGATTTTGAGGTACATATCCTTCACCTCTCCTTTTTTACTGCTCCTGTTATCTTCATGCTCACCACCTATTTGTGAAAAAACCTTGTTAGGAATTAGAAGATTTTGCAGCTCATGTTATCGAATTCCTTTTTACTGGACTAAAAGGTTGAGTAACTTGATTATTGTACTCCAGTGGTTCTTCATAATTTGTTTGAAATTTGATACATTGCATGGGAATTGGAACATGAGAGAAGTTTGGCAAATTTGTTAAGAATTGGAAGATTTGATCATTTTCATGCTTATCTTGACTATATTATTTTGTTTGGTAGACTTTTGGGGAAAGTAAAGCCCCAAAAAGGCAGAAAAAGAAGAGGTTATTTATGTTTGGAAGTTCTGAAGCACAAAGACATTGGAGGGATATCACAACCAATTTACCAAAACTGATGTTAATGCTAGTGTGTGATTCTTTATTCCTTGTGTATGGAGACTGTGAATTTTATTATCATATAATCAAATGTTTGGACTTGGGTGAGCCAATTATCCCTCTTTATTTCAAATTGTAGTCATTGTTCATTGTTTCAAAGTAAAAGTTCATTGTTGACGTGTTCTAACAGAAAGAAAAAATTGAGAGTTCAATGTTATAATTGAAAATTTAATGCTATAACAGAAAAATTAAAAATAATAAGATTTTTTTTTTGTTTTTTATAAAATGGTAATTTATTATGGTACTCAGTTATACGAAATAAAACATAAGGGTAAAATGGTCATTTCTAGTAGTCAGTATGGCCAGTCAGATGCGTAATCAAACAACATAGTTTCAGTCAGAGGCAAATACAGTCAGAGCTTCAGACCCAGTCAGACCCTAACTCAGTCAGATCTAACTGGGTCAGCAACTATAAACAGCACCTAAGTGTTCTTGATTGTGTTCTAGCCTTAAAAGATCATACATAATGTCCTTAACTAGTTACCTAACAAGGAAATGGGACTAGGTAGCTTTTAGGCTTCGTTTTGGAGTTTACTCCCCAAGAACGTTCTTGGGCGGTAAACTCCCGGATCTTACAAATTTGACATGTAAACTATGTTATTAAGCATATAACATGCATTAAAACACAACTAGGAAAGTAGACTCACGATTTGGGATGAAAACCCGAAGATCCGTGAGAGAGAAATTGGCTTTTCTCTAGTTGGAAATGTGAATAATGAATAATTTAGTTCAAAAATCTATTTATAGTCCTGAAATATTTTGGCAGAAAATATTTTATTCTGGAATTGGACTCTAACATGATGAAGTGTTGAAATGCTCAAGTTTCACAAACCCATGAGCATCCACTCTCCTGATATCTCCTTAAATGTAAACCCTAATGTACACAAACTTATTCGGAAAAGTCTGAAGTTCATTGAAACTGGACTAGCTTCTATTGAATAGTTAGTGTTCGTACAAAAATGGAAATTTCAGGTTGTCACAACAATCTATATGAAAGTTGTAGAATGCGTTAAACCGAAAACTTTCAAGAAGAGAACATCAAAATCTGACTTCATATGAGGAAGTTATGATTTTTCTAAAATTCAGTATATGCTTTTTTATGAGACAACATGTTCAGGTTGTTTATTCATTGAAACAACATAGTTAAAGTTCTGTTATTATAACCTAAATCTCCAGTCACGGATCGAAACAAGCGTGTATAGATCTATATTGGGATTGAAAACCCCACACTCAGACTGCTAGCTACAGCCAGGCATACATGCCTACGAGTGACAATTGCTATCAACAGTTTTTAACGCCTTCAAAGCGTTGTTTCAGGCCATCTAGTCTCAGTATGGTTATAATAACTCATTAAAAAGATAACAACAATATGTTAGTGTATAATTAACGAAACATGAGTACATTTTCAAAGTACTAGTTTACAGAAATAGAGTTTACAGTACAGTCTACAATAACAGTTAGTGGAGCCAGACACACTCACTTTTACAGTATACAAACACAAAACAATAGGTTTACAAATAGAACGGTTTTACGGGATTAAAACTAGTTTTCATATACAACAGAAAAAATAGGATTTTCTAGAACAATTTACATATTCAAAGAACAGAAAAAATACTTTTAAACATAAATATTTATGCACTCACTCAACTTTATGTTGAGACTCTCTTTTCAAATTACTTGTATTCTTAGGGAAACAATAAACAGGTACTCCCCGAGCTTTTTGAGAAGATGGAGCCATTTTGAGTCATATCTTCTGTATTTTGCTATAATTATTTTGGTGTCGATATACAATGATTGAACACATGTAAATACTTTTACTTATTAACACAATGGTTGTTTGTACTTTAATTACTATGATGCATGTGTTGTGATACTACAAATGAAGTCCACCACCCCCGGACATTTCCGCCGTCTGGTTTTGGCGTGTGACATTTGAGACATTCCAGAGTGTTGTGATGCATTAAAATTTGATCTTGAGTGTTATATATAACCCATGCATGTGTTAGATGGTCTTATTGAGTTAAGAACTTAAGGTTTTGGACAATAAGCACTTTATAGCCTTGCAAAGTCATAAATTTGGAAACTTTACAACTTAGAACATCATTTTGGGCTTAGATCTGAGTTTTGGACGTAAGGGATTAACGGAAAAAGCTCCTAATGGAGTTTTGGGACTAGGCTGCATATACTGGGCGTACCTGGTTGTACGCTCCCCATATGCGGTTAGCGCCCTGTTTTTGGTCAACATCAAGGTACATTGGGTGTACTCTCTTGGTACGAAGGGCGTACTCCGCTGGGAAGGGATTTTGACTTTTGGACCTTGACCGTTGACTTTGACTTTGACCAGGATTGACCAAGTTTGACTAAAGGGTATTTTCGGAAAAATATTATTAATTTTGAATGGGAAATGTCTTGATGCTTAGGAGTAAGGTTGAGCCGATTGTCGGAGCTGAAATTTATTTAGACCCCATTTAAATTGAGAGGTGAGTCTTCCTCACTATACCCGTGGGTCGAAGGCACCAATGTCGAGCCACTAGATTATTTATCCTAGATAGGATGGGATTATGATATTTTGTCGTTGATTAGTAGATCTATATGATTATTTGTATTTGTCGGTTCTGTGTTATGTTTACATTTTACATATGTCAACATATTGTGTTGGGTTGAGGTTGTACTGCTTTGTGTGGTAGCCAACAAACATGGAGCAATCCAGACTTATGCTGAGGAACTTGTATGGGTATTCTAGACATAGGTTGTGGGCTTAGGAGCAATCCATATATGATTTTAGGCCCTGGATGGCATGCCAGACTTATATTGTGGGCTCAGGGGTAATCTAGACCTATGCTGAGGACCTTGTAGGAGTATTCTAGACAAAGGTTGGGGACCCAGTATATACTGTTATATGTGTGTGTGATTGATACTTTGGGGGAACTTACTAAGCTTTGGCTTACAGTTTTATTTTATTGTTTCAGGTACTTCAGAGGATCATGGGAATTCGAGGCATGATCATGCAGAACATCCTGTTTTATGTTACTGAGTCTTGGGAAAACTCTGATTTTGAAATAATGCTTTTGAAACAATGACACTTTTTGTAAACAATGTTGATTAATGGTTGGTTTTAAAAATTTTAAATTTATTGTGATTTTTATTTGGAGAATAAAAATCATTGGCGACTTAATCGCTAGTGGGTCTCACTCCACCTCCATGATTACAACCCTCTCACATGGCTTCAATCATTCGTGACTTCACTCTGCCTCCACCTACCAAGTACCAACATCACTGATTCACAAGTTTCAATCATTGATCTTGATGGGTTTTAGCTATAAGAACTTTCCTATGTGCACATGCAAAACCCTAATGTTTGGATCTAGGCTTTCTAATTAAACATGCTTTGAATCCAAGACTTCTAATGACTAATTAGGTATAAGAACAATACAAAAACAGATCTAGAATCATACCTTTGAATCTCTTGTTTGATCTTGTTGTCTTGGAGCTCTAGAGTCACAATTGTCACTCCTCTAATGGCTTACAAACACCAAATAGCAAGGAGGATGATTTGAGAGAGAGGAGAGGGGAGGAATTCGGCCAGGGGTTCTTTACTTTTTGATCAAGTGCCGATTTCCCTTTGCCATAGGGTCTATTTATACTTGTAGACTCCATAAGGGTTACAGCTTAAACCCTAATTGGATAATCTTCTCTTAAAGCAATCCAAATCCATTCCTTAGATAGACTTGGACGATTTTAAGCTATCTCTAGCTTCTAGAATCCATCTACCCCTATCCAATATGGATTTACAGTTTAAAGTTTAACTATCAAACAATTGACAGTTTATACCCTCTTATTTAATTAATCTCTTTAAGTCACCAAATTAATACCAATTAATTTATGACTTATATTAATCAAATAACAATATTATTATTCTTTATATTATTTCCATAATATATTAAAAATATTTATTCTCTCTTAATAAATCATCCTATCAAGTTGCTATGGTGAAGGCAACCCAAAAGGACCAAGCACAATCGGGTCAAATACTTACCTTAATATAGTTGCATCCTTACACACTATTCCAACAGTCTCCCACTTGGATAAGTCTAGTAACTATATGCACAAGTACAATTCGATTTGCAAACGTAGCTCTCAAAGACGCTGTCAAACTCTGATCTAATCAATTTTGTCCTTCAAATAAGGGATCGTACAGTCCTCTATTAGATATCATGCTGACAATTCTATGGAATGATTAGTCAAGCATTTAGGTTTCTCGATCTCCGATTTATTTGACATAGAACTTAATTGAACACATCAATTCAGTTCTGACCGGGCCCCGCACATAAGTTAAATCAAATCATCGAGCGGCCGAGATATCGCTTTTACCTTCTTAGGATAAAAGTTACAGATAAACTTCGACTTATATGCATTTACTTATTCATTAATCAACTATACACAACAATGTGTTTTATGACACCGAGTTACTGATGCGTTTTCGCATTATCAATGTACAATCAATTAACAAATAACAAACCATATATCTAGGTTTTAAGACTATATGATATTATCGTCTTGCGATCACCCTTTTATATCATATTCCATAAGGTGATTCCAGCAAGCGCGGGTTTGTTCCAATGCTCAAAGCCAGTTCATAAGCACTCATGAACGTCGTAGCAACCCTTTGCTATGTCTAATACCATTTAGACAATCTACGCACCAATTCACGACAATCTTCATTCATATCTACTTCCAACATATGAACGATTGTGGACAATTTGAATAATTAAACTCAATTATTCTGGAAGTCAAAACATGCAAAATGAAACAATAGTTAAACAATTAACATAAGACAGTAACATTACTCATAAATAAAACTCCTTTATTTAATCATCAAATGTTAATTACATTTATCTATTACACGTTTCTACTACTATCTAATATATGCTAACATCATCCTTCAGCCCAATACTCCTAGCATGCTGCAAGTGCTTAACCCTACTCAGTCCCTTCGTAAGCGGATCTGCTGGGTTATCTTCTGATGATATCCTCTTCACTATGAGTTGTCCTTCTTCTACACGATGTCTAATAAAGTGATATTTTCTGTCGATATGTCTTGATCTACCATGACCTCTCGGTTCCTTGGTCAAGGCAACCGCTCCTTCATTATCACAGAAAATCTCCACGGGCTCCTTTATGGCAGGTACAACTCCAAGATCACCGATGAAGTTCTTCGTCCATATTGCCTCCTTCGACGCTTCACTCGTTGCAATGTACTCTGATTCGCACGTTGAATCAGCTACGGTTTCTTGCTTGGAACTTTTCCAAGTCACTGCTCCTCCATTCAGGGTAAAGACCCATCCCGACTGTGAACGGTAGTTGTCCCTGTCGGTCTGAAAGCTGGCGTCACTATACCCTCGCACCTTCAAGTCATCACTCCCTCCGAGGACTAAGAACCATTCCTTCGTCCTCCGAAGGTACTTAAGGATATTCTTCACTGCAATCCAATGGGCTCTGCCAGGGTTCCCTTGATATCTACTAACCATGCTCAAAGCAAAGGCTACATCAGGGCGAGTACAAGTCATAGCGTACATGATTGAGCCAACTGCGGAAGCGTATGGTACTCGACTCATTTCTGCTATTTCAGCTTCGGTACTCGGACTTTGAGTCTTACTCAACTTGGCATTACTTTGTATCGGTAATTCTCCCTTCTTCGAGTTTTCCATACTAAAACGTTTTAGTACCTTCTCTAAGTAAGTGTTCTGACTAAGTCCAATTAGTCTGTTACTTCTTTCTCTTACTATCCTTATTCCCAAAATGTAAGAAGCCTCTCCGAGGTCCTTCATAGCGAAGCACTTCCCGAGCCAGGACTTAACTTCCTGCAAAGTCGGGATGTCGTTTCCTATGAGTAATATGTCATCGACATATAGAACGAGGAAGCTTACTATACTCCCACTGGCTTTGACATATACACAAGATTCATCTTCGCTTCGTACAAATTCAAACTCTTTGACTTTCTCATCGATGCAAAGATTCCATCTGCGAGACGCTTGGTTAAGTCCATAAATGGACTTCTCAAGCTTACACACTCTATTCGGATGCTTCGGATCCACAAACCCCTCTAGCTGAGTCATGTAAACATCCTCAGCCAACTTTCCGTTAAGGAAAGCGGTCTTGACATCCATTTGCCAAATCTCATAATCATGAAATGCGGCAATCGCTAGCATCACTCTAATAGATTTTATCTTCGCAACTGGTGAGAAAGTCTCATCATAGTCAACTCCGGGAGTTTGAGTAAATCCCTTCGCAACTAATCGCGCTTTATATGTGTGTACGTTTCCATCCACGTCGGTCTTCTTCTTGAAGATCCACTTGCACCCAACGGTCTTACGTCCGGGCACATTATCAACCAAATTCCAAACTTGGTTATCACACATGGATTGGATCTAGCTATCCATTGCCTCTTTCCATTTTGTAGACTTCGGGCCTGCCATGGCTTCCTTATAGCTATTAGGTTCATCAAGATTTATTAGTGTACCATCACTAATATACGTGTCCCCTTCGGTAGTAATATGAAAACCATAGAACCGGGGTTGAACTCTAACTCTATCGGAACGTCTAAGAGGTAAGGACTCGTCAATCGGTTCAACCGGAGTTTCCTCCTCAGGTTGAGTGCCAGCGGTAGAGGTTTCTTCATCTATCGACTCTTGAATCTCTTCAAGTTCGATTTGCCTCCCACTGTCTCCTTGGCTTATGAGTTCTCGCTCTCGGAAAACTCCTCTTCTCGCAACAAAGACAACATTGTCCTTCGGTCTATAGAAGAGATATCCAAAGGATTTCTGCGGGTAGCCGATGAAAATACATCGCTCACTTCGAGGTTCGAGCTTGTCGTGAGTATCTCGTCTTACGAAAGCCTCGCAACCCCAAACCTTGATATGTGCTAATGAGGGAGCTTTCCCCGTCCACATCTCGTGAGGTGTTTTGGTAACCTTCTTAGTAGGGACTCGGTTAAGGATATGGACGACAGTCTCTAAGGCATACCCCCAAAAAGAGATTGATAGTGAAGCACGACTCATCATAGAGCGAACCATATCCAATAAGGTTCGATTACACCTTTCTGCCACACCATTCAACTGCGGTTTCCTAGGAGGCGTCAATTGTGAAACTATTCCACACTCCTTGAGATAATCGTGGAATTCAAGACTTAGGTACTCTCCTCCTCGATCGGATCGAAGCATCTTGATTTTCCTGCCCAATTGATTCTCCACTTCATTCTTGAACTCTTTGAACTTTTCAAAGGTTTCTGACTTTTGCTTGATTAAATAGATATACCCATATCTACTATAGTCATTGGTAAAAGTCACGTAGAAGCAGTTCCCATCCTTCGTGGTTGATCTAAACGGTCCACATACATCAGTATGTATTAGGTCCAATAGACCCTCACCCCTTTCACACGTGCTCGTGAAGGGTGATTTAGTCATCTTTCCAAGCAAACAAGACTCGCACGTGTCATCTTCCCTAAGGTCGAATGACTCCAACACTCCATCCTTTTGGAGTTTGGTTATGCGTTTCTTGTTGACATGTCCAAGACGACAATGCCACAAGGATGCTTTATCCATACTAGTGGAAGAATCTATGTTTAAAACCTCATTTCCTAAGTTATCAACAATCATAACAGTTTCATAAATTCCATTACATGGTATAGCTTCAAAGTAAAAGACACCATTTAGATAAGCCAAAATAGAACCATTCTCATTATTAAAAGAAAATCTAAAACCTTGTCTAAATAAACCATGAAATGAAATGATGTTTCTAGCCATTTCTGGCGAATAGCAACAATTGTTCAAATCTAAACATAAATTATTCCTAAGCACTAAAGAATACACTCCAATCTTGGTCACAGGCGACGATCTTCTGTTTCCCATGATTAGATTGATCCTTCCTTGCTCCGCATCCCTACTTCTTCTTAGTCCCTACACATTAGAACAAATGTGATAACCACAACCGGTATCAAGAACCCAAGAAATAGCATGATTAGAATCGTTAGATTTAATTGTGTATATACCTACGAAAGACGGCTTGATCTTTCCTTCCTTAATGGCTTGCAGGTACTCTGGGCAGCTTCTCTTCCAATGTCCTATCTTATGGCAGTGGTGGCACTCTGCCTCCTTTGGGTTAGGGCAGGGCTTAGCAGGATCAACTTTGGTCCCACTAGAAGAGGCACCATCTCGGGCTTTAACCTTGCGATAGTTCTTAGACGAAGCCTTCCTCTTCTTTCCCTTTCCTTGACCAATAGCCAAGACAGAAGCAGCGGGTGGATTGGGAGTTGGTGCAACAGACTTGTCTTTGAAGTTGCTCTCAGTGACCCTCAAGAGACCTTGGAGTTTTCTTAGGGTGACTTCCTCTTTGTTCATGTGGTAGGTCATCCTAAATTGATTGTACATTGGAGGCAAAGAGTGAAGCACCATGTCGATTGCCAAGTCTTCCCCAAAGTCAACATTTAACTTGCGAAGGTGGTTGACATACCTTTGCATCTTTTGCAGGTGCACGGTAAGAGACTCTCCATGACCCATCTTTGCGGAAATCATGTTAGTGAAAATATCATAACGCTCTTGTCTCGCGTTTTGGTGGTATCTCTCCAATAAGTCTTGATGCATCTCGTATGGGTACATGTCCTCGTAGGACTTTTCGAATTCGGAGTTCATGGTGGCTATCATGATGCAATGTACCTTCATTGCATCGCGCTCATGAGTTTCAATAGCGGTCATTTCAGCCGGAGTAGCGATTTCAGGGTTAATTTTCTCGAGCTTCTCATCGAGGACATACTCCTTATCCTCATAGCGAGCAATGGTGCGAATGTATCTTATCCATTCACTAAAGTGCGTTCCATCGAAAATGACCTTTTGGCAAAGGCTCATCAATGTGAAAGAACTAGCAGTAGCGTTGTTTGCGTTCGACATCTACAAATAGAAAGGACAAAGATAGATTAGAATATGAATCCCTAATTATCACCCAATAAGAAAAATTAGGGCTAGGATCCAACAACAATATTTACATATTAGAAAAGGGATGCTGTAATCTAACATGCAAATAATATGAAGGTAAGTGAATGACGATTCACTAATTCTCCACCATAAAAACCTAACTATAAGCCCTAAATGTATTGAGAATTCCTAGGTTCGGATGAGATTCATTGAAACTATTCAATGGCATGTTTAAATCTCGATATGCCCCTCTTGTTTGTGACTGGGATACCGAGGATCACAAAGCGGGTGTGAATTACCATGCAAATTGACATGGTGCCTTCATTGTAACGATCACCTATTCGATGTGTCGGTACACCACACACGCTCCATCGAACTATGATAAACAATGAATCACCCTTTGCCACCTTTGCTTAGAACCAATTAGTGTGCCGGTAAACCACACACGCTCCACTAACTTCTTAGCAAGGGTGCAAAGTGTAATTTCATGGGATTGCATCAATTCACTTTTCCTAAAGTAACTAAGATTGGGAAATTTTAAAAATGTGTAGTTACTTTGTATTACTTATTATACTTTTAATGAGAGGATGAGGTTGCCCTATCCTACCTATTCGGCTAACGACCCTCCACCGATCAAGCAAGCGGTGGGTGTGAGTGTACACCCATTAAGCGCCATTTTATAGGCCGCAACCTTATACCCACCTTATAGATCGGCTTCGTGAATGAGGTTTCCCTATCCTACCCGTTCGGCTAACGACCCTCCACCGATCAAATAACAATATTATTATTCTTTATATTATTCCCATAATATATTAATAATATTTATTCTCTCTTAATAAATCATCCTATCAAGTTGCTATGGTGAAGGCAACCCAAAAGGACCAAGCACAATCGGGTCAAATACATGCCTTAATATAGTTGCAGCCTTAGACACTATTCCAACATATCTCCGCCTACCTTCTGTCAGCAGATTTCTTGAAACCATTGTCTCCATACAAGCACCAATCATCTTGCTGAATCGAACCAAAAACAAACCTAAAACTCTCCAAATTCATGGTGGTTGCAGAAAGAGTGAACTCCGGTGACCTTCAAGATATGATCAGAACTAAAATATGATGAATTGATCCCAATTCAAGACTATTTAAATGTTACATTTTTATTCAAAAATAACATTAAATATTATAAACCCTTATTCAAGATTACTTAAATATCACATCTTTGATTTAAACCAATGAAGAAACTACAGGGTTACCAATAATACGTTTTTTTATGGAAACTTCAATCTCTTTTATACAAGTATAACTGTAACATCCCAACTCTCATGTATTTCTTTTATTTATTTATTATTTGGGGTTTCATGAGTGACACGACGAGTTGTGAGTCTAACACGCCGAGTAGAGTTCGATTTGGTCACGTGGGTTTAATGACCGACTCGATGAGTCAAAGAGCTGACTCGCCGAGTAGGCGCTGTGAGGTGAAACCCTAAATCCCCAGGGTGGGGCCTATTTAAGAGAACTTATGTCCTCATTTCCGCCTCACCAGCTACCCAACACCCTTGAGTGAAACCCTAAACGTGTGTAGTGAGCTAAGAGAGTTATAGAGCTAATCTTTGAGTATTCTAGTGCATCTTTTGAGGACAAGAGGAGATTATCCAGCAAGGAACGAGGAGCAACTGTTGGATCTAGTTCTATATCGACCAAGAGCTTCTGTGGAAGGTAAAAAGCCTACATCTTTCTCATCTTATGGGTTAGATCTCGTGATTCTGGAAGATTAGGGCTTTTACCACCTTTTATTGGGACATTGAGTGCATTGAATCTATCAGGAGGTCTAGACTTCAGACCTGGACCTTGTGAGGTCCATAGAGTCCAAAGGTCCCAATTTTATTCAGCCATATAAGAGTATTTTTACTTAAACACCCTTACTAGAGTTGTATTGGCATTTTGGAGCAAAATATGCCATGCATGAATGTAAAGATCGAAGCTTTACGTGACATTCGAGACTTGGGAGCCTAAATCTAGAGTGTGGAGTAGTAGATTTGCCTTGAAACGTCTGAATGAGAATTCAGACTGAAGGGACTCGCCGAGTCAATGAGCTGACTCGACGAGTCGGCTAGGGTTTTCCCCGATGAGTCTAAACACGGGTAACTCGGCAAGTTGAGTTGGGTTTTTGCGAGGGTCTAAAGAAACAAGGCGCACTTAACGACTCACATGGATGCACTCGGCGAGTCAAGTCAACAAGGACAGTTGACTCGAGTGTTGACTTATGTTGACTTTAAGGTTTGGTCAAGGCAGGGGGTATGTGGATTGTGAAGGGGTAAAATGGTCTATTACCCATTCCATGAGTTTGAGAGAGAGATTAACCTAGCTTATTTCAAGTCGTGATATAAGTGTTGATTAGAGATTATTATCTTATGTGTTAGGCGGAACCTAGTTCGAGATTCGTATACGAGATTATTACTTACTTGATTACGAAGTGAGTCTTCTCACTATAATTACCATGAGTGGTATCTTTGTATGACTGGTGCGTCTTGTATGCTATTATTGAGTATTGTGATATCATGCATTACGTCTTTGTGATTTTGTCACACCCCTAAACCAAACCGGCGGAAACATTCAGGGGCGGAGGACGTCATGTACAATATCATAACAAATGAATAGTAAAGAAAGTACAGACGACCATCATATACATAATTGAAAAGTTTCCATGATTGTAGTATTACATGTTTGCAAAAGTCAATTACAATATGATATCTAAAAGATTAAACTAACGCCTGAGCGTAAATCTTCAAAAGCAGTTGCTAACCTGGTTTAGCGATTTCCTAAGAATACAAGTTATTTCAAAGAAAAAGTGTCAACAATAAAGTTGGTGAGTTCATAAGTAGCGTTTTGAGAAAATGTATGTCATTCGAAAGTTCACGTTTGTATTCTAGAAAATCCAGTATTTTCTTATGAGTGTATGAAAAGTATGAATGATTGTTGTATAAATTGTATGTATTTGAACCAGGAAAATCCTATATTTTTCTAAAAGTGAGGAGCAGTCTTAAATGTCCAAGAGCGTAACTTGTAAGCAAATATGCCATACTTAAACTAATAGGTATAGTCTTATTATAAAACAAAACTATAATAAGCTTGTATTTGTATGTGATAATGACTGTAATATCATTTTTTCCCGTGAAAACATAATACCATAATAATTGTCTATCCAGTGAGTTTTCATAACCGTACTATGATGGGTTTGCCTGAATGACGTTCTTCAGGCGTCGGAATGATATGACACTTGTCACCTGAGGACCGTAGCTAATAGTCAGGGTGCGGGATCGTCAGTCTCGTATAGATCTATACACATTTATCACGTTCTCCAGACGGGAGACTCTGGTTATAAAATAGGGCTTTCTAGCGATACCTGGATAGGTATAATGAAGATGAATGACTCATGGATTCTCAATTAAGTCATGTATTCATGAAAATGTGCTTTTGTCTTAAATTATTACCCTTTCTATAGCATGAACAAAGGCAAAATAATGAGTTGTATTTACTTGAAAAATACATAGTGTTATAGTTGAAATGGTTACCCTCGATATGATGTAGTATGAATGTTTACAAATAAAACATATTTCTATTTATAAAACATAATGTATCTTAATAGAGTAAAGTTGCATTGTGAGATGTTTTGTATGTTAATAACTTCCTATGTTAGTTATAACAATAGCATGAAATGTACCGCAAGAGAATTGTGTTTCACGCGATTTTAGTCATGTGTTTACTTGTATTCCCCTCCTTAAAAGCATTTAAAAAGGTGTTTAAAAACGTAGTGATAAGGGTATGAACTCACTTGGTAGAAGTGGTAGCTTGAAGAAGGCGAGACTAAACTCGAGCAGCACATCGACTGGAGAAAGTCGATTTCTCGGGATTCTCAAGGGCGTCGGGACTTGCGTCGTGTGCTAGCGGTAATAGCGGGGCTTTAAGGTAGCTTAGAGGGGTTAGAGAGGCGTTTAAGGGTGAAGGAGTTGAGAGAGAAGCAACAAAACTCGAAGCCCTAGCCTCATTTTTATAGTGTTGGGGGCACTCACGAATGCAGGGCATTCCTTTAGGAAACGCAGCGCGTTCCCCCTGTGAGGTCAACACTTACGTATTTTCCTCTGATGGACGATGGGATGGTTCTGGTCGAAGAACGCAGGGCGTTCCTTCTTGGACCAGCCTCGGATTTTGTGCCCCGAACTTATAAAATCCATAACTTTTGCCTACGAGCTCCGATTTCTACGTTCTTTATATCCACGCGTAGGTGAGAAAATGCTCTATAACTCTTGCTTAGACTCCATCGGCTAATTCTGACTTTATTTTTATTAATATATTTTTAACAGGCCGGGACTGGAAAAGTCTGTTAAAAATCAATAACTTCTTCATCCGATGCCTGTTTTTGTCAATCTTTTTACCGTTGTATTACCATTGATGAGATCTTCGATTCTCGTTTAGGTCGCATTGGCTAAAAGTCGCTCAATCTCTATTTCGAGTTTTTAGTTGTCTACCGCTCTGTCCGAAACTTTGAAAAATCATAACTTTCTCATATGAAGTCAGATTTGGGCGTTCTTTTTATGTATGTTTATGGTTTTGGGATATCTACGACTTTCATTTAGATACCTAAAGTTAAAAAGCATTTTATTGGAATTTCATGTTTTCTGCTTAACAGTGTTTTACCGGTATTGTCGCGAATCTTCATTTGGTCATAACTTCTTCGTTATAAATCGGATTTTAGTGTTTTTTATATTTTTGGAAACCTTAATACGATTTCTACCACTTAGTATACTCAATCTGAGCTTTTTGAACATTTCATTTTTGACGCTATTTTTTTATTACTCCACAAAAAGATTTACAATATTTGACTTTTAGCCATTACATTGACCTGAAATAACGGGTTGTTACATCATCCCCTCTTCGCTTACCACGTGTCCTAAAAATTCGACTCTTCGGATCGAAAATTCACATTTAGAGAACTTCGCATAGAGCTTCTCCGCTCGTAAAGTTCCTAGAACTTGTTGCAGATGATCGCCATGCTCTTCCTTACTTCGGGAGTAGATCAGGATGTCATCAATGAATACAATGGCGAAATGATCCAAGTAAGGTCGGCATACTCTATTCATCAGATCCATGAAGACTGTGGGCGCATTGGTCAATCCGAATGGCATCACTACGAACTCGTAGTGTCCGTAACGAGTTCGGAAGGCTGTCTTCGGCACATCCTCCTCTAGCACTCGTAATTGGTGATATCCGGATCTTAGATCAATTTTGGAGAAGTAGTTCGCCCCTTGCAGTTGGTCAAATAGATCGTCTATGCGAGGCAGAGGGTAACGATTTTTGACCGTCAATTTGTTGAGTTCTCTATAGTCGATACACATACGGAATGATCCGTCTTTCTTCTTAACAAAAAAGACTGGTGCTCCCCAAGATGAGAAGCTTGGTCTTATGAAGCCCTTGCTGAGCAGTTTGTTGAGTTGACCGGATAGTTCCTACATCTCAGCTAGTGCTAATCGGTAGGGCGACTTGGCTACTGGGGTAGCTCCTGGGACTAAGTCGATTCTGAACTCGACCTGTCGTTGCGGAGGTAATCCTTGTAGCTCTTCTGTGAAGATGTCGGGAAAGTCGCTTACTATTAGAATGCTCTTTAGTTCTTTTGCTTCTAGGCTCGTATCGACGACGTGAGCAAGGAATGCATGGTATTCTTTACGCAGATACTTTTGTGCTTGAATACTTGAGATAATACGAAGACTCGCATCGGCTTTGTCGTTAGACGGGAGGTTTAGACGGACTGCTTTCTCGAAGCACATGATGTCGGCGCGATGAAGACTTAACCAATCCTTGCCGATTATAACGTCGAAGCTTTTAATTGAGACCGGCATAAGGTCGATTGGGAATGAATGGTTATCTAGAGTTAGGGTACAGCCTAAGTATATGCTATTCGTACTTTCTGTTTTTCCATTAGCCATTTCTATTGTGAATTGTTCTTTGAGTGCGTGTGGTGGTTGTTTAAGCATGCGAGTAAATTTATGATTTACGAAGCTTCGCTCCGCTCCACTATCAAACAAAATGCATGCATAGGAGTTATCGAGGAGGAACGTACCGGTCACCACCATCGGGTCAGCAACTGCTTCCCCATGGCCTCTTGCTAGTACCCTCCCTACTCCTCCAGCATTCTTCGCTTTGGGGCAGTCCCTCTTATAGTGTCCTGCTTCGCCACATCCATAGCAGGTCGGGCTCGCGCCAGAGCCGGGGATTTGGGTGATCGGCCTCGCCGGGGATTTACAGAAATGGACGGTGTGTCCTTTCCTATTGTAGTTAGAGCACTGCATTTCACGGCAGGGGCCGTTGTGGTGGAAGTTGCATTTGTTGCACTTAGGCAAACTTCCAGCATACTGCCTCACCGGAGCAGTTTCAGCAGCAGGGGTTATCGCGGCATGTACAGCCACAACTTGCTGCTTTTTAGCAGCTCGCTGTTTCTTCTTGTCTTCCCAGAACTTCCGCTTAGTGTCAGCGGGTTTGGAGGGTTCCGGGATGGCTAGGGTGGTTGTTGTTGCAGGGGTTTTGACTCCATGGTCAATGAGTCGCTGTGTCAGTCGCTTGGCACTGTCGAAGGTAGCGGGGTTTGATGATAGGATATTCCCCTGATACGGAGGCACTATCCCCCATATGTACCTTTCGATCTTTTTCCCTTCAGTGGGAACCATATTGGGGCAGAGGGCCACCAGTTCGCTAAATCTGGCGGTATAAGCGACCATGTTGGTGCCCTTCATGGTCAGGCTCCAAAGCTCCTGCTCCAATTTCTGGATTTCGCCCCTCAGGCAGTATTCCTCAATCATGAGGTCTTTCATCGTTTCCCAGCCCATGTCGTTGGCTACAACGAGGGTTAGGGCTTTAACGTGGACGTTCCACCACATCAGAGCCTTTCCTTCAAAGGTGCAGGCGGCGTATTTAACCTTGCTCGCCGTAGGGCATGAACAAATTGAAGGTTTTTGGTCATAAGACATCCTATGTGCTCATACAAACCCTAAAGCTCGGATCTAGGTTTCTCTATTGTACATACTTTGAATCCAAGACTTGAACCCTAATTCTAGCATATGGAAATCAGAATTCACATGTAAATAGGTTTAAGAACATACCTTGATTGTTATGTAGCAATAACAATCCAATTCCTCCTTGAATTGACCTTGGAAAGCAAAGAGTCACAAGTGTCACTCCTCTAATGGCTTACAAACACCATAAGCAAGTGGAGAAGGTATAAGGAGAGAGGAGGGAGGTTAGAATTCGTATTTGGGACCTCTTGGGAAGGGATACCCGAATTCATAACCCTAGGGGTGTTTATATAGGTGTAGAGATAGGGTTTCAGTCATTATCCTTATCTAGTTGATTATCCATTAAGCAACCAATAAGATAATCCTTGAATCCTTATCATACTCGAATTCTAAGGCTTTCCAACCTTAAATTCGTTCACCATACTTATAAGATAATTCTTACCTTATTTTGTAACTATCACATAATTACAATTCAGCCCCTCTAGTTTAATTAATTACACTTGATCACAAAATTAATTCTCAATTAATTATTGACCAATATTATTTAAACAAATATGATTTCTCCTTTAATATATTATTCTTATAACATATTAATAAATCATATTATTCTCTCTCTCTTTATTAATTTCTCCAATCAAGTTGCTTTGGTGAAGGCAACCCAAAAGGACCATGCACCATCGGGTCAAGTACATACCAAAATAGTTATGGACTTAGACACTAATCCAACAGTCTCCCACTTGGATAAGTCTAATAACTATTCTGCGTATAACTTCGGATCCCGATCTGCAATCGTAGCTTTCCAAAGCCGCTGTCAACTCTGATCACATCAAATACGCGTGTCCTTAGATAAGGGATCATATATTCCTCCATTCTAGATATCATATGAGATATGATTTCTAATCATTCTCTTTGTACTACTTCTCGATTTCTGATTTATGACGACTGACTAATTGAACAAATCAAATTAGCCCTAGCCCGGCCGAGCATTTACGTTTGTCATCACTAAACCATCGAGGGGCCCAAAGATATCGCTTTTATCCTACTTTGGATAAAAGGAACGGATAAACTTTGATACAATGCTTGCTTGTACTCACGCACCGAATCACACACAACAATATGTTTTATAACACCAAGTTACTGGTGCGTTTACATATTATCAATGTGCAACCGATTTGCAAGATACAACTCACACATCTCGGTTTCAAGAATATAAGATGTTATCGTCTCACCAATCACTCGTGATACAATCCATGGAGTGATCCAAGTGAGCGTGGGTCTAATCCAATGCTCAAATCACATTCATAAGCACTCATGAACGTTGCAGCAAACTCTTGCTTATGTTTAATACTCTTTTAGACAATCCACACACCAATTCACGACAGTCTTCATTCATATCTACTTCCAACATATGAACGACTGTGGCCCGTTCGAATAATTTGATTATTCTTAATAAACTCAATTATTCTGGAAGTCAAAACATGCAAATGTGAAACACAAGAATAATACTAATCCCATATGGCCTCAAACCTTTGAGTATAAATAAAACACCTTTTATTTATCACCATATTGATTACTCATTATTTGTAGTTTCGGGTAATCAATTTCTTACTTGAATTCCAACACTTGTCTCATGCTCCTAGTATGTACACAATGTTTACCTATGGTTCTTACTTTGTGAAATAGATCACATTGAACACATTTCCAATCATTCTCATTTCACAAATCCAAATCCTTTTTCATAAGTGAAAGAATATCAAATATTTGCCACTTATAGAATATGCTAGATTCTAATCATTTTATGCAATGATCCTTTCGTAATGTCACTGCACTAAAGTCACAAAGACTATTGCCAATGATATTACAAAGTCCTCTATCGGAGATTGTTACAAGACAATTCCATAGATGTGATGTCTCTCACTCAAAGTACTTTCTTTGAACATCCTTTTGCATAGAAGTTTCTAATCTAGTCATATATTTCTCAATATTCAATTCCCAATATGGACACACTTCCATATGTTCCATATGACAACTCATTCTTAATAGAATCTTATCTATTCGTAATGATGTCGATACGGTCCATCCAATATGGAAACATTTCCATATTTTCCAATACTATACTTCCAACTACTCACAAGCGACCAATCTTCGTCGAACTTGGATTGTCCTTTGATAGTTGTTTAATTATTTTAGTCAAAACCAATTCTAGTCCCTTTTCCCTCTAAATGCGCTCGTCATTTGGAAAATTTTAGAATGGTCAAACATTAAGCATTTGCAATCGATCCTATACCCGAAGCGTATGGGACACGACGCATAATGTTTTATTTGCTATGTTCTCAAAATTCGAATTGTGAAGAGGGATGTCGTAATCATAATCGAAATTTTAAGAACACACTTTGTACCTTTGACTAATTTTATTAACATTTCTCAACCTAAACCTTTAGATTTGAAATGAAGCATAATATTCTCTCCCTTAATTATAGCAAAACAACTTTTCAACTATTGCGACTTTGCAAAGTATGACTCATGTTTTCTATAATTAATATTGCTAACCTTGCAATACTTTCCTTAATAATCATACAATCATAACTTTTATGCTCCCACTATCATGATGATTATTATAAAACATAACACTTATGCTCCCACTAGCTTCGACATGTATTCATAAACATCTTAACTTTCAGAAAAAAAATACTTATTGAATTTCTTAAGTTCATGTTTCTGATACTTAGTGCTTTGATAATCCTTTATCAATGCTTCTTGAACTTATACACCTTTGCCTTCGATAGTTCATATGTGTGTCTAAACAATTAAGACTAATTGCCAAACCTCACAATTCAAATTATGGAAAGGGATGCCGTAACCATAATTGAATTCGAGAATGCAATTTTACAATCACTATCTTCTTAAAATCTGTCTTAGTGAAAGCATTTCCTCACAATTATTTTCATGAAGGAGGAAATCTTATGACACTTAGATTTAAACAGTGTATTTGTTCCTATCCATGTGAATTTGTCAAAACCAAAGTTTACGACAAATTCAAACTCTTATGGATCGAACTTTCTTGATCTCGATTTCTTGCCTTTATGGTAGCACAGCTGCCCACCATGTCTTCCAAGTAATTAAGCAGCTCACCCATTCCTATCAATGTACCTTTCATTGATTAAGGTGCTTTGCCTTTTATGCGTTCAAAATGAGAACTCATAGAACTCACATGCATAATTAACTCGATTGGATTGGCACAGAATCAAAATAATGTCAACACGATAGGTTGTAAACCTCAACTCGTGTGCTAGTGATGATCGATAAGGTTTATTTGATTTGTTCTTGAAACCTTTCAAGACCATTAAGACTCCCACTGACTCCTTGACATATAAGATTCTCTTGTCAATAAACATTTCTTGACAAACAAATATTCAAGAGTTAGTGTAGCTTTTATCAAGAACACTTCATAAATTGGTCCTAGTCGTTCTTTGTCTTATTCAAGACATCACAACTTTCCACATTTGATGAATGTTGTAAACCTTTAATACTTTTCACTCATTGTCACAATCTTAACTTTAAGACTTGTTATTGGAACGAAGTATGATTGACTTATTGATTTAACCATTTCTTCAATTCTTGATTCCTCTTCTTAGACATACAATTGTACTAAGACTCATTTAGAGGATCAATTGAGATATGGTTCTTAATCATTAAGACCTATCATAAAGCATAAAAGGTACTCTCCCTTCTTCTTAGAATGGAAAAACTTTTATCTTTCTGCCTACTTGATTCTTCTTATTCGTTCTACTATTGATCTAAACCCTTTAATCAATTTAGAATTACACTTAATCTTGTAAGTATAATCATATTTACTAAGCCTTTAGTAAGTCATGACGAATATCTTTGTTATTCTTATGGTGAACTTGATCAACACGCTACTTTGTGTACTTGATCTCCTAGTCCTTCACTTGACACTTTGTCAACGAATTGGTCTATTTTCCAAATATGAATTTCTCATTCATCATGCAACCAAGTTGCATGATTCCAAATTTCTGTCCGATTGAAACTTTGGGCGATGAGAAACTCTCCCTATTTGGTAAATTCTTGACATTTCCATAAATAACATAAACAAGAATCATATCCATTCGTTGTAGAAATATTCAAACATCGATTTTCATAATTTATTTTATTTATAAAAACAGCGGAAAAAATTTGTCCTTACAATGCAAAATCCATTGAAAACTATGTACAATAGAAAATTTCTAACAACTCTATCATAACTTTCTAAGCTCAAAATCTAATTTTCAAGTCCATGCGATCGAGATCCATCTCTTGTGATTAGATTCATCTTGCTTTCTCTTATCAAGATTCCTTTCTTTTCACCGACCCTACAAAACATTCAAATGCAATCTTATTACATCATGTATTAAGAATCAATGAATAGGAGCTTAATTGAGTTAGATAGTGGATATTTACCTAAAGCGCAGTCATACCTTTGACTCTCCCATCTCTTAGATCTCTTAGGTAATTAGGGCAACTTCGTCTCCAATGCCCCTTCTCTTGGCAATAAAAGCAAATTGACTCTTTTGGAACAACACATGGAACTACTTCAGACATCGCCTTTCTCTTATGATCAAACTTTTCGATCATTGCATGTCTTTCATTGCCATTGTCTATATCCATAGAGGTCTTGAAGGCAGATTCACCAATTAACTTTGCTTTTCTATTGCGCCAAACCATTGCTGATTCGGCAGCAATAAGCATAGAGGTGAGATCTATAAGGGTCACGTCATGGTTCATCATATAGTACTCTCTTACGAACTAACTATACGAGTTAGGAAGTGACTGAAGAACCCAATCAACAGCCATTTCCTCACAGACAACGACTTTCCTTCTTTATGTTTACTTGCCAAACGGGCTTGAGTGATATTGAACCTTTTAATTTTACAATCTTGTGGGTTAGGGAGAATAATTGGAGGAGGAGGAGGAAGTGAAACATGATTTCTTGATCCTCGATCGAATCGTGAAATATCATCTTCATGTGGAATGCTTGTTCCACGGGATTTGGGAATACCATAGTTGTCGAACTTTGACATCTACAAAACGGGAGAAAACGAATTCAAGTTAGTTGATTGATTGAGTCCTTGGTAAATCACCCAAATGAAATTCCAAGGCTAGGACCCAACACAATGTTCTACAACTCGGGAGAGGGATGCCGTAACCCTAATTGCAGAATATTTGAAGGTAAGTGAATGATGATTCACTAATTTCCACCACGAAAAACGAAAAAGAATTTAAGTTTTAAATCTATGAAAACTCCTAGATCCTTTGAGATTCATTGAACTTTCAATGGCATGTTTAAATCTCGATATGCCCCTCTTGTTTGTGACTGGGATGCCGAGGATCACAAAGCGGGTGTGAATAACCATGCAAACTTACATGGTGCCCTCACATGTTACAATCACCTATTCGATGTGCCGGTAAACCACACACGCTCCACCGAACTATGACAAACATTGAGTCACCCTTTGCTACCTTTGCTTAGACCCATTTAGTGTGCCGGTTAACCACACACGCTCCACTAACGTCTTCGCAAGGGCACAAAGTGTAATTTCATGGAATTGCATCAATTCACTTTTGCCTAAGTAACTAAGATTGGGAATTTTTGAAAACATTTAGTTACTTTTATAATTCATTATACTTATAATGGAAGGTTTCGTCCTATCCTACCCGTTCGGCTAACGACTCTCCACTAGTCAAGAGTGCGGTGGGTAAGAGTGGATACCCATTCAATCGCCATTTTATAGGCAATTTCCTTAAACACCCCTTATAGACCAGCTTCGTGAATGAGGCCTACTAACGGTAAGACTGACTTTTAGTTATACATATATATAATGTTAGACTTTTAATGTTGTATATAGTATAGGGTGTATTTTATAACCTTTTAAAATACTATGTGGTTAACTTTAACAATTACACCTTTAATTCTATTAAATGGTTAACCTAAACTTTTATGGATTTATTAAACTTCTTTTAATCATACACCTTAATTAATTAATAAAACCATAAGGGTGTATTTGAACTTTTTCAAAACTAGGGTTTTAGAATTTAACATTCCTAATTAACTTTTAATCAACTTTTAAATTCCAAAACTTGAGGGCAAATTTTGAAACATTTCAAATATTAGGGTTTAGAATTTAAATATGCATCAAAATTAAACTATTTAATCAAAATTTAAATTCCAAAACTTGAGGGCAAGTTTTGAAACCTTTTTTCAAAACATTAGGGTTTCAACTATTTAAATTTCAAAACAACAAAACTTTTGGGGTTCAAATTTAAACTATAAAACCTAAAGGGCTAAATATGAAACTTTTCACAACAACAAGGATCAAATAACAAATAATTTAAATTAACATTTAATCACATAATTATCCATATTTGATGATTTCTTGCAAAACAATTTATCAATTTACTTAAAATAATTAATCAATTATCTTATAAGGAAACAATTATCTTATTAATTGATAAATATCTTGAATTAGATTAAAATTATAGTCAAATATATCATATAATCGGATTAATATTAATCTAAGATGATAAGGTAATTATCCCAATGCAAAAACAGCAAGAAATCCCGAGATAAGCACTGTCTGACGCACCGACTCGCCGAGTCACCCTCTGGAACTCGCCGAGTAAGGCTGACTCGCCGAGTCCAAGAGTGACTCGCCGAGTCAGGTCAAACAGTGAGGCCAAAACACGATTTTCAGTTACATCAAGCATCAATACAATAGAAACCAATCATGGCTCTGATACCACTGATGGTTTTTGGTCATAAGACATCCTATGTGCTCATACAAACCCTAAAGCTCGGATCTAGGTTTCTCTATTGTACATACTTTGAATCCAAGACTTGAACCCTAATTCTAGCATATGGAAATCAGAATTCACATGTAAATAGGTTTAAGAACATACCTTGATTGTTATGTAGCAATAACAATCCAATTCCTCCTTGAATTGACCTTGGAAAGCAAAGAGTCACAAGTGTCACTCCTCTAATGGCTTACAAACACCATAAGCAAGTGGAGAAGGTATAAGGAGAGAGGAGGGAGGTTAGAATTCGTATTTGGGACCTCTTGGGAAGGGATACCCGAATTCATAACCCTAGGGGTGTTTATATAGGTGTAGAGATAGGGTTTCAGTCATTATCCTTATCTAGTTGATTATCCATTAAGCAACCAATAAGATAATCCTTGAATCCTTATCATACTCGAATTCTAAGGCTTTCCAACCTTAAATTCGTTCACCATACTTATAAGATAATTCTTACCTTATTTTGTAACTATCACATAATTACAATTCAGCCCCTCTAGTTTAATTAATTACACTTGATCACAAAATTAATTCTCAATTAATTATGGACCAATATTATTTAAACAAATATGATTTCTCCTTTAATATATTATTCTTATAACATATTAATAAATCATATTATTCTCTCTCTCTTTATTAATTTCTCCAATCAAGTTGCTTTGGTGAAGGCAACCCAAAAGGACCATGCACCATCGGGTCAAGTACATACCAAAATAGTTATGGACTTAGACACTAATCCAACACAAATTTCGAAGACCGATTCAGTCTTCTCGAACCATTGCGAGAGGGCAATGACTCCGCCGGTCCCATGAAAGGACTTCGGCTTACAGTTGGTGAAATCCTTGTAGGATCACTCTCTCGAGCGCACAGGGGTTTCAACCGGAGTTGATTCAACAGGGGTTCCACCTCTGCTGGCATCAGAGGAGTGATACTGAGCCATGGCAGTTGCCACTGCTGCAGCTATGGCAGCATTCAGGGCTGCAATATCAATGACCGGAGGAGGAGGTGGAGGTGGTGCAGGGTTTCACCTTGTTGACCTTCACGGAGGCATCTTTCAACTATAAGTTTATAAAGATAAGCAAAGTCGTAAGAATCAATTTGTAAGTAGGGTGAGAGTGACACATGGACTAACTAACCATAGCCCAACAATTGAATGGGTGTTTGAGATCACAACAAAGAATATTAGTAGGAAAAACACATGTGTACAGATTTTTCCCACATATTAGATAGACGTCAATAATACTGGTATTACCGATGTAATGAGTTTAGGGAAAATCGACCTAACAGTAGGTCTTACATCATACCATACGGAAAAGTTTGACAGTTCTTAGATTCCTAATTAGAGTACTGAAAGTTAGGAATATTTATAGACAAGTGCTACTTAGAGCACATATTCTAAAGGCTATTCCTTAATCAAAAGACAAAGATGTACTAGAAATCTTTTAATGGCGATGGGAATTCCTCGGGCGAACCCTGAGGTCTGCTACTTGACGAAACACCTCCTGGAGGTGTTGCTCCTGAGCCCTCTGACGGGCTCGAAGTTCCAAGACTTCAGCTCGGGAGGCAGCTAGCTGTTGCTGCAGGGTTTCATTGGTTCTCCGGGTCCGTTCCATGTCTTCTTCAAGACGGCGGATGCGGACTGTGTTGACACCAGAGTTGGCATCAATCTCCATGACCCGGTCGATGGCTACTCGACCTTGCTCAACATTACGAGCTATTCTGCGGATAATGACGGGCAGAGCTCGGACAGCAGAACCACCTTCACTGACGTTGTAAAAGCTTCGGTCCCCAAAGTAAGGTAAGGGTTGACCTTGTTCATCACTCCATCGATTCAAGTTGGTAGCCCACAAGGTTGTAGGACTTGGAAAAGCTGGTCGGGGGTTGTTGTTCGGGGCTTGACCTACTAGCGGTAGATTGTTGACTTCAGTTTCGGAGTCGGATCCATCAGAAAAGCCTTCTGCGAGGTGATCATCCAAAGGGATTGGATGCTCATCTTCGGGCTCTTCTTCGATCCACCCGGCATTGCCTTCATTTGGAAAATACGGGTCGCCGTGATGGAATCCAGCCATTTAAATCTACGCGAGAAGAGAGGTATAAGAATATAGTATATATGTAGCTAGTAGTACAAAATACACCTATAGTATTTTAAGTTTAGGTTCTACTAATCTTCTTGTGGTATTTTTGGTAAGTTTTTAGACTTGTTAACATATCACAACCATTCCCAGGACTGACCAAACATCCCCGAGCTCACTTGTGATACTTAACAATCGTAATACTTTTGTTCTTGTCATTGTGACACTGATTTTAGTATGAATGCAGACTAGTATACTTAATTAAATATTTTAATATTTAAAGTATAGACTCTTGGTCAGAGTGCTTTAATCCCTAATGGGTTTATAGTTTAGTATATCTTTTATGGGTTGATATACTTGATTCACTATAAACAATGCTCTGATACCAATCTGTCACACCCTAAAACCAAGAACGGCAGAAACGTTCTGCGGCGGAGGACGTCATGTAAAGTATCACAACACAGTAAAAGTAAACAAACAAACAACATTATCCATTGCATTAAATATATATTTTTAATACAAGCGTGTTCTGTACAGTTATAGACACCAAAAATATAATGTAAATCAAAATAATAAGATGAGTCTTGGATGCGCTCCATCTTCTCAAAAGCTGGCCTCGGTATTTGTCTACTGATGACCTGAGAATACAAGTTATTTTGAAAGAGTTTATCAGCATTAAGCTGGTGAGTTCATAAGTATTTTAGTGTCAGTGTTTGTTATCAAAACATTTGAACATGTCGCAAGTGTAAGTTTGTAAAATGTATGTAAGTGTTTGTAAAAGTTTGAATCTCTCAGAAAAACCTATATTTTCTATTAAAGTAGCCTTCTACCAAGGCTTAACTGTTTTGTATGTTTGTTTGTTGTAAAAGTGTGTAATTTCCCAAGTGTAACTATCATTAACAAAATATAGTTTGTACATTAATGTTTAAGCGAAATAATCACTAAATATATGTAATGGGTAAATTATTGTAGTACTGTAGTGTTGTATTATAGGAACTACTGTTGTACTAACTACATTAAACCGGATTTATATTAAGGTATCATGTGATTAATTGTACCATACTATCGACTGGATAAACAATGACAAATGAATGGTCATAAAACGGAATGACGTTTGGCACCCGCAGACCTGCAGGTCCGGCTGTAGCCAGCAGCAAGGTGTAGGATAGTCAATCCAGTATAGATCTATATGCAAACTCACGCTCTCCCTCCAAGAGAATTCTGGCTACAACTCGGGCCATGACATTTAAGTCATGCTCCGATACAGTGGATCACAATTGTTAACGTATTCATGTATATGTAATGTAATGTTACTTGTTCTAGTATCGTTGTATACGTTCTCTTCCTAGTATAGTTGTATATGTTCTTCTCTAGTATAGTTGTATATGTTCTTCTCTAGTATAGTTGTATATGTTCTTATAGTAATGTATATGTTTTCATAGTAAAGTAATGTATATGATCTCATAGTACTAAGTATTGACTCATGAATGAACTGACTCATTGATCTAGCAATAGTATAAGTGTGATTCTGTGTTACCCCGATGGTAACTTACTAATGATGTACTGATACGCATGAATAAAGGAGTACGTTTATGTCTATATATGTACATATGATATATAATTAATATTGAAACGACCCTCAGACGGCTAACCGACATCCCACCAGACCACATCCAAATCGAGGAAAAGGAAATAGGGCGGACGGCCTTCCTAAGCCTTTTAAACATTTCTTATATATCTATACATATATGGGCATGCAATTTATAAGAAATATAATAAAGTTTAAATAAAAGTATTTGGTAAGAAAAGAGTTTGTAAAACATTTTGGAGTAAAGCAGTTTGATAAACAGTTTGAACAGTGATAAAATCATTGGTATTATAGTTATTAATCACATGTGATTGATGTAATAACTATAAGTATTTAACTTGTATTCCCCCCCCCCCCCATTTTAGCATTTAAAACATTTAAAAGTATTTCAAAGGTTAATTAAAGGGGTATGAACTCACTTGTGGTGAGTGGATTGGATTGAGGTGTCGGATACTGTGCTAGGTGGCAAACGGAGACTTGTTCACACGCACGAGTCTAGCTATCATATAATGAGCATATATATAAATAATTAGCCAAATAATAACTAATAAAATTTGTTGGGACACTCTAAAACATGTAAACACTTTGTATAAGTGTTATAAGTCCTAAGGGTTGCTTCTAGGTTGTTGTGGGACAAGGCTAAAGGGGTTTAAAGTTTCCAAAGGGCCTTATAATGTGTTTACCACTCAATAAACTCCACACAAGGAGTTTACGGTCGTAAACCCTGGAGTTTATGGCCGTGAACTCCCAACTTGGTGGTACTTGGTGTTTTGAAGTGTTATTTGATTTCTAGAATAAGTCTTACTTGGTGGTTTAATCCTTTGGGTAGTTTAGGGCATTAATACACTCCTTTTAGGATTTTTCGGCCCAAAGACCATTTCTTTTGGAGTTTACAACCGTAAACTCTCATGGGATGGGTATTTTTGTGCTTTCAAGTCTCATACTCACATAGGATATGTTCTAGGTAATTGTTTTAAGCTAATGAAGGTCCTAGGCACACTTTTGTGCCCCTTATTGATGTTCACGGCCCATGAACATTACCAGGGCCGTAAACTCTCTTTAAGGGGGGGGGGCTTTGATGTTTTAAAGTGCACAATTTATCTAGGATTAAATGGGGGTTAATGTCCAAGGCTTTAGGGGTAATTAGGGCACCATTTGGCCGTTGAATTTGGAGTTCACGGTCCAAGAAGTTATTGGGCCGTGAACACCCAAAGCTTGGTGTTTTTGATTGTTTTCTAGCCTCAAATATACATACATACAAGCCTAATCTAGTTACTTAACAAGGAAATGGGACTAGGTAGCATTTAAGCCTCATTTTGGAGTTTACTCTCCAAGAACGTTCTTGGTCGGTAAACTCCCAAATCTAACAGATTTGTCATGTAATCTATGTTATTAAACATATAATAAGCATTATAAGACAACTAGAGAAGTGTACTCACGATTTGGGATGAAAACCTGAAGATCCGTGAGAGAGAAAATGGCTTTTCTCTAGTTGGAAATGCGAATAATGAATAAATTTGGTTCAGAATTCTATTTATAGTCCTGAGATATTTTTGACTGAAAATATTTTTATTCCTGAAATGATTTCTAATATAACAGAGTGTTGGAATAACAGTGTTGCACAAAACCATAGTGCATCCACTCTCCTGATACTTACTGAAGTGTAAACCCTGAATTACTCCAACTTATACGAAAAGTCTGAAAATTAACTATGATTGTTATAACTTCTATTGAAGTTATATTGTTTGTACAGAATGGGAATTTTGGGTTGTCACAACCTCTCAGGATCACAGGAAGGCACTGGCTTGATTGTACACACACCCGAGTTTTCTGATTTGTGATGCCCTAGCCTAGAAGATGCTACTGACTAGTGTTATCTGTTATTTTCCCTGAGTATGTGCTGAATTCTTAGTTGAGGGGTAATCTAGGTGAGATACTTAGATGAGCATGCGAGTAGCCTACTGAGAGAGTAGTCTGATATTTTTGAGAGATAGAGTACTTGTGAATTAGAATCCTAGGAAGAGGAATTAGGATGACTACAGGTTAGGCGTGGAAGGTGGTATTGGGCCCATACTACTGAAAGCACCAGATTTGTAGGCAATCCAAGTAAGAATCCTTAGGATGCTAAGGAACAAGTAGGGATGAGTGTTCGAGTGTGAGTATGCTCGAGCGAGTCTCTAAAGATTTTTGTGTTGTGTTTCAAAGACATCATGTTGGGTACACCGTACACGCCACAACCTAAGAGTATTGGGACTAGCGATGATGAGATTCGCAGGATGATTCATGATGAGGTGGCCGCAGCCATTCGAGAGGCGATTCCTGAGATGTTTAAGTCTATTAAGACCACCCTGATTGAGACATTTGATGAACGATATGTTGTTGTTACTGAGGCGGCTGCTGCTGCAGCCACCGCAGTTGTCGCTGCTGCCAGGCCATAGGGAGGTGACTCGTTGTTGTTCCGAGAGTTGAGCAACACGAAGCCACCTGAGTTTGATGGGACACGGGATCTGATCGCTGCTATGAGGCAGATCTCTAATATTGAGGGATGTTTTTACATATGTTCTTGCCTAGAGAATTTGAGGGTTCGGTTCGCGTTGAACCAGCTTCACTTGGGAGCGAAGGACTGGTGGAAGTTTGTAAGAGCCAGTTTTACTCCTGCAGAGCATAGTGCAGTGACTTGGGAGAGATTTATTTTGATGTTCTGAGATGAGTATGTTCCCCTGGTGGAAAGGGAACAGTTGGCCCAAAAGTTTCCGTCTCTCAAGCAGAAGACAGATTCGGTGACTGAGATTACAAGGATGTTTCGCGAGAGGGTGTTGTTCTGCCCTGAGCATATGTCGACTGAGCAGGGACGCATGAGCCAGTATTTAAGCATTCTGAGGAGGGATATTCGAGATTTCGTGGCGAACTTGTCTTATCGTACATTTGTTGAGCTTCAGGAAAATGCCAGGAGGGGGGAGATCGAGCTGGAGACTCAGGCCAGAGAGGAGGCGGAGTCTCAGGGGAGAGACCGGAGGCCGGTGCAATCACAGACGGTAGCAAAGCGGGCTAAGCCTGCTGATTCAAGATCAGGAGGCTAGAAGGGCCGCACTTGTGGCAAGTGCGACAAGAGTCATGAGGGATCTTGTCGGGCAGGGATGTGACATCCACAAATTTCATGGCCAGAAAAGACCGATTTGTTTATGCTTTGTTTTAAAATCAGGGTAATCATTTAAAGAAAATTGTTGCGGAATTTTTTCCCAAAACAAAACATGATAAGAATTTATCAAAACATTTCTTTAAAGAAATGTGTTTTTATTAAATAACAAAATCTCAGGACGTCATGTTCCGATACAGACCAAAAGCATAAACAGTATAAAATAGACCTTACAACAGTTATTTGTAACTACTGATCTATAATCCAAAATCTCTCGTCATGTCAACCAACTTATGCTTTTGGTTTGGAAAACCTGGTGAGTACATAGGGATTTCAATCCCACAATGTTATAATATATATATATATATATATATATATATATATATATATATATATATATATATATATATATATATATAATTTAGAATTCGCACAATGTAAAATTTTCTCTGTATATATATATATATATATATATATATATATATATATATATATATATATATATATATATATATATATATATATATATATATATATATATATATAACCAACTCTTACCCCACCCCGTCAATCCTCTCAACGAGACTATCCATACCCTTGAACCTCAAATTCTAACTCTTACTCCCGGATCTAATCCATGTTCTCGAGTCCATAATTGTGCCCTTTCCATACTCCCGGATAAGGGACAATTGGTCCATGTCTAAATTCATACATCCGGACTAATGACAGATTCTATGTCCTGTCCATACTCCCGGACTAAGGACAACTGACTATGTCTTAATCCATACTCCCGGATTAATGACAATTAACTAAGTCCAATCCGTACTCTTGGACTAGGGACGAATAACTACGTCTAATCCATGCTTCGGATCAATAACATATTTTAAAGTTCTATTCTCCGTATATATCTCGCTCGTACTCATAAAGAGATACTATCCCATAACCATTATAACAAACCGTAGGTTTACTCTTTAACCTAAGTTATCATAAAAAAAAATTCAGGTATGTTCTTTAACACATAATTCCAACATCATAAAATAACTCACACAAAACATATACTTAATACATTCAAACAATACTTGTATTAAAATCATGTTCATGAAAGGGACTATGCACTCATTTGATAAGACAATGCTCGGACAACACTACGGCTCTTAAAATAATAATCTTCGATGAAACTAGGATATCTTCCAAAAACTGGGTTTCTCGTGGACAGAGTTTCAGATCGAAAACTCTATTTCTCGGGATCTTCGGGGCTTCGGGACTTGCTTCGGGTGTCGGGATGATACCGGGACTTCGGGGGTATTTCTTGCCAAGTAGAAGAAAGAATAAGGGGGGGAGAGAAATGGAAAATTAGCAAAAAGGTCGGCAGCCCTCGAGTTCTATTTATAGGGGCTGAACCCCGATTTACGTTGGGCGTACTCCGCTGTCGACATGTACGCTGGGCGTACTGGGTGGATCAGACCGGACAAGTCACGACTTTGGATAAGCTCCGAATTTATAATTTTTTTTATTTAAAAACTTCAGAAATTCATAACTTCTGCGTACGAGCTCCGTTTTTGAAGTTCTTTATATCCACACGTAGGTGACACTATCCTCTACAACTTTCGTTTGGACTTCATCGGCTAATTTTGACTTTATTTTTATTATATTATTTTTAGTAGGCCGGGATAGGAAAACTCCATTAGAAATTTATAACTTATTCATCTGACGTCCGTTTTCGTCTGTCGTTTCACCGTTGGACTACTATCGATGAGATCTTCGATTCTCGTTTAGATTATTTCGGCTAGAAATCATTCGATCTCATATTCAAACTTTGGGTTGCATACCGCTAAGTCGAAACTTCGAAAAATCATAACTTCCTCATACGAAGTCAAATTTAGACGTTCTTTTTATGCACGCTCTCGGTTTAACGTATTCTACGACTTTTATTTAGATTACTAAGGCTAAATATCGCAGTATCATAATTTCATTATTTACGTCACGCAGTTTCGTACCAGTACTATCACGAAACTTCGACAGGTCATAACTTCTTCGTTATAACTCGGATTTCGGCATTCTTTATATATCTGGAATCCTTGTCACGACCACTACAACCTAGTTTAGATTATTCATTCTAAATAATATTTTTATATCAAAAATTCACTTTTGATTCTTGTCGTCCCTAAATTGACTAGCCCGAATCTACATGCGTTACAAAGGATTTGCTACAAGTGTGGCAAAGAGGGGCATATGGAGAAGGATTGCCCCAAGGGATTTGCAGTCTGTTTTCACTGCAATCAGACCAGCCATCGGAAGGCCTAGTGCCCTCAGCTTGTTCAGGGCTCAACCAAGGGTTCCACTCCTGCTAATTTGCATGCTATTGATAATCGGCCGGTGAAGGCCGAGGTTTTGAGGGCTCGTGGGAGAGCTTTTCAGCTGACAACGGAAGAGGTCCGCACAGCACCTGATGTCGTGGTTGGTCTGTATTTCCTTATTTATTTATTTTGAGATTTATTGTGCTTATTATGTGTTGTATCTCGGTACATTTCTTGTGAGTTATGTACCTGCTTTGGTGTTATTTGACTCGGGTGCGAGTCGATCCTTCGTGTCTTTAGCTTTTAGTCATCACATCAGTATCTGACGTGAGTCGTTGAGTTGACCTCTGAGGGTTTCCATAGCTGATGAGCATGCGGTTTTTGCTACTGATGTATTCCGAGGATGTGTACTGGAGATTTTTGGTGTCGAGTTCCCGATAGATCTGGTACCGATAGCGATGTGTGATGTATGTGTCATCGTGGGCATTGATTGGTTGGGCCCTTTTGGAGCGGTGATCGACTACGAGCATCAATTTGTGACTATACGAGACCCTAGTAGGGGAGTGCTTATAGTGTATAGCGAGAGTACTAGATCTGGGTCAGATTTCTGCTCTGCTGCCAGGGCGAGGCAAAGTTTACAGCAGGGTTGTATGGGCTTCTTGGTGCACGTGATGGATACGCGGGTTGTTTTAGAGAGGCCGAGTTCTATCTTCGACATTCTGATAGTGTGCGAGTTCCCGGATGTTTTCCCCGAGGCGTTACTAGGTGTGCCTCCCGAGAGGTAGGTGGAGTTCCGAATTGATTTAGTTTCGGGTGCGGCACCTATTTCCAAGGCACCTTATTGCCTTGCGCCACTAGAGATGCATGAGCTGCTGGGGAAGGGATTTATCAGACCGAGTAGCTCACCATGGGGAGCGTCGATCCTTTTTGTCAAGAAAAAGGATGGTTCACACTGGATGTGTATTGATTACCGGGAGTTGAACAAGTTGACGGACAAGAACCACTATCCACTTCTGAGGATCGACGATTTGTTCGACCAGTTGCAGGGGGCATCTTGGTTTTCCAAGATCGATTTGAGGTCTGGATATCATCAGATGAGAGTCTGCGAGGAGGATATTTAGAAGATGGCATTTAGGACTCGTTATGGGCACTACGAGTTTGTGGTGATGCCTTTTGGGCTCACCATCGTACCGACAACGTTCATGGATCTCATGAACCAAGGTCCAAAGAGCAGCATGAGGAGCATCTGCGAAAGGTTCTTGGGGTTTTGAGGTCGGAGAGGCTTTATGCCAAATTCTCCAAGTGTGATTTCTGGCTACGAGAGGTCCAGTTCTTAGGACACCTCGTTCAGAAGAATGTGTGACAACCCGAAATTTTCTATCATGTACAGTCAAACACTTCTTTGGAAGTTAAACTTACTCCTGCTAACTTTTAGCACGGTTTAGAGTCCGTTTGAGCATCCTGATCTTTAATACATCAAACGATCAAATTCTAGAATGGGTCAACTAGGGTTCCAAACCACCAATCAAGTTTTAAACCCTCAAATGAGGAGTTTACGGCCATGAGACCATGAGTTTACGGCCGTGAACTCATGGGGGTGTAAACTCCAAGCCTATATAAGAAAAACTTAGCCATTTTGATTCATTCTTGCCATTTCAAGCCTAGAACTCGGGTTTGCTCTCAAGTATCATCCACATTCCATCCTTAGGTCATCAAAGGTGTAAGTATTCTATCCCTTGATTAGTTGATACACCTTATTAACTAGCTTCATTCATTGATTTCATCCATGAAAATCATGTTTGTTTAGATCTTCAAGAAACACCAAGAACACACACTAGTGTTCTTGGACCATAAACACCCTTGCAAGCTCCTTTATTGTAAGTATTCTTACCGTAGTGTGTTATAAGGCTTGATTCACTTCTTATTCAACTAGAAAACACAAATAAGCACAAGATCAAAGATGTTTACGGCCAAGACATGTTCTTGAGCCGTAAACCCAAATAGATGGGGCAAAGTGAGCCCTAGTCCCTTCCTTAGCCTTGGATACTAGTCTAGATCACTTCCTTGAAGTGTTTAGGACCTTAAACATCAAAAAGATCAAGAATACATAGAGTTTACGACCATAAACTCATAGAGAAATGGTCCATGGGCTGTAAACTCTATAAAGTGGTGCCATTGTGCAACTAATGCTTCCTAAGGCTTAGACTTGAAGTACGGATACTTCTTTATGATTTATAAGACCCCAAGACACAAAATGGTACTTAATACCATGAGTTTACGGTCGTAAACTCATGGGGAAATGACCATGGGTCGTAAACTCATGAGTTGTTACCACTTAGGCCATAAACTCAATAACAATGCCTTACAACCCTTAGATGCAACCCTAAGTTCTTATAACACTTGAATCCAAGTGTTTTCCTTGTTCTAGGGTGTTTATACTTGTCTAACTAGTGTTATAATAACTAATTATATACATATATATATATATATGTGTGTGTGTGTGTGTGTCTTTATACGTTATTAGGATCCGTGTGTGTGCTCAAGTCACCAGTAGACATGTACGATGACCAGGTTTTGAGAAGACGGAGCAGTCAAGACTCGAATTTTATTTTGATTGCTTATTATGGTGTCTTATTCTATGAAAGAACACACATTTATTAAAATTTTACTAATAATGCAATGGATGATGTTGTTGCTTGTTTACTACTCTGCACTGTTGTGATACTTTACATGACATCCTCCGCCCCAGAACGTTTCCGCCGTTCTTGGTTTTGGGGTGTGACAGATTGGTAGCAGAGCTTTGTTTATAGTGAATTGAGTATATCAACCTATAAAAGATATACTAACTATAAATACAATGGGATTAAAATACTCTGAACAAGAGTTTATACTTTTAAATAATAAAATATTTAACTAAGTATACATGCCTGCATTCATACTAAGATCAGTGTCACAATGACAAAAACAAAAGTATTACGACTGTTGAATATCACAAGTAAGCTCGGGGATGTATGATTAGTCCTGGGAGTGGCATAGCCTGATCAACTATGCTGGTCCGAGGAGTGATTAGCATATGCCCAATAATGGTTGTGATATGACAACAAGTCTAAAAACTTACCAACAATACCATAATGAAGACATTAGGAGTATTTTGTGTTACTATAAATTACTTAGTTGAGAACTAAAGATCTTCATTAATAGGTCAATAGTTGCTAAGTGGATACACTAAGGTTATATGTAACAAGGATGACATAGACTTAGAATCTGTGAAATTTTGCCTTACCCCCTGTTCCTTGTGAATTTGGAGTTAAGGTCACTTATTCGAAGGCCTATCCTGTTTTGGTTACATATAACTGGTATGCACTTTACAAAATTTGACGTAACTAATGAATATTATCTTATAATTATCTAGATAGTACGTCTAGTAATTATTACTTGATCCCCATTTCTCACGTAGATAACATGGTTGGACCCCATCCCCACGGCGACCCGTACCTTCCGAACAAAGGAAATGATGGATGGTTTGAAGAAGAGCCAAAAGATGATCATCCAATCCCTTTGGATGATCACCATGCTGAAGGCTTTTCGGATGGTGCTAACTCCGAGCCCGAGGTTGAGAACCTACCCCCGGTGGCTCCTAACCCAATTCCTAACCCTCGTCCGGCTTTTCAAGGCCCGATGCCTCCTTGGGTAGAATGCTTGGAGACATGGAGTGAAGAGCAAAATCAGCCCATGTCATTCAATGGAGACCGAAGTTTCTTTAACACAAGCAAAGGAGGCACATCAGACAGAGTTCTGCCAATCCTGATCCGTAGAGTTTCCCGAAACGAAATTCAGGGCAGGATAACTCTCCATCGTATCGCAGAGGTTGATGCCAATGCAGGAATGCACACCATCCACACCAACCGCCTAGAAAATGCTCGGGAGTGGTCTGAGAAAGACCACAAGGCCCTGCTACAAGCACTAGCTAAAACACGAGCCGAAGTCATAGAGCTCCGAGTACGCCAGAAGGTGTACAAAATACACATGCTTAATATGGAACGTCAACTGGCTGAACTAAGGGTTCACCAGAGGGACGGCCGTCACCAGTAGAAGATGCTTTACTTTCTTTCCTTGTTATAAGGAATCGTTTTCCTATCTATGCCCTATGTAACACTTTTCTATGTATCTAACCCAGTACTGTAAGTACTTGTAGTTAGGCCTTTATGCTGCCAAAACGTTTCTACTCCGAATAGGATGTAAGACCTTCTACAAGGTCAATTTTTCCCAAACTTATTACATCATAAATATCAATGATTTTGACAGTCGGCTAATTTCTGTGTCACCCTTTGTTCAAATACTTTCATCTTACTATCGTTGGAGTCTATCTGAAACTCACTCTAGTCAAGTTATTGGGCTATGGTAATTTAACTCAGGGATCACTTCCAATTCTTGTCGAAGGTTGGATAGCAATCGTCTTGTAACCATTCTATGAACTTACTTCTACCCTTTACTAGGACTACATCATAGGGATGTAGGTCAAACCCTCGAGAACTTACTTCTACTCCTTTCGTGAATGATCAAAATACATCTCGGTTCAACCATAATCGCTCACGCACACATTTTCTTATCGTGTAACAGAATCATGCCATCAAAGAAAAGTAATCAACCCATCAACAAAACACCAACTCTTCGGATTGATGCAACTACCTTTCAAGCTGCAGTCTCAGCTGCCGTCACACCTGTCATGACTCACCTAAACGCTAACAATGCAAATGTTAGTGGGATGGTTATCAATAGTTCCAATCAAAGTAACAACCAAGTACATCAACGAGTATCAAACTACCACGACACCCCGAACCTGAAACCCAAGGGTAATAAACGAAAGCTCTAGGATAGATTTAAAGGCAAATCACCCCTAGGGATGAACAAAAGACAACAACCTGTGGCAGCCTTCGTGGCCACGATGTCTGTAACTCCTACTACCATCCCTACTAGTATCCCGGTTATCCCTAACCCAGCCAGACAGTATGATGGAAACCTACCGAAGTGAAATAAGTGCAGCTTCCATCATCTAGGTAGTTATCGTCTGTTACACTGCAAGAACTGCAACAAGAACAAACACACTACCCGCTTCTGCAGGACTTGGATCCAACACATTACTTCAACCACCAATGTCGAAATTTCTTGGATATGCCATCTGTGTGGCGTAATGGGGCATTTCAAAAGGGACTGCCCAACAGAGAAGAGTGACAGGGGAATATGAGGAGTTTGACCCCAGAACAACAAAAGACATCGAAGGATCGTACTATTTTATAGGTACGCTTCCAAACCGCAGTAATTAATTACACATATAATTTCACCGTCGTTCGAATCAATTCTTAACACTTGTGTAAAACTAGTGCAAATCGAGTCATATCTTTTGCGAGATCCCGTCAGTCAAAGGGCCCTCGTGCTGGGTATACTTGATTTTTGAAGTATACCTTGTTCACAGCAGTAGTCTTGTAGTTAATATAAAGTACTAAAACTCTGTTAGAAGTTGCACTGTTGTGTTGTTTATAACATCGTTTATGATCTAAGTCTAATGCCTCTTATTCCGAGTAGTCCGATATTATCATACAACTTGAGTCAATTCGATCCTCATAATAGCAATTTCGTGCGTACATCTCTTTCTCTGAAATCGCCTTTCTAGCGAAGCTGACATTCCAGAACGCCGAGGTACTCATGCATAGAGATCAGGGAGGTTCCGAGATCCCCATCCGAGATCAGGAGTTTTCTGGGATTGGTCGGTTACTATCGGAGATTTATCAAGGTTTTCTCGAAGATTGCGATTCCTCTCACTAGATTGACCTGGAAGGGTGTTACTTTTTTGGGGGGGCCCGATCAGTAGGCATCATTTGAGACTCTTTGCCAGAGGTTGTGCGAAGGTCCAGTGTTAGCCCTTCCTGAGGGAGTGGAGGACTTCGCGGTCTATTGTGATGCGTCTATTTCAGGGATGGGTGCAGTGTTGATGCAGAGGGGTCACATGATAGGATATGCGTTGAGGCAACTGAAGCCTCATGAGATGAGGTATCCCACCCATGATTTCGATTTGGGGGCGGTGACGTTCGCCCTCAAGATTTGGCGCCACTACTTGTATGGGGTCCGGTGTACCATATATACGGACCACAAGAGCCTGAAGTACCTAATGGATCAGCCCAACCTGAATATGAGATAGAGGAGATGGTTGGATGTAGTGAAGGACTATGATTGCGAGATCTTATATCACCCAGGCAAGGCTAATGTGGTAGCCGATGCCTTGAGTCGCAAAGCCGAGAGCGCTCTAATCCGAGATGTATGTATGAGGATGACAGTGATGACTCCAGTTTTAGATACCATCTGAGAGGCTCAGGTGGAGGCTGTGAGACCAGAGAACCGCAAGAGAGAGTGTGTGATTGGACATGTTTCCGAGTTTGTGACGGACATTCCTGGGCTTATGACTTTTTTAGGGCGGATTTGGGTGCCCTATACAATTGGAGCTTGTCATGTATTGATTGAGGAGGCGCATAGGTAGAGATTCTTGATCCACCCAGGGGCCACTAAGATGTATTTGGACCTGAAGAGAGATTACTGGTGGCCCTGTATGAAGAGGTACATGGCATGGGCAGTTTAGAGGTGCTTGACATGTCAACGGGTTAAGGCAGAGCACCAGCGTCCACATGGCTCGTTACAGCCTCTATAGATTCCCTACTGGAAGTGGGAACATATTTCGATGGATTTTATCACCAAGTTACCGAGGACTACGCGTGGGGTTGACGCGATATGGGTGATTGTGGACCAAATGACGAAGATTGCTCACTTCCTTGCTATCATTGAGAGATTTTCTGCAGAGAAATTGGTCGAGATCTACGTTCGAGAGGTGGTGGCACGACATGGGGTGCCGACATCGATAGTATCAGATCGGGATGTGTGTTTTGCTTCTAGGTTCTAGAAGAAGTTTCATGAGGAGTTGGATACCTGAATGCACTTCAATACAACTTACCACCCACATACAGACGGGCAGAGTGAGCGGATGATTCAGACGCTTGAGGACATGCTACATCCATGCGTTATGGACTTCGGAGGAAGTTGGGACACCTATTTGCCCTTGGCTGAGTTTTCATACAACAACAGCCACCATTCCAGCATTGGCATGCCTCCCTTTTAGCTTTTATATGGGAGGAGGTGTCAGGCTCCTATTTGTTGGGGAGAGGTGGGACAGCGAGTAATGGGTGGCACTGAGATAGTGTTGAAGACGACCGAGCAGATTCAACAGGTTAGACAGAGGTTACTGACAACCCAGAGTCGCCAAAAGAGTTACGCGGATCGGTGACGATCCGAGCTAGAGTTCCAGGTTGGAGATTTGTCCTCCTGAAGGTATCCCCATGGAAAGGGGTGATCTGATTCAGGAAACAGGGCAAACTGGGGACCCGATACATTGGCCCTTTCAGAGTGATCGCCAAAGTAGGTAGGGTAGCCTACCGGTTAGAGCTACCAGCAGAGTTGAGCTAGATTCATAATACCTTCCACGTGTCTCAGTTGAGGAAGTGTGTAGCTAATGAGACGGCAGTGGTACCCTTAGAAGACATTCAAGTGGATGCGAGCCTGAATTATATTGAGAGGTCAGTTGCTATTTCGGATCAGAAGGTAAAGGTTTTAAGAAACAAAGAGGTGCCCCTGGTTCAAGAGGTGTCCTTGGTTCATGTCCAGTGGCAACATCGGAAGGGGTCCGAGTGTACATGGGATCCGGAGTCCAAGATGTGCAAGCAGTATCCCGAGTTGTTTCTGGAGCCTAACTTCGAGGGTGAAGTCTGAATCTAGTGGGGGAGAATTATAACCTCCCAACTCTCAGGTATTTCTTTTATTTATTTATTATTTGGGGTTTCATGAGTGACTCAACGAGTTATGAGCCTAACTCTTCGAGTAGAGTCCGATTTGGTCACGTGGGTTTAATGACCAACTCGACGAGTTAGAGAGCTGACTCACCGAGTAGGCGCTGTGAGGTGAAACCCTAAATCCCCAGGGTTGGGGCCTATTTAAGAGAACTTATGTCCTCATTTCCGTCTCACCAGCTACCCAACACCCCTAAGTGAAACCCTAAACGTGTGTAGTGAGCTAAGAGAGTTATAGATCTAATCATTGAGTATTCTAGTACATCTTTTGAGGATAAGATGAGATTATCCAGCAAGGAACAAGGAGGAACTATTGGATCTAGTGCTGTATCGACCAAGAGCTTCTGTGGAAGGTAAAAAGCCTACACTTTCTCATCTTATGGGTTAGATCTTGTGATTATGGAATATTAGGGCTTTTACCACCTTTTATTGGGACATTGAGTGCATTGAGTCTATCAGGAGGTCTAGACTTCAAATCTGGACCTTGTGAGGTCCATAGTGTCCAAAGGTCCCGACTTTATTCAGCCATATAAGAGTATTTGTACTTAAACACCCTTGTTAGAGTTGTATTGGCATTTTGGAGCAAAATATACCATACATGAACGTAAAGATCAAAGCTTTGCGTGACATTCGAGCCTTGCGAGCATAGATCTAGAGTGTGGAGTAGTAGATCTGCCTTGAAACGTCTGAATGAGAATTCAGACTAAAGGGACTCGCCGAGTCAATGAGCTGACTCGACGAGTCGGCTAAGGTTTTCACCGATGAGTTTGGACACGGGTAACTCGGCGAGTTGACGGGCTAACTCGACGAGTTGAGTTGGGTTTTCATGAGGGTCTGAAGAAACAAGGGGGACTCGACGATTCACATGGATGCACTCGGTGAGTCGGGTCAACATGGACCGTTGACTCAAGTGTTGACTTCTATTGACTTTAAGGTTTGGTCAAGGCAGGGGGTATGACGACTGTGAAAGGGTAAAATGGTCTTTTACCCATTCCATGAGTTTGAGAGAGAGATTAACCTAGCTTATTTCGAGTCGTGATTTAAGTTTTTATTAGAGATTATTATCTTATGTGTTAGGCAGAGTCTAGTTCGAGATTCGTGTACGAGATTATTCCTTACTTGATTACGAGGTAAGTCTTCTGACTATACTTACCATGAGTGGTATCTTTGTGTGATCGGTGGGTCTTGTATGTTATTATTGAGTATTGTGATATCCTGCATTATGTCTTTGTGATTTATGTTGAATATTATTATTATGAGCTTATTGAGTTAGGACCGGAGGGTCCACCCGAGCTGTGGGACCGGAGGGTCCCCATTGAGACACATTCACCGGAGGGTCGTACTGAGTAGCCTCGAGTGGCTAATGTGACGTGTGTGGTATTTTGGGGAACACACTAAGCTTCGTGCTTACTATGTTATATGTTATGTGTTTTAGGTACTTCTTAGGATCACGGGAAGACACCGACTAGATTGTACACACACCCGAGTTGGAGATATGTTTTTGGAGTATCTTGGATTTGTGTTATAAATAGTTTTTGGGATATGTGTTTTGATAACTTGATAACTATGGGATTTTTTTGTGAATTTGGAAATGAGATAATTGTGTTTTTAAATGAAAATTTTGTTTAAAAATTTGCGGTGTTACAATAACTCTAGGCCTTACTTCCCAATCAGTGGAATCTCCAATATTTTTAACTTCTGTTCTTTTACTCTTTTTTGAAATTTTCCACATACTTTTTAGGATTGACCACTAAAAATATTATGATGAAATTAAAGGAAAAAATGTGGGAAGTAAGATGAGAAGTGTATGTATGTAGTTGAATTGAATGCTAAATAGTTTGAAATCGATGAGTAAATTGGAGAAGAGAGTAGATGAAACATAAAGAAATGACTAGGGTGAGGTATTGGGTAGGGGTGGGTGTTCTTTATGTATTTTTTTATTGTAAATTGTATTTAAACATAAAAAAGGTAAAATAAATAAAAAGGATAAAAGGGTCTTTATACATGGACCATCACCAACTATGTAAGTTTTAGAAACCATAAGGATTATATTCGTCAAAATAAAATTAGCATGGACTGAATTTGTAACATTTGATAAACCACATGGACAATTTATGTATTTTTGTCTACATTTAATGTGTATCAATGTAGGACGTATAAAGCAAAATAAATGATAACCAACAAATTTTGTTAGATGGGTCGGTATGGGGCCGTTGTGCCTCATTATGGTCTACGTGACATGGCGTTAACGTCGTTACCACGAGGAGGAACACCCCCTTCCCGTTATGTGGCCCTTCGTTGGCGTTTTTAACGAACGTTAACACACATTTCTTTTTTTCCTCCATTTGACCGTTTTTCAACGGTAACATTAAAAAAAAAGCTTATTTACCTACAAATTAATACTATTATCTATAAATTTAATCACCAATTTTCTCTCTATTCTATATACTTTCAATACATCCCAAAAAAAATGAATTCGTTCGATGATAGTGATGACGATGATATGTTCGTCTCTATGATGTACGAGTATTGCACGAACGTCCTACTACAACCAAGTCCATCTTCTCTATTCACCAGATGTGTGGCGTTAAACAGAGATCGTGAAGAAGGGCACATACGTCTAATTCACGATTATTTTGCGGATGATTGTGTCTACTAGCCACGCGATTTCAACAGAAGTTTTCGTTTGCAGAAAATGTTTTTGTTCGGATAGCCAACACATTGGAAAGCAAGTATTGTTTCTTTCAAATATAGCTTTTACATTATTTAAATACATTGTTTCTTTCAAATATAGTTTTTACATATTAAATATACGTTTATGTATGGAATTTTCCAAATGAGATATGATGCTAGAGGTAAGCGAGGATTCATAGGGTTGCAAAAATGTGATGCCGCAATTAAGCTTATGACAATGGGAGAGTCACCTGATTCGATTGAAGATTATATGAGAATCTCTGAGAGATCTGTAAGAGAAAGTTTGTATAGATTGGCGATGGATGTTGTCAAAACCTTCGGTATGTTTATTTGTGCAAACCTTCGTTGAATTATATACAACAACTATATGTGGCGCATGAAGAAAGTGTTGGAATAGTGTCTAAAGCTGCAACTATATTAGACAAGTAATTGACCCGGTTGTGCATGGTCCTTTTGGGTTGCCTTCACCATAGCAACTTGATAGGATGATTTATTAAGAGAGAGTAAATATTATTAGTATATTATGAGAATAATATAAAGAATAATATATTGTTATTTGATTAATATAAGTCATAAAATTAATTGGACTTAATTTGGTGACTTAAAGAGATTAATTAAATAAGAGGGTATAAACTGTCAATTGTTTGATAGTTAAACTTTAGACTGTAAATCCATATAGATATGGATTGGACGGATTCTAGAAGCTAAAGGATAGCTCAAATCGTCCAAGAGTTATCTAAGGAATGAATTTGGATAGCCTTAAGAGAAGACTATCCAATTAGGGTTTAGGTTGTAACCCTTAAGGAGTCTACAAGTATAAATAGACCCTATGGCAAAGGGAAATCGGTACTTCATCTAAAGTAAGAGAACCCTGGCCGATTTCCTCCCCTCTCCTCTCTCCCAAATCATCCTCCTTGCTAGTTGGTGTTTGTAAGCCATTAGAAGAGTGACAATTGTGACTCTAGAAGCTCCAAGACAACAAGATCAACAAGGAATTCAAAGGTATGATTCTAGATCTGTTTCAATATTGTTATTACACCTAAATAGTCATTAGAAGTCTTGGATTCAAAGCATGTTTAATTAGAAATCCTAGATCCAAGCATTAGGGTTTTGCATGCGCACATAGGAAAGATCTTATGGCTAAAACCCATCAGTGGTATCAGAGCCTAGCTTGGTTTTCATTAAATTGTTGCTTAATTGTCTGAAACTATACTGCAAAATTCGATTTTTGTGTTTCTGAGTCATGGACTCGGCGAGTTCCATAGTGGACTCGGTGAGTCACTTGGTGCACTCGGCAAGTCCAAGCGTCAGGAATGGCCAGATTCGGGATTTCTTCATGATTATCTTATGGAAACTTACCTTAATCATATTAGATCAACCCTAATCCGATTTTTTGATATATATGACTATTATCTTGATCTAATTAAAGATATTTATAGACTAATAAAATATTTAATTTCCTTATACGATAATTAATTAATTATTTTGATTATTTTGGTAATTATCTTGCAAGAAATCTTGAATAAATCAAATATAGATAATTAGGAAATTAATTGTTAATTGAAATTATTCGTTATTTGATCCTCCATGTTTTAAATGTTTAAAACTTGTCCTCAAGTTTTGAAATTTATATTTTGTAATTAAAAGTTTTAATTTAGACAATTTAAATTTCAAACCCTAGATTTTAAAATGTTTAAAATACAACCCTATACTAATATAATATTACAAGATTAATATATATATATATATATATATATATATATATATATATATATATATATATAACTAAAATGCTACTCTTACTGTTAGTAGGCCTCATTCACGAAGTCGATCTATAAGGTGGGTATAAGGTTGCGGCTTATAAAATGGCGCTTAATGGGTGTACACTCACACCCACCGCTTGCTTGATCGGTGGAGGGTCGTTAGCCGAACGGGTAGGATAGGGCAACCTCATCCTCTCATTAAAAGTATAATAGGAAATACAAAGTAACTACACATATTTTAAAATTCCCCAATCTTAGTTACTTTAGGAAAGGTGAATTGATGCAATCCCATGAAATTACACTTTGCACCCTTCCTAAGAAGTTAGTGGAGCGTATGTGGTTTACCGGCACACTAATTGGTTCTAAGCAAAGGTGGCAAAGGGTGATTCATTGTTTATCATAGTTCGATGGAGCGTGTGTGGTTTACCGGCACATCGAATAGGTGATCGTTACAATGAAGGCACCATGTGAATTTGCATGGTAATTCACACCCGCTTTGTGATCCTCGGTATCCTAGTCACAAACTAGAGGGGCATATCAAGATTCAAACATGCCATTGAATAGTTTCAATGAATCTCATCCGATCCTAGGAATTCTCAATACATTTAGGACTAATAGTTAGGTTTTATGGTGGAGAATTAGTGAATCGTCATTCACTTACCTTCAATTTATTTGCATGTTAGATTACAGCATCCCTTTTCTAATATGTAAATGTTATTGTTGGATCCTAGCCCTAATTTTTCTTATTGGGAGATAATTAGGGATTCATATTCTAATCTATCTTTGTCCTTTTCTATTTGTAGATGTCGAATGCAAACAACGCTGCTGCTAGTTCTTTCATGTTGATGAGCCTTTGCCAAAAGGTCACCTTCGATGGAACGAACTTTAGCGAATGGATAAGATACATTCGCACCATTGCTCGCTATGAGGATAAGGAGTATGTCCTCGATGAGAAGCTCGAGAAAATCATCCCTGAAATCGCTACTCCGGCTGAAATTACCGCTTTTGAAACTCATGAGCGAGATGCAACGAAGGTACATTGCATCATGATAGCCACCATGAACTCCGAATTCCAAAAGTCCTACGAGGACATGTACCCGTACGAGATGCATCAAGACTTATTGGAGAGATACCACCAAAACGGGAGACAAGAGCGTTATGAGATTTTCACTAACATGATTTCCGCTAAGATGGGTCAGGGAGAAACTCTTACCGTGCACCTGCAAAAGATGCAAAGGTATGTCGACCGCCTTCGCAAGTTAAATGTTGACTTTGGGGAAGACTTGGCGATCGACATGGTGCTTCACTATTTGCCTCCGATGTACAATCAATTTAGGATAACCTACCACATGAACAAAGAAGAGGTCACCCTAAGCAAACTCCAAGGTCTCTTGAGGGTCGCTGAGAGCAACTTCAAAGACAAGTCTGTTGCACCAACTCCCAATCCACCCGTTGCTCATGTCTTGGCTATTGGTCAAGGAAAGGGAAAGAAGAGGAAGGCTTCGTCTAAGAACTATCGCAAGGTTAAAGCCCGAGATGGTGCCTCTTCTAGTGGGACCAAAGTTGATCCCGCTAAGCCCTGCCCTAACCCGAAGGAGGCAGAGTGCCACCACTGCCACAAGATAGGACATTGGAAGAGAAGCCGCCCGGAATACCTACAAGCCATCAAGGAAGGAAAGATCAAGCCATCTTTCGCAGGGACTAAAAAGAAGTAGGGATGTGGAGCAAAGAAGAATCAATCTAATCATGGGGAACAGAAGATCGTCGCCTGTGACCAAGATTGGAGTGTATTCTTTAGAGCTTAGGAATAATTTATGTTTAGATTTGAACAATTGTTGCTATTCGCCAGAAATGGCTAGAAACATCATTTCATTTCATGGTTTATATAGACAAGGTTTTAGATTTTCTTTTAATAATGAGAATGGTTCTATTTTGGCTTATCTAAATGGTGTCTTTTACTTTCAATCTATACCATGTAATGGAATTTACGAAACTGTTATGACTGTTGATAACTTAGGAAATGATGTTTTGAACATTGATTCTTCCACTAGTATGGAAAAAGCATCCTTGTGGCATTGTCGTCTTGGACATGTCAACAAGAAACGCATAGCCCAACTCCAAAAGGATGGAGTGTTGGAGTCATTCGACCTTAGGGAAGATGACACATGCGAGTCTTGTTTACTTGGAAAGATGACTAAATCACCCTTCACAAGTACGTGTGAAAGGGGTGAGGGCCTATTGGACCTAATACATACCGATGTATGTGGACCATTTAGATCAACCACGAAGTATGGGAACCGCTTCTACGTGATTTTTACCGATGATTATAGTAGATATGGGTATATCTATTTAATCAAGCAAAAGTCAGAAACCTTTGAAAAATTCAAAGAGTTCAAGAATGAAGTGGAGAATCAATTGGGCAGGAAAATCAAGATGCTTCGATCCGATCGAAGAGGAGAGTACCTAAGTCTTGAATTCCACGATTATCTCAAGGAGTGTGGAATAGTTTCGCAATTGACGCCTCCTAGGACACCGAAGTTGAATGGTGTGGCAGAAAGGCGTAATCGAACCTTATTGGACATGGTTCGCTCTATGATGAGTCGTTCTTCACTACCTATCTCTTTTTGGGGGTATGCCTTAGAGACTGCCACCCATATCCTTAACCGAGTCCCTACTAAGAAGGTTGCCAAAACACCTCACGAGATGTGGACAGGGAAAGCTCCCTCGTTGGCACATATCAAGGTTTGGGGTTGCGAGGCTTTCGTAAAACGAGATACTCACGACAAGCTCGAACCTCGAAGTGAGCGATGTATTTTCATCGGCTAACCGCAGACATCCCTTGGATATCTCTTCTATAGACCGAAGGACAATGTTGTCTTCGTTGCGAGGAGAGGAGTTTTCCGAGAGCGAGAACTCATAGGCCAAGGAGACAGTGGGAGGCAAATCGAGCTTGAAGAGATTCAAGAGTCGATAGATGAAGGAACCTCTACCGCTGACACTCAACCCGAGGAGGAAACTCCGGTTGAACCGATTGACGAATCCTTACCTCTTAGACGTTCCGATAGAGTTAGAGTTCTACCCCAGTTTTATGGTTTTCATATTACCACCGAAGGGGACACGTATATTAGTGATGGTACACTAATAAATCTTGATGAACCTAATAGCTATAAGGAAGCCATGGCAGGCCCGAAGTCTGCAAAATGGAAAGAGGCAATGGATAGCGAGATCCAATCCATTTATGATAACCAAGTTTGGAATTTGGTTGATTATGTACCCGGACGTAAGACCGTTGGGTGCAAATGGATCTTCAAGAAGAAGACTGACGTGGATGGAAACATACACACATATAAAGCGCTTTACTCAAACTCCTGGAGTTGACTATGATGAGACCTTCTCACCAGTTGCGAAGATAAAATCTATTAGAGTGATGCTAGCGATTGCCGCATTTCATGATTATGAGATTTGGCAAATGGATGTCAAAACCGCTTTCCTTAACAGAAAGTTGGCTGAGGATGTTTACATGGCTCAGCCAGAGGGATTTGTGGATCCGAAGCATCCGAATAGAGTGTGTAAGCTTGAGAAGTCCATTTATGGACTTAAGCAAGCGTCTCGCAGATGGAATCTTTGCTTCGATGAGAAAGTCAAAGAGTTTGGATTTGTACGAAGCGAAGATGAGTCTTGTGTATATGTCAAAGCCAGTGGGAGTATAGTAAGCTTCCTCGTTCTATATGTCGATGACATATTACTCATAGGAAATGACATCCCGACTCTGCAGGAGGTTAAGTCCTGGCTCGGGAAGTGCTTCGCTATGAAGGACCTCGGAGAGGCTTCTTACATTTTGGGAATAAGGATAGTAAGAGAAAGAAGTAAGAGACTAATTAGACTTAGTCAGAACACTTACTTGGAGAAGGTACTGAAACGTTTTAGTATGGAAAACTAGAAGAAGCGAGAATTACCGATACAAAGTAATGCCAATTTGAGTAAGACTCAAAGTCTGAGTACCGAAGCTGAGATAACAGAAATGAGCCGAGTACCATACCCTTCCGCAGTTGGCTCAATCATGTACACTATGACTTATACTCGCCCTGATGTAGCCTTCGCTTTGAGCATGGTTAGCAGATATCAAGGGAATCCTGGCAGAGCACATTGGATTGCGGTGAAGAATATCCTTAAGTACCTTCGGAGGACAAAGGAATGGTTCTTAGTCCTCGGAGGGAGTGATGACTTGAAGGTGCGAGGGTATAGTGACGCCAGCTTTCAGACCGACAGGGACAACTACCGTTCGCAGTCGGGCTGGGTCTTTACCCTGAATGGAGGAGCAGTGACATGGAAAAGTTCCAAGCCGGAAACCGTAGCTGATTCAACGTGCGAATCAGAGTACATTGCAGCAAGCGAAGCGTCGAAGGAGGCAATATGGCTGAAGAACTTCATCGGTGATCTTGGAGTTGTACCTGCCATAAAAGAGCCCATGGAGATTTTCTGTGATAACGAAGGAGCGGTTGCCTTGACCAAGGAACCGAGGGCTCATGGTAGATCACGACATATCGATAGAAAATATCACTTCATTAGACATCGTGTAGAAGAAGGACAACTCGTAGTGAAGAGGATATCATCAGAAGATAACCCAGCAGATCTGCTTACGAAGGGACTGAGTAGGGTTAAGCACTTGCAGCATGCTAGGAGTATTTGGCTGAAGGATGATATTAGCATAGATTAGATAGTATTAGAGACGTGTAATAGATAAATGTAATTAACATTTGATGATTAAATAAAGGAGTTCTATTTATGAGTAATGTTACTATCTTATGTTAATTGTTTAGCTATTGTTTCACTTTGCATGTTTTGACTTCCAGAATAATTGAGTTTATTAGGAATAATCGAATTGTTCAAATTGACCACAATCGTTCATATGTTGGAAGTAGATATGAATGAAGATTGTCATGAATCGGTGTGTAGATTGTCTAAATGGTATTAGACATAGCAAAGGTTTGTTGCGACATTCATGAGTGCTTATGAACTGGTTTTGAGCATTGGAACAAACCCGCGCTTGCTAGAATCACCTTATGGAATATGATATAAAAGGGTGATCGCGAGACGATAATATCATATAGTCTTAAAACCTAGATATATGGTTTGTTATTTGCTAATTGATTGTACATTGATAATGCGAAAACGCATTGGTAACTCAATGTTATAAAACGCATTGTTGTGTATAGTTGATTATTAAATAAGTAAATGCATATAAGTCGAAGTTTATCTGTAACTTTTATCTAAGAAGGTAAAAGCGATATCTCGGCCGCTCGATGATTTGATTTGACTTATGTGCCGGGCCCGGTCAGAACTGAATTGATGTGTTCGATTAAGTTTTATGTCGAATAAATTAGAGATTGAGAAACCTAGATGCTTGACTAACCATTCCATAGGATTGTCAGCATGATATCTAACAGAGGACTGTACGATCCCTTATCTAAAGGACAAGATTGATTAGATCAGAGTTTGATAGCGTCTTTGAGAGTTACGATTGCAAACCGAATTGTACTTGTGCATATAGTTACTAGACTTATCCAAGTGGGAGACTGTTGGAATAGTGTCTAAGGCTGCAACTATATTAGGCAAGTAATTGACCCGGTTGTGCATGGTCCTTTTGGGTTGCCTTCACCATAGCAACTTGATAGGATGATTTATTAAGAGAGAGTAAATATTATTATTATATTATGAGAATAATATAAAGAATAATATATTGTTATTTGATTAATATAAGTCATAAAATTAATTGGAATTAATTTGGTGACTTAAAGAGATTAATTAAATAAGAGGGTATAAACTGTCAATTGTTTGATAGTTAAACTTTAGACTGTAAATCCATATAGATATGGATTGGACGGATTCTAGAAGCTAAAGGATAGCTCAAATCATCCAAGAGTTATCTAAGGAATGGATTTGGATAGCCTTAAGAGAAGATTATCCAATTAGGGTTTAGGTTGTAACCCTTAAGGAGTCTACAAGTATAAATAGACCCTATGGCAAAGGGAAATCGGTACTTCATCTAAAGTAAGAGAACCCTGGCCGATTTCCTCCCCTCTCCTCTCTCCCAAATCATCCTCCTTGCTAGTTGGTGTTTGTAAGCCATTAGAGGAGTGACAATTGTGACTCTAGAAGCTCCAAGACAACAAGATCAACAAGGAATTCAAAGGTATGATTCTAGATCTGTTTCAATATTGTTATTACACCTAAATAGTCATTAGAAGTCTTGGATTCAAAGCATGTTTAATTAGAAAGCCTAGATCCAAGCATTAGGGTTTTGCATGCGCACATAGGAAAGATCTTATGGCTAAAACCCATCAGAAAGACATGGTTTTCCGGGTATGATTGGAAGCATTGATTGCACACACTGGAACTGGAGAAATTGTCCCGTGGTGTGGAAAGGCCAATATGCAAGTGGTCATCATGGAACACCTTCGTTGGTATTAGAAGATGTTATGTCCCAAGATTTATGGATTTAGCATGCTTTTTTGGGGTTGTGGGTTCGAACAATGACATGAACGTTCTTGATCAGTCACCAATATTTGACAATCTTTTGTCAGGAAAGGCACCGGATGCTACTTTCACAGTGAATGGAAATGAATATAAGTTTAGGTTATATAAGTTTGGGTATTACCTTACAGAGAGAATATATCCAACATATTCCACATTCATGAAGGCATTTCGACAACCAGTAACACCAAGACACAAATTTTTCAAGAGAAAACAAGGAGCACGTTAGGATGTGGAATGTGCTTTTGGAGTTCTAAAGTCAAAATGGCACATAGGTGAACATGCGACACGACCATATCAGTTATACGTTCTACAAGATATTATGTATGCATGTATGCATAACATGGTGGTTGAAGATAAAAGACGAAACATTGCGGAGTATTTGGCTTCGAAGCCTAGACACATGCAATTTCAACCCGGGACAACGAAATATTTACATAGTGCCACAGATATTCAAGACGCACGAAAACATATGCAACTTCGAAAAGATTTGGCTGATTTTATTTACGATGGAAATGAAAATGAATAAATTAGGGGCAAAATGTAATTCTTTTTGTAATTTTTTCAAATGTTAGGTTTAATTAAAAAAATATGTTTTATTTAAATAACGTGTTTTAATTAATTTTGTTTAAAAAATAAAAATTAAATCGAAAAAAAATAAGGACATAGAGTGTTATAACTAGTTGCCTATTTCTTCTATTTGGTGTTATTCATGTGAGGTAACAACTTTTGGATGTAACAACTTTTGGATGTACCTACACCCACTAGCCTTAGGGGGTGTTTGTTTGGCAGGAATGGAATGAAATTTGAGGGAAAAGGATTCCAATTTCCTCAAATTCTTGTGTTTGGTTCAGCTTCAAGGGAAGGAAAAGGAATGCTAAATGAATTATGTTCCGTTCAAATGAAGGAAAGTCCATTCCTTCACAAACTCAAAGGAATTAATTCCTTCATAACATGGAAAGCACAAGATTACAATTTTGCCCTTGCTAAACATTACAATACATCAGTTAACCTAGTCGTTTATCCCATTCTCATTGAGCCGACATCCTCTTCGCGTCTTCTCCTCATCGTAACAAGGATCGGCCGACGACTTTTAGGTGATCTCTCTCTCTCTCTCTCTCTCTCTCTCTCTCTCTCTCTCTTCACATTCGAACCAAACAACACCTGTGAAGCATGTCTTGGTCGATTCATGGTTTCAAGCTATTTGATTTCTGAATTCAAGTGAATCATATCGATTAAATTAAAGTTCTTTTCTGAATTTCATGGTCAATTCATGGTCTACAACAACCGTTAGCTAATCGATTTCTTCACATTCTCTCCATATTTTTCTAATTTTATGATTTCTCTAATTTCTCCTTCTTTTCACGATTTTAGAAAAACCGAATGTTCTTTCCCTGCTTGTTTTGATTTCATTTGTCTGTTATAGAACTGGGAAGCTAATCAGGTTATTTGGTTTAATTTTTTTATGAAGCTGTGTAATTCCTTGTCCAACAACTGTTACTGAACAGAGAAAACATGTCTTGGTTTCTTGCTAAATTGATAGAACAGAAAACATGTTGTGGTTTTGTTATTTTACTGTCAATATATGCCATTTTCCTTTTTTGCTATCAATGGAATATGTATACTGTTTTTATGTTTTACAGGAAAATGCCTCGACTTAGTTTAACAACACGCAATCGTAGACAAAGGCAAACTTCATTGATTTTAACATGGTGGAACGTGGTTTTACACGTTGTTGTAGTCCTTTTGTTAATGATATTCAAAAAGCATAAGGATAAACGACGTATTAAGCATCTTTCTTCAAATGTAGATCGATACTCAATACTACATAGATATGTTTATAAGAGTGACACAATGTCTATATCACAAATTAGGATGTCTAGAATGTGTTTTAGTAAATTATGTTGTATGCTTGAAACATTGGGAGGCCTAAAACCAAGTAGGAATATGGAGATTGATGAACAAGTTGCTATTTTTCTGCATATTCTTGCTCATAATGTTAAGAATCGTGTTATAATATGTCGGTTTCGTCGCACGGGAGAAACGATTAGTAGGCATTTTATTCGAGTTTGTAATGCAGTCATACGATTACATAGTCATTTGCTTAAGAAACCCAAACTTGTTCCCGATAACTCTACTGATCAAAGATGGAAGTGGTTTAAGAATTGTTTAGGAGCTTTAGATGGACACAAACACTCAATCAATTAAATTAAATTTATTACTTTTATAATTTATGTAATGTATCTTTACATATAAATTAAAAAAGAAAGTAAAATTAAGCAATATAGACAAAAGGGGCAATTCTATCATTTTACATGGATTCCAATTCCAATTCCTGCGAACCAAACAAAATATGGAATTAATTCCAATTCCATTTCCTGCCAACCAAACACGACATGGAATTGGATTCAAAATCCTGACAGATTCCTTTTTCAATTCCAAATGCAATTCCTTCGGCAACATTCTGCGAACCAAACACCCTTAAAGTTACAAATTAAAAAATAAAATCTGTATCAATATAAAACGTATATAACAAAATATCTAATCAATAAACCATACAACTTTTCATCCTAAGATACATAAAAAAGATGATATTTTCCTATAGAATCTGTTTTGTTCTTTATCATTTGAGAAAAATAATCTTGTTTATTAAGAATTCAAAAGGGAAATCACGTTTGTGGCCACAGAAACTCACAAGTGTACAAAGCCAACACAAATTTCTTATCCTCACATCTGCCAGTGCCATTGGCTTTCTAATTTCCTCCATCCAATTCACAAATATCCATTCCCTTCAACATCGCATTTCTTCTTCACTCATAGTATATCTTCCCTTTCTCTTATCCCTCTTCACTCTTCATTTTGTTCGATCACCATGGCTTCTGCAGTAAGTGCTATAGTCTCCCTCCCATCTTCTAAATCCGCTGCAATTTCAACAAGAACATCCCTCATCACTCAAGAACGAGTCTCCTTCACAAAGGTATCTTAATTTCACTCTCTTCTTCTACATTTCATCTGGGTTTTGCATATTCTGGGTTAAAGTTCTAGTTTTTATACTTTCTCTGAAAATGGGTTTTTGTCTTTCTTCATGTTTAGGTGCCATATTACAAGAATGTGTCATCAAATGTTAAGTCGCTATCAATTAGAGCTCAAGTTACAACAGAAGCTCCTGCTAAAGTAGAGAAAATTTCAAAGAAACAAGAAGAAGGTGTAGTTACAAATAAATATCGCCCAAAGGAACCTTACGTTGGTAGGTGTCTTCTCAACACCAAGATCACCGGCGACGATGCCCCTGGTGAAACTTGGCACATGGTCTTCACAACCGAAGGTATGATCGATCCAAATTTGATATGGGTTATGATCAAACTTTCTTGATCAATACAAAAAGATTATCTTTTGGTAGTTAAAGATTCAAACTTTATACAAGATGTTCTTATATTCTTGGAGTGAAATCAAGATTGGTTTATTGTTCGATTTGATTAGGTGAGATCCCATATAAAGAAGGACAATCCATTGGTGTAATTCCCGATGGAATTGACCCAAAGAATGGAAAGCCACACAAATTGAGATTGTATTCCATTGCGAGTAGTGCTCTTGGTGACTTCGGAGACTCCAAAACTGTAAGCATATCTACAAAATTCCCTTCTTTTTGAAATCAATTTTAAGCATATGGTGCATCAAGATCATCTCTCATATCTACCTTTTCAAATCAAACAATAAAAGTTTCAAACACGTATTTTTCCAATTTAATAACATGTCAAATTGGTTAATTTGGAAATTACGAGTGAAACTCGATATAACAAAAAGTTCGAAATGGTTAATATGGAAAAAATACAAAAACTTTTATTCTTTGATTGGAAAAATGAAAGTATTCGAGGTTAAACCAATGATTGTTTTGTAATTTATGGTATTTTGTAGTGTAAAAACATAAGAAAAAGAAAATTACGATAGTTCATATGTATTCGAATAAAGATTCATGTGCGCATGTATATCAATCTTGTGAACTTCATGTTTTGTGTAGGTTTCATTGTGTGTAAAAAGACTAGTCTACACCAATGACGCAGGAGAAGAAGTTAAAGGAGTTTGCTCTAACTTCTTATGTGAGAATAAATCTTTAACTTTTTCTTACTAAACTTTATTCTATCTTTTTTTTTCTCCTTTTTATTATTCTAACATGAACAATATTTGATTAACAACAAATCAGGCGACTTGAAGCCTGGAGCAGAGGTGCAAATAACAGGTCCAGTTGGAAAAGAAATGCTTATGCCAAAGGATCCTAATGCAACTGTTATAATGGTAACATTTAATAAAAAATGTAACATTTAATAATATTTCTCACACTCATTATTCTATTAAAAAAATGTAACATTTAATAATATTTTTTGAATGCAGCTTGCAACAGGAACTGGTATTGCTCCATTTCGATCATTTATGTGGAAAATGTTCTTCGAGAAACACGAAGACTATAAAGTAAAAACTTAGCACCTCTCATCTCATCGACTAGTAATTATTATAAATAATTTGACAAAATAAAGCTTTAAACTTGATTCATAATTGCAGTTTAACGGATTGGCATGGCTCTTTTTGGGAGTTCCCACAAGTAGTTCATTGCTATATAAAGAGGTGAAAACTTGTCATCATTCATTCATCTTTCGAAAAGAAGATTAAAAAATCGGATGATTGAAAAAAAAACGACTCCAAACTTGATCATGTGTTTCTAAAATCTTTCAGGAATTTGAGAAAATGAAGGAGATGAAACCGGATAACCTAAGAGTTGACTTTGCTGTGAGTAGAGAACAAACTAATGAGAAGGGTGAAAAGATGTACATTCAAACAAGAATGGCTCAATATGATAGAGAGCTATGGGAATTACTCAAGAAAGACAACACGTTTGTGTATATGTGTGGGCTTAAGGGTATGGAGAAGGGTATTGATGACATTATGGGTACATTGGCTGCTGAAGATGGTAAATTACTGAAATACCCTCATTCAATATGTGTTCTTTGTTTCTTGTAATTCATTTTTTTTTTTGTGTATGTTTTTTGGTAGGGATTGATTGGGTAACATACAAGAAGCAGTTGAAAAAGGAAGGACAATGGAATGTGGAGGTGTATTAAGTGGTTATGTTCCTTTTTGTACAAATACAGCCCTCTCTTTGTAGATAGGTAACATTCTGTTTTTGTAATTTGCATATTTGACGACTTCTTTTTTTTTTTTTTGGTCATATAATTTTATTATAAACCAAGACTATATTGTCAAGGGATTCCCACCCAAATTTTAGTTTATATTTTTGAGGGCATGGGTTATGAAAGTATAATTCAAGTATGGGAATAACGAATAAGATTCTTCTTATATGTTGCAAATGATAAAAGGATAAAAAGAAATTGAGACATATGATATTGGCTTAATATGGTTTCCTTCGTATAGCTTTGGATGCTTATTTCGAGTGCCCAAAACGCAACAAGTACAGAAGGATATGGAAGTAATCATGGCATTATGTGAGAGCATTTGACTTCACCAACGAAAAAAGTGTACTAATGATAACAAATGGTTCTTCCTTTGCCACAATTTATATGTTATGGTGCATGTGTTTTTAATTCCATTTGTATCCAAAGTCATTCTCTTACATTATATTCAAGATAGGGTCATTGGTTCGAGCCTTCTCTTCCACTTTGAGCCTTCATGTTGTTCTATAGACTTTTGATGGTTATTATGGAGGTATCAAGGATGATAGTTGTCACAACTTGAAAAAAAAAAATCAAGGATTAAATTAAAGTTTTGAAACTGGTAAAGTTGATTTTTATGGTCCCTAGTTAATAACTATAAACAATATGTTTGGAAATTATACGGTTAAAGCACTTCTTCTAGAGTGCTTATCGTTACTGTTACAATTTCGAAGGATCCCAACCCCATTAAATATTAACTAGATCGCAAAAATCTAGATTTATAGATTTACACGTGTCCAGTGTCGATTAAAAAAAATCATGTTTTCTTTTCTCAACAATCCCCACATGAATAGAAATAGGTTGAAATGCATAGAGGTTCTGATAAATTATCATCGGTTGAATCTAGCATAGAATATATATAGGTTTTATTGTTTGTTATTTTTTGTAAAGCATATCGAGTCTCTTAGATATCAGTAGATGTGATGTCTTTAATTTAAACTAATGTATCTTCAATTTTTATGTCTAAAATTAGATTAAATATCCAAAACTCATCATTTAAATACATATCCAGGGGTGCAAATGGACAACTGCACATGACCCATTTTTTTTATTATATATTGTATATATTTATTTAAAAATAAAAAAATTATAATAGCGTTAAGGGTATTTTTCCTTATTCATCGTGGATATTTAAATCCTCAAGATCGGCCCTAATCATATCAATCATTTATATCAAAATCATAATCATAATGTTAAATTATCAAAACTAAAAAAAGTCTCAAATAGTATCATAACATCGATGCGAGTGTACAATCACGCAGCATTCTTCCCTTTCACACACCTGAACAACTTGAAAAACATTTAACTTTAAAACATAAGCAAAAGGTTTAGTGAGTTCCACAATATACCATACATTCCATCAAACATAGAGTATGCTATTTTGAATGATTTTTTAAGTAATTGAATCTTTAAAAAATAGCATTATTCTTTCAAAATTCTACCAAAATAACATGTGAGAAAGCATGATGTTATTTTGACACATTTTGCTACTTGACGAAAGAAACATATAGCTTAATCTTTAAAATTTGTCATTTTATTCCATTCTTCTAGTTTTAATTAATTAACAAAGTATATCAGGTAAGTTTGCATGTTTTGACGAAGTAGGATGTTACTTTGACATATTTTTGCTACAAAGTAAACCATCATTGTAATACTAATGCATTTACTAATGTACATTACAAATAACTTTGTAGTGTTATAATACTTCTTTGTGCATGCTGGATATCCCAAAAGAAGAATGCCTCTTTCATGAAGTATATCGATCATCTTACTTAGGGTCCATAAATTGGTAAGTTTTCTTATTTCAAAATCTTATACCACCAGATTTCATATATTTTTGTCCATATGACATATCTGGTAAGAAAAATAACTTCACGAGAAAATATGGTCCTAATTTAATGAATCTTTTTGTTATTTCAGGGATTTTGTATGAATTAAAATGAAAAACAAAAGAAGGTTATAAAAGTGTAAAGAAAAAATTGCAGCAAATTTTTAAGACTGATCTTTATCAATAGGAAAAAGCAACAACAAAATGGACCGGTAGCAGCACCATATTCCGATGTATTTCTATATTGATAAATGTGTCTTATCAAGTTTTTAACCTTCTTTTTAGTATATCTTGTTATGCTTTAATATCTCATGTAATAAATCGTTAAAAAAATTCAACATAGATGAAGATTTTCCATATTGAACTTTTTGTTGTGATTTACAAAGAAACGCCAAAAAGTAGTATTGTAGTAAGTATTCTAGATTGAATAAAACATTATTGCACTAAGCACACCACCCTTGCCCCTCGTGAAACACGAGAAACTCTCTAGTTAAAAAATTAAATTAAAAATTTTACGTTATTGATTTTTAAAATATCTATTTTTGTTAAGTAATTTGATAGTCATATTTTAGAACCATATTATCTTATTGACCTGATTGTATATGAATAAAAGAAATATATTTTTTTATTCATATTATTTTTAAGTATTGTCGTGGTTAATTAATTTAAAAATAATTTGGTTCAATATTTTTTATTTTGATTATAATTATTATTTCAAATAAGAACCATTGTTTTCATGGTATTGTAACTTACTATTTAATTTTATGTTATATATATATATATATATATATATATATATATATATATATATATATATATATATATATATATATATATATAGAGAGAGAGAGAGAGAGAGAGAGAGAGAGAGAGAAAAAAAAAATAGGTTCAAATGTTTTTAACAAATATTGTGTGCCTAAATACTCCAATCAGAATTTAAGAAAAAAGAAATCATTAATTAAATAATAAATGGTAGCTTAGTCATTTTACCTTTATAAACCAAATATAAATGTTGTATATTTGGAAAATCATTAAATGAATATCACATATATCCTTTTTAAATCGTTGTTTCATCTCACTAACCCTAATCCTTGTTCTTTTCTTTTTTCGATCGGCAGGCACAGGAGTGACCCAATTTCTTCTTCCGTCCTCTCCACCATTGGCGACTTTTGCTTCCTTCATGACACTGTCAAACGATATTTATTTGTAAGTACAAGGCTTTAACTATCCAAATCAAAGCTTGATCAAAGTAACAACTCAAGTTGTGGGCAGAGAGAAAAAATGATGTTGAAAGTATATGTTAATCGACTTTCCCAGACATCTCGTTCTATTCTCCTCTTCTACAGGTAAATTACATTCTTCATTTACATTGGGTGTTTTCTTTTTCTGTTCCAACATGTACTTTTTCACATTTGGCAGCTTCGTTGTAGAAATGGCTTGAAAAAAAATTTGATTTCTATGTTGCACGCATGGTGTTTGTAGAAATGCCTCAAAGAGAATTTGATGTTCAAATTCTTGAAGAACACAAAAATAATTCTAACTTAGTTATTTGTGTTATTTGGTTCTAACATGTGGTATGTTTATTTGTTAATTGCCTGAAAGAATATTTCTTTCATTTTCTTCATTAAATCTTTTGATATGTTTTTTTTGTTATTAACTCCTTGTTTGTTAATTACCTGAGTAGCATCAATCTTTGCTATTGGTATTTGATTTTTTTAATCAATTTAGGGTGAAAATTTGATTAACGGTTTATAAGAGATTTTCACAAATTTGAGACAGTTTAGAACTTAAACATTGTATGAATGAGAAAACTATTCTCAAAAGCATTTGTAATCACCTGATTAAATAAGCAATATGTGGAAAATATCAAAATCTAACCGTCTAATATTTGAAAAATATTAATCTTAACATGTTCCACTATTCCAACAATTTTATAATCTTGATTTAGTAGCAAATTTTATGTATTCTGTCAGAATGTATTCTATGTATTCTATCATATTCTATGTATTCTTCCAGAATATATAAAGTGCTAGGAATTGCATGTAACATTCTAGTAATTCTGACATAATGCATTTATACATTATATGCTTTAAAATGTTTATATATAGAGAAATACGATTGCAAATGGCAAATCACATGCTTTTAATTCTTTATAGTGGCATGTAAAGTTATAACTAGCAAATTTTATTCTATGTATTCTGCGAGATTGTATTCTATGTATTATGCAAGATTGTGTTCTGTATATTCTACCAGAATGTATTATATGTATTCTGCCTGAATGTATAAATTAATAGGAATTGCAAGCAACATGTTTTTAACTATTATTAGTTTTTGTTATATTTGTGATAGGAATGATCGGAAGAATGGTTTGAAGACTTGATAAGGATGACTTGAAGAATGAGCCAAAGATTGATGACACTCATAGTTTAAGAATGTTCTTATTTTTTAAGAATTACACTTGTATTTATTCATTAACTGTATATTCTTATAATGCTGATTTTTTATGATATTCTTTTAGAATATGTATAAATAGATTAAAATGTATAAGGCTATTAGTATGTAAGAATATGTATAAATTTGTATTTAAGTTCGAATGTATATGAAAATATTAAAATGTTGTTATTCTTCAACTAGGAGTTCAAGAATTTTGTTATTCTTCATTAATATTCTAATAGAATAAAACTCTGAAAGAACATCATTCAAACAAAAATCCATTCTGACGGAATAAAATCGGTTATATTTACAAATTATATTTAGAATTAATTAGAATTAATTTAAAAAAATCAGATTTTTAAAATTAAGAGTGTTAATGATCCCTTAAATCCAAAAATTTCCTTTTTTTAAAATAGGTTAATTGACTAAAATACCCTTTTGCTTAAATTTATGTGATTATATGGTACATGCTATCCTTATGTAATATCATAGACCCTTAGATCATGATCATTGATTCTATTCATCCGGTGGACCAAATCTGTGCATTCAGGCACACAATAGTTAGTAAAAACAAAATAACCTAAACATATATATATATATATATATATATATATATATATATATATATATATATATATATATATATATATATAATGATAATGTATACCAATATATTTAAATTAACAAATAAAATATATTATATTAAAATTACAAATCCTCTCTAATAAATGAAGGTTTTTTTGCCACTTGTCATATTCTCATTCAATTTGTCAAATGTCATTTTATGGTTATTTTAAATTAATTTTTTGGGCTAATTGCATAAAAACCATCATATTTGCACAAAATTGACAGATTTGACCAAAGTTCAAATTTAGGTCCGTATTTGCCTCAAACTTGCATTTAATGTGTCGTTTTTGCCAAGTAGCCGGTTTCCCTTTAATCAACCGGTTACCACTTGCTTAGGTGGAAGATACGTGGCATTTATCATTTAAAAACCCATTCACAGACATCCTCGTGTGCAATTGATCCCTTCGACCCCCACAGTTAGTCACAAAGCTACAACGGAAAAATGACAACTTTGTCTTCAAGATCAAACTTCAATGGTGGTACAAGAATGAGGAACAAGAAGGTAATAAGATGCGACTGTGGTGATGTTTGTGGTATATCAATCTCACGAACACCTGATAACCCAGGAAGAAAATTTTGGGGCTGCCCTAATTATTAGGTAAAAATCTATTTATTTTTGTACTAATTTATCCCTAAAATTTTAGGGTTGCTCTAACTTCCCAAAGAGGAACGTATGTAATAGAACCCTAATTTTTTGTTGTAGGTGGAAGGAGGTAATTGTGGTTTTTTCAAATGGGCGGATCAAGCCATTGTTAGAATTGATCATAGGGTTATTAGTGGTTATATCGTTGATGCTAGCAATAGTAGTTATTAAGATGTAGTTTTGTTGGTTTTTCCTGTATTAGTAATATATTAAGGGTAATGAAGAATTGTTACATCTTTGTAATGTTTTTTTGAACGGATGAATGTTACATGTTTGTAATGTATTAAGGGTATTAATGGTAATGTTACTAATGGTAGTTAATTGTTATCTCATGTATATGTTACATGAATGGAAGTACATTGCATAAAAGGAAGGCTAATGAATGGAAGTGCACTGAAAGTACATTAGTTACATTCACAATGAAAGTAAACTTTGCATGAATGGAATTGCACTAACTTGCATAAAAGGAATTGCACCGATGAAATGAAGAATTGTTACATCTTTGTAATGTTTTTTTTTAACGGATGAATGTTACATGTTTGTAATGTATTAAGGGTATTAATGGTAATGTTATTAATGGTAGTTAATTGCTATCTCATGTATATGTTGCATGAATGGAAGTACATTGCATAAAAGGAAGGGCTAATGCATGGAAGTATAATGAAAGTACATTAGTTACATTCACAATGAAAGTAAATTTTGCATGAATGGAATTGCACTAACTTGCATAAAAGGAATTACACTAATGAAAGTACATTGTTAATGCTTAACATTTACTAGAAAATAAAATAAAAACATCATGGTTACCATAATATGGGGCATCCATTATAAACATTAATATAAAGCATCCATTGCATAAGTTTTACTAGCATTTAGCAGCCATCCATTTTGTATACCAAAACATGTACCCAAAAGCCTAAAAAATATCCAAAAAAGGCAAACCATAAACAAATGGATGTATGCTGCAAGTAGTGGGTATATATCAAAAAATAACCAAAAAGGGCTACCTATATAATTTCCCAATGAAACCATCCCCACTTTTGCCCCCATATACCAAGGTAACTACTCTAAATCTATTGGATAGCTAGATGTAGAACCCCTTCCATCTTTGTCAAAACAAGGTTTCTTCAGCTTTTGCAGGATGATCCTTTCTGAGGGCTTTCTTGTCCTTCTAGGTGGTACATGCCCTTCATCATCAGCATCATTTCCTTCCAAATCTGCTGCATCATCCTCACCAGCACCATCACCCTCACCGGCACCATGACCATCACCCTCACCCTCACCCTCACCTGCTACTTCACCAGCATCATCAGCATCACCCTCACCCTCATTTCCTTCCATCTCACCATCAGTGTATGGAATATCCTCAACTTCATTGACATCCTGTTAATAAAAATTTGAAAAATACTTATTAATAAAAGATATAAACATGTTTGTTACTAATGTTAGCAATTATAAAATGATGAAGTCAAACTAATCATCTCAACTGGTGGCATATCATCCAATTCAACTTGAACCCCTCTCATGCTCTCTATTTCAGCCATGCTATATCCTGCCCCAAGTAGGTCTGCTACACTTTCTAGATCTAGCATCATCATCTCTGGGAGAACATCACTTGCATTTCCTTCAGTGAATTCAGGTTCAGGATTACCCTCATTCTCAAATTGACTTTTTTCATCAGTACCTTTAAGAATAGCATCCATTTCATCTTAACCTCATCTAGTATTTTTGTCATGTCAGGTTCAACATCCTCAACACCTTTTTCATCATTAGCATGATGAATACTTTGAATAATAGCATCCATTGCTTCTTGCAATCCATCACCTTTCTGATAATTATACTTTGCTTGGCTAAGAGAAGCTTCAAAAGTGCACATCATATCAACCAAACTGTCATCATCAATATCTTCTTTGTCAAAAAAATCTTTCATTTGTTCCTCACATCCCCTACCTTCAACATGACCATCTAAACCATCATGCTCATCAAGTAGAACTCTATCTTCAACAATGTCACCACCTCTTTTTATCCCCAACTTCCTTTTGCTTTTAACAAATTTAGAACCTGATGCTTGATTTGGGTCAGATTGGACCTTTTTCCTTGGCCTTCCTTTCTTCTTTGGTAGCATAGGAACTGCTTCCTCCCTCTCAGACCTATCACATGATGCTTGACTGGGTTCAAATTGTTCCTTCCTTGGCCTTCCTTTCTTCTTTGGTGGCATAGGGACAGGTTCCTGCGTCTCAGACCTATCACATGATGCTTGACTGGGTCCACATTGTTCCTTCCTTGGCCTTCTTTTCTTCTTTAGTGGCATAGGGACAGGTTCCCTGGTTGCATTCTTGCATCCCTTCTAGTTATGGACATACTCAAAGCATTTACCACACCTTACAGTTCTTGGGGTGTTTACCCTTCTATAATTTTCAGTTACATGTCTCCTTCTATTGACCTTTGGCCTACCAGGCATTCTCCTTGACACTGGTGGCAAGGGCTTTATGAATTCAGTTTGAGGCCATAGATTTGAACCATTCACTGGACTAATGTTAGCAGAGTAACACTTAAGGAATTGTTCCTTAGAAAACATGTGATCAATGTGTTGGAATAGTGTCTAAGGCTACAACTATATTAGGCAAGTATTTGACCCGATTGTGCATGGTCCTTTTGGGTTGCCTTCACCATAGCAACTTGATAGGATGATTTATTATGAGAGAATAAATATTATTAATATATTATGAGAATAATATAAGGAATAATAATATTGTTATTTGATTAATATAAGTCATAAATTAATTAGTATTAATTTGGTGACTTAAAGAGATTAATTAAATAAGAGGGTATAAACTGTCAATTGTTTGATAGTTACACTTTAGACTGTAAATCCTTATTGGATGAAGGGTGGACGGATTCTAGGGCTGGGGATAGCCTCAAATCATCCAATGATTATCTAAGGAAAGGATTTGGATTGCTTTAAGGAAAGATTATCCAACTAGGGTTTAAGATGAAACCCTTAAGGAGTCTACAACTATAAATAGACCCCATGGCCAAGGGAAATCGGTATCTCTTCTAAAGTAAGAAAACCCTGTCCGAATTTCTTCCCTCTCCTCTCTCTCAAATCATCCTCTTTGCTATTTGGTGTTTGTAAGCCATTAGAGGAGTGACAATTGTGACTCTAGAGCTCCAAGACAACAAGATCAAACAAGAGATTCAAAGGTAGACTTCTAGATCTGATTTTGTATTGTTCTTACAATCAATTAGTTATTAGAAGTCTTGGATTCTAAAGCATGTTTAATTAGAAAGCCTAGATCCAAGCATTAGGGTTTTGCATGCGCACATAGGAAAGTTCTTATGGCTAAAACCCATCAGTGGTATCAGAGCCTAGATTCGTTTCTATTAAATTGTTGCTTGTTTGTTTGAAACTTGTGTGCAAAATTCGAATTTTGTGTTTCTGTGTCATGAACTCGATCAGTCCCATGGTGGACTCGACGAGTCCAATTGGGAACTCGACGAGTTCGAGCGTCAGGAAGGGCCAGATTCGGGATTTTTTTCATATTTATCTTATGGAAACTTGCCTTTATCATATTAGATCAACCCTAATCCGATTTTATGATATATATGACTATAATCTTGATCTAATTAAAGATATTTATCAACTAATAAAATATTTAATTTCCTTATGTGATAATTAATTAATTATTTTGATTAAATTGGTAATTATCTTGCAAGAAATCATTAAATAAATCAAATATGGATAATTATGGAATTAATTGTTAATTGAGATTATTTGTTATTTGATCCTCCATGTTTTAAATGTTTGAAACTTGTCCTCAAGTTTTGAAATTTATGTTTGGTGATTAAAAGTTTCAATTTAGACAATTTAAATTTCAAACCCTAGATTTTTAAAAGTTTAAAATACAACCCTATACTAATATAATATTACAAGATTAATATATATATATATATATATATATATATATATATATATATATATATATATATATGTATAACTTAAATGCTAGTCTTACAGTTAGTAGGCCTCATTCACGAAGTCGATCTATAAGGTGGGTATAAGGTTGCGGCCTATAAAATGGCGCTTAATGGGTGTACACTCACACCCACCGCTTGCTTGATCGATGGAGGGTCGTTAGCCGAACGGGTAGGATAGGGCAACCTCATCCTCTCATTAAAAGTATAATATGAAATACAAAGTAACTACACATATTTTAAAATTTCCCAATCTTAGTTACTTTAGGAAAAGTGAATTGGTGCAATCCCATGAAATTACACTTTGCACCCTTGCTAAGAAGTTAGTGGAGCGTGTGTGGTTTACCGGCACACTAATTGGTTCTAAGAAAAGGTGGCAAATGATGATTCATTGTTTATCATAGTTCGATAGAGCGTGTGTGGCTTACCGGCACATCGAATAGGTGATCGTTACAATGAATGCACCATGTGAATTTGCATGGTAATTCACACCCGCTTTGTGATGCTCGGTATCCCAGTCACAAACAAGAGGGGCATATCGAGATTTAAACATGCCATTGAATAGTTTCAATGAATCTCATCCGAACCTAGGAATTCTCAATACATTTAGGACTTAAAGTTATGTTTTATGGTGGAGAATTATTGAATCGTCATTCACTTACCTTCATATTATTTGCATGTTAGATTACGGCATCCCTTTTCTAATATGTAAATATTGTTGTCGGATCCTAGCCCTGATTTTTCTTATTGGGTGATAATTAGGGATTCATATTCTAATCTATCTTTGTCCTTTCTATTTGTAGATGTCGAAACGGAAACAACGCTGCTGCTAGTTCTTTCACATTGACGAGCCTTTGTCAAAATGTCACTTTCGATGGGACGAACTTTAGCGAATGGATAAGATACATTCGCACCATTGCTCGCTATGAGGATAAGGAGTATGTCCTCGATGAGAAGCTCGAGAAAATCAACCCTGAAATCGCTACTCCAGCTGAAATGACCGCTTTTGAAACTCATGAGCGCAATGCAACGAAGGTACATTGCATCATGATAGCCACCATGAACTCCGAATTCCAAAAGTCCTATGAGGACATGTACCCGTACGAGATGCATCAAGACTTATTGGAGAGATACCACCAAAACGCGAGACAAAAGCGTTATGAGATTTTCACTAACATGATTTCCGCTAAGATGGGTCATGGAGAGTCTCTTACCGTACACCTGAAAAAGTTGCAAAGGTATGTCGACCGCCTTCGCAAGTTAAATGTTGACTTTGGGGAAGACTTGGCGATCGACATGGTGCTTCACTCTTTGCCTCCGATGTACAATCAATTTAGGATGACCTACCACATGAACAAAGAGGAAGTCACCCTAAGCAAACTCCAAGGTCTCTTGAGGGTCACTGAGAGCAACTTCAAAGACAAGTCTGTTGCACCAACTCCCAATCCACTCGTTGCTCCTGTCTTGGCTATTGGACAAGGGAAGGGAAAGAAGAGGAAGGCCTCGTCTAAGAACTATCGCAAGGTTAAAGCCTGAGATGGTGCCACTTCTAGTGGGACCAAAGTTGATCCTGCTAAGCCCTGCCCTAACCCAAAGGAGGCAGAGTGCCACCACTGCCACAAGATAGGACATTGGAAGAGAAGTTGCCCAGAGTACCTGCAAGCCATCAAGGAAGGAAAGATCAACCGTCTTTCGCAGGTATATACATAATTAAATCTAACGATTCTAATCATGCTATTTCTTGGGTTCTTGATACCGGTTGTGGTTACCACATTTGCTCTAATGTGCAGGGACTAAGAAGAAGTAGGGATGTGGAGCAAGGAAGGATCAATCTAATCATGGGGAACAGAAGATCGTCGCCTGTGACCAAGATTGGAGTGTATTCTTTAGTGCTTAGGAATAGTTGATGTTTAGATTTGAACAATTGTTGCTATTCGCCAGAAATGGCTAGAAACATCATTTCATTTCATGGTTTGTTTAGACAAGGTTTTAGATTTTTTTTTAATAATGAGAATGGTTCTATTTTGGCTTATCTAAATGGTGTCTTTTATTTAGAAGTTGTACCATGTAATGGAATATATGAAACTGTTATGATTGTTGATAACTTAGGAAATGATGTTTTGAACATAGATTCTTCCAATAGTATGGATAGAGCATCCTTGTGGCATTGTCGTCTTGGACATGTCAACAAGAAACGCATAGCCCAACTCCAAAAGGATGGAGTGTTGGAGTCATTCGACCTTAGGGAAGATGACACATGCGAGTCTTGTTTACTTGGAAAGATGACCAAGTCACCCTTCACAAGTACGTGTGAAAGGGGTGAGGGTCTATTGGACCTAATACATACTGATGTATGTGGACCATTTAGATCAACCACGAAGGATGGGAACCACTTCTACGTGACTTTTATCGATGACTATAGTAGATATGGGTATATCTATTTAATCAAGAAAAAGTCAGAAACTTTTGAAAAGTTCAAAGAGTTCAAGAATGAAGTTGAGAATCAATTGGGCAGAAAAATGAAGATGCTTCGATCCGATCGAGGAGGAGAGTACCTAAGTCTTGAATTCCACAATTATCTCAAGGAGTGTGGAATAGTTTCACAATTGACGCCTCCTAGGACACCACAATTGAATGGTGAGGCAGAAAGGCGTAATCGAACCTTATTAGATATGGTTCGCTCTATCATGAGTCATGCTTCACTACCTATCTCTTTTTGGGGGTATGCCTTAGAGACTGCCGCCCATATCCTTAACCGACTCCCCACTAAGAAGGTTGCCAAAACACCTCACGATATGTGGACAAGGAAAGCTCCCTCGTTAGCACATATCAAGGTTTGGGTTGCGAGGCTTTCGTAAGACGAGATACTCACGACAAGCTCGAACCTCGTAGTGAGCGATGTATTTTCATCGGCTACCCGCAGAAATCCTTTGGATATCTCTTCTAAAGACCGAAGGACAATGTTGTCTTTGTTGCAAGGAGAGGGGTTTTCCGAGAGCGAGAACTCATAAGCCAAGGAGACAGTGGGAGGAAAATTGAGCTTGAAGAGATTCAAGAGTCGATAGATGAAGGAACCTCTACCGCTGGCACTCAACCCAAGGAGGAAATTCCGGTTGAACCGATTGACGAGTCCTTACCTCTTAGACGTTTCGATAGAGTTAGAGTTCAACCCCAGTTTTATGGTTTTCATATTACTACCGAAGGGGACACGTATATTAGTGATGGTACACTAATAAACCTTGATGAACCTAATAGCTATAAGGAAGCCATGGCAGGCTCGGAGTCTGAGAAATGGAAAGATGCAATGGATAGCGAGATCCAATCCATGTATGATAACCAAGTTTGGAATTTGGTTGATAATGTGCCCGGACGTAAGACCGTTGGGTGCAAATGGATCTTCAAGAAGAAGACCGACGTGGATGGAAACGTACACACATATAAAGCGCGACTGGTCGCGAAGGGCTTTACTCAAACTCCCGGAGTTGACTATGATGAGACCTTCTCACCAGTTGCGAAGATAAAATCTATTAGAGTGATGCTAGCGATTGCCGCATTTCATGATTATGAGATTTGGCAAATGGATGTCAAGACCGCTTTCCTTAACGGAAAGTTGGATGAGGATGTTTACATGGCTCAGCCAGAGGGGTTTGTGGATCCAAAGCATCCGAATAGAGTGTGTAAGCTTGAGAAGTCCATTTATGGACTTAAGCAAGCATCTCGCAGATGGAATCTTTTCTTCGATGAGAAAGTCAAAGAGTTTGGATTTGTACGAAGCGAAGATGAATTGTGTGTATATGTCAAAGCCAGTAAGAGTATAGTAAGCTTCCTCGTTCTATATGTCGATGACATATTTCTCATAGGAAACGACATCCCGACTCTGCAGGAGGTTAAGTCCTGGCTCGGGAAGTGCTTCGCTATGAAGGACCTCAGAGGGGCTTCTTATATTTTGGGAATAAGGATAGTAAGAGAAAGAAGTAAGAGACTAATCGGACTTAGTCAGAACACTTACTTAGAGAAGGTACTAAAACGTTTTAGTATGGAAAACTCGAAGAAGGGAGAATTACCGATACAAAGCAATGCCAAGTTGAGTAAGACTCAAAGTCCGAGTACCGAAGCAGAAATAGCAGAAATGAGTCGAGCACCATACGCTTCCGCAGTTGGCTCAATCATGTACGCTATGACTTGTACTCGCCCTGATGTAGCCTTTGCTTTGAGCATGGTTAGTAGATATCAAGGGAACCCTGGCAGAGCCCATTGGATTGCAGTGAAGAATATCCTTAAGTACCTTCGAAGGACGAAGGAATGGTTCTTAGTCCTCGGAGGGAGTGATGACTTGAAGGTGCGAGGGTATAGTGACGCCAGCTTTCAGACCGACATGGACAACTACCGTTCGCAGTCGGGCTGGGTCTTTACCTTGAATGGAGGAGCAGTAACTTGGAAAAGTTCCAAACAGGAAACCGTAGCTGATTCAACGTGCGAATCAGAGTACATTGCAGCGAGCGAAGCGTCGAAGGAGGCAATATGGCTGAAGAACTTCATCGGTGATCTTGGAGTTGTACCTGCCATAAAGGAGCCCATGGAGATTTTCTGTGATAATGAAGGAGCGGTTGCCTTGACCATGGAACCGAGGGATCATGGTAGATCTAGACATATCGATAGAAAATATCACTTTATTAGACATCGTGTAGAAGAAGGACAACTCGTAGTGAAGAGGATATCATCGGAAGATAACCCAGCAGATCCGCTTACGAAGGGACTGAGTAGGGTTAAGCACTTGCAGCATGCTAGGAGTATTGGGCTGAAGGATGATATTATCATAGATTAGATAGTTAGTATTAGAAATGTGTAATAGATAAATGTAATTAACATTTGATGATTAAATAAAGGAGTTTTATTTATGAGTAATGTTACTGTCTTATGTTAATTGTTTAACTATTGTTTCATTTTGCATGTTTTGACTTCCAGAATAATTAAGTTTATTAAGAATAATCAAATTATTCGAATTGTCCACAATCGTTCATATGTTGGAAGTAGATATGAATGAAGATTGTCGTGAATTGGTGCGTAGATTGTCTAAATGGTATTAGACATAGCAAAAGATTGTTGCGATGTTCATGAGTGCTTATGAACTAGTTTTGAGCATTGGAACAAACCCGCGCTTGCTGGAATCACCTTATGGAATATGATATAAAAGGGTGATCGTAAGACGATGATATCATATAGTATTAAAACCTAGATATATGGTTTGTTATTTGTTAATTGATTGTACATTGATAATGCGAAAACGCATCAGTAACTCGGTGTTATAAAACGCATTGTTGTGTATAGTTGATTAATGAATAACTAAATGCATATAAGTCGAAGTTTATCTGTAACTTTTATCCTAAGAAGGTAAAAGCGATATCTCGGTCGCTCGGTGATTTGATTTGACTTATGTGTCGGGCCCGGTCAGAACTGAATTGATGTGTTCGATTAAGTTCTATGTCAAATAAATCGGAGATTGAGAAACCTAAATGCTTGACTAATCATTCCATAGAATTTTCAGCATGATATCTAACAGAGGACTGTACGATCCCTTATCTAAAGGACAAGATTGATTTGATCAGAGTTTGACAGCGTCTTTGAGAGCTATGATTGCGAATCGGATTGTACTTGTGCATATAGTTACTAGACTTATCCAAGTGGGAGACTGTTGGAATAGTGTCTAAGGCTACAACTATATTAGGCAAGTATTTGACCCGATTGTGCATGGTCCTTTTGGGTTGCCTTCACCATAGCAACTTGATAGGATGATTTATTATGAGAGAATAAAAATTATTAATATATTATGAGAATAATATAAGGAATAATAATATTGTTATTTGATTAATATAAGTCATAAATTAATTAGTATTAATTTGGTGACTTAAAGAGATTAATTAAATAAGAGGGTATAAACTGTCAATTATTTGATAGTTACACTTTAGACTGTAAATCCTTATTGGATGAAGGGTGGACAGATTCTAGGGCTGGGGATAGCCTCAAATCACCCAATGCTTATCTAAGGAAAGGATTTGCATTGCTTTAAGGAAAGATTATCCAACTAGGGTTTAAGGTGAAACCCTTAAGGAGTCTGCAAGTATAAATAGACCCCATGGCCAAGGGAAATCGGTATCTCTTCTAAAGTAAGAAAACCCTGGCTGAATTTCTTCCCTCTCCTCTCTCTCTCAAATCATCCTCTTTGCTATTTGGTGTTTGTAAGCCATTAGAGGAGTGACAATTGTGACTCTAGAGCTCCAAGACAACAAGATCAAACAAGAGATTCAAAGGTAAACTTCTAGATCTGGTTTTGTATTGTTCTTACACTCAATTAGTTATTAGAAGTCTTGGATTCAAAAGCATGTTTAATTAGAAAGCCTAGATCCAAGCATTAGGGTTTTGCATGCGCACATAGGAAAGTTCTTATGGCTAAAACCCATCACAATGTACTCATCAGGTGTTTGTTGGATATAGTTGATGGTTGCAATGGCATGAACACATGGGATCCCCGCCAGATCCCATAACCTACAGGTACAATGCCTTCCATCTAAATCCACCATGTAGCTATCACATCCTCTCCTTGCTTCAAACACATGTTGTTGACTATGAATTACTAACCAAAACCTACATCCACAAGTTACATGTTAAAGTTTCACCTAATGAAATTAAAAGAAAAGTTACATGTTAAAGGTCTACCCACTGTTGTAAAAATCCCAACTAGGTCCCGATTAATCTCCGATTAATCCCTAGGCGCTACTCGACCTATTAGAGGGCGCCTAGCGATTAATCTCTCCATACATAATGAATGAAATATTATAAAATGATGAAATTTGAGCATTTTAAAGAAGTTTTATCTCAATGGAAACTATTTGAGGTCTGATTAGTGTTGTATTAAACATATTAACCTATTTTGTTATCATATTAGTGGTATTTACGAACTTTGGTATGATATTAGTCATATTTATTTTTTTAAAATTCAACAAATTAGCAATTAATGGTATCTGATTAATCCCCCGATTAATCTCCGCCTAGCCGATTAATCCTTTGACCCTAGTCCACCGACTAGCTAACGTCGAGCGTTTTTTGCAACCCCGTCTACCTAATGAAATTAAAACAAAAGTTACATGTTAAAATTTTACCTAATAAATTTAAAACAAAAGTTACATGTTAAAGTGTTACCTCATGTTCTTCCCAAAAAGCTTCATCTTCTTTAACACTGCTGGACATATACGAGTATTTCATTTAGTGCTTTCCTCAATCATGTGAGCAAACCTGTCCATGATGTATATCCTTATTTCTTCAAGCATTGTGATCAATGGCTTTTTCCTAGCATCCACAATGATGGAGTTGAAGCACTCTGATATACCATTCTCCACTACCTCACATGCATACCCTGTACTCATGTAAGCTCTACACCATGTTTGGTGTTCTTTGGACATGAGATGCTCATATGCACCAGGATTGAGCTTTTTAATTGTGTCCATATGTCTCTTGAAATCACCTTCCACACAGCTCATAGCTGCAGCCCAAAACAGCTTCTTGAACTCCACCTCAGTGTAAGCTTTTCTAAAATTTGCATATATGTGTCAGGCACATTGCCTGTGCTCCACATGTGGCAATATATCTTTAACAGATTGCAACAAACCCTATACAAAAACCAACATACATGTAGGTGTTTATAAGTAGTTTGAAAAGGATTAATATGTTATAAAGAAACTTACTTTATGTTGATTTGATATAACTACCAAGCCCATTCCATCAATAAGGTCTAGATCACCACTAAGTAGCTCAAGGAACCAAGTCTAGTTGGAATTATTTTCCACATCAACAATAGCCCAAGCAATTGGATAAACCTAGTTGTTGGCATCTCTACCAATGGTTGTTAGCAGTTCACCCTTCACATGCCCCTTTAGAAAGCACCCATCAAGCCCAATTACTCTCCTACACCCTCTTTTCCAGCTATCACTTAGTGCTTTGAAACAAATGTAAAACCTATGAAAATAATTATTTCCATTTGGATTCGTTGTTACACCAACTTGACATGTTGACCCCGGGTTTGACCTTAACAATTCATGGGCATAATCCCATATCCTTGCATAATGCTCAGTGAGTTTACCTTCTATTAAATTTTTGGCCCATTTCCTTGCCCTTCTAACCTGTCCTATAGATACCACACACCTATACCTTTGTCTGATGTCATCAATCATTTCCTGAAGTTTCATCTTTGGCTTATTTGCAATTTCAATCACATAATGTCTTCCAATCCATTCAAGGGACACAATGGACCCAAACTTAAACTGCCTACAACATTTATGGTCACCATTCATAGCTTTGATCTGAAAATATCTTTCTTTGTACATCCATGCAGCATAAATTCTGAAAGGGAATTTATTCTCTTCCTTCCTATTGTCACATCTAGCTACAATTCTTTTACTATCACATTTTTCAAAGTATATTCTATAGCCATGTGACACTGCATAATTGGTGACACAAAACTTCAGTTGGGCAGGGGATTCAAAGATGTCACCAAGCTTTGGTACCATCTTGTCCTACTTGATGGTTGGGTCATGAATTATATAGTTGTTTTTCAATACCTCCTGTTCATCTTTATCACTCTGCCAATCAGTAGCATGGTACACTTGTGCTCTGACTTTATCCGCCATACTAGAATTTCGTAGGTTTTCATCACTTAATAGTGATGGGTTTTAGCCATAAGAACATCCTATGTGCTCATACAAACCCTAATGCCTGGATCTAGGTTTCTCTATTGTACATGCAATTCATCCAAGACTTTAAACCCTAGTTCTAGCATACAATTAATCATATTAACATGTGAAAAGGGTTTTTAGATCTTACCTTGATTGTTATATAGCAATAACAATCTCAAATCCTCCTTGTAATGACTTTAGAAAGCTTAGAGTCACAAATTTCACTCCTCTAATGGTTCACAAACACCAAGAGCAAGAGGATGAAGAACAAGCAGAGAGGAGGCTGCCCAAAATGTGTAGAAACCCTAGTGGAACTCTTAGCCTCGTTTTTGGGGCTTAAGGGTACTATATATACATGTAGGCTATTAGGGTTTTCAACTAGGAAACCCTAATTAGATTGCTTAAGCCCTAAGAAGCCCATGGACCCTTTTAGAATAACCCTTGGACGATTTCTAATGTGTTTCCCCATAGAATTCTTCCAACCTATTATTCCAAGGTAATCCATAGCCCAAATGCAATTATCTTATAATTACAGTTCCAGTACCTTAAGTTTAATTAATCTCTTTTAGCCACAAAATTAATTATCAATTAATTCTTGACTAATATTAATTAAACAATATGATTTCTCCTTTAATATATTATTCTCATAATATATTAATAAATCATAATTAATCATTTCCCTCCATAATTCATCCTATCAAGTTGCTTTGGTGAAGGCAACCCAAAAGGACCATGCACCATCGGGTCAAGTACATACCAAAATAGTTATGGACTTAGACACTAATCCAACAGTCTCCCACTTGGATAAGTCTAATAACTATTCTGCGTATGACTTCAGATCCTGATCTGTAATCGTAGCTTCCAAAAGCCGCTGTCAACTCTGATCTTATCAGATACACGTCCTTTAGATAAGGGATCATATATTCCTCCATTCTAGATATTGTATAGACGTGAGACATGGATTTCAATCATTCTCTCTATACTGATTCCCGATTTCCGATTTACGATGACTGACAACAGACTACAATTGAACACATCAAATTAGTCTCGACTTGACCAAGCACTTAGTGTCATCACTAAATCATCGAGGGGCCCATAGATATCGATTTCATCCTACTTTGGATAAAAGGAATGGATAAACTTTGATTCAATGCTTGCTTGCACTCACTCACCGAATCACACACAATAATATGTTTTATAACACCAAGTTACTGGTGCGTTTACATATTATCAATGTGTAACTGACTCGCAAGATACAACTCACACATCTCGGTTTCAAGAATATAAGATATTATCGTCTCACCAATCACTCGTGATAAAATCCATGAAGTGATCCAAGTGAGCGTGGGTTTAATCCAATGCTCAAATCATATTCATAAGCACTCATGAACATTGCATCAAACATTTGCTTATGTCTAATACACTTTAGACAATCCACACACCAATTCATGACAGTCTTCATTCATACCTACCTCCAACATATGAGCGACTGTGGTCCGTTCGAATAATTCGATTGTTCTGAACCAATTTAATTATTCAGGAAGTCAAAACATGCAAAGTGAAACACAATAATAATACTAATCCCATATGGCCCCAAACCCTGGGTATAAATAAAACATTTTATTTAATCACCATATTGAGTACTCATTATTTGTTGTTTCGAGTAATCTACTTCTTACTTGAATTATAACTACACTTGTCCCATGCTCTTTGTAACGCCCGTAGATCCGGGCTAGTCAATTTAGAGATAATAGGGGTCGAAAAAAACTTTTCAACAAAAGACTTTTTAGAATAAATAATATTAACCAAGTTGTATAATATGTCTCAAGGGTTCCATACATATAAAGAACGCCGAAATCCGAGTTATAACGAAGAAGTTATGGCCCGTCGAAGTTTTTCGGCAAAACCGACACGACACCAGGAGACGTAAAAAGTGAATTTTTGATAGAAGACTTTTTAGCCTTAGTGATCTAAACCAAATTTGTAGAGTATGTTAAACCCAGAAAATCCATAAAAAGAACGCCCAAATCTGACTTCGTATGAGGAAGCTATGATTTTTCGAAGTTTCGACCTAGCAGTGTACAACCCGAAACTCGAATTTTAATTCGAGTGATTTTTGGCTTACGCGACCTAAATTAGAGTTGAATATCTCATTAATAGGAACTTAACGGTAAAAAGAAAGACGAAAACAGAGTCCGTATGAAGGAGTTACGAATTCTTCGCGGTCATTTAGCAGTCTAATCTCCTCCTACTGTTAAATTTAAGATCGGTCGAGAAGTAGCCGACGGAGTCTAAATGAAAGTTGTAGATCTTGTTTTCACCTATGCGTGGAAAAAAAGAATGTCAAAAACGGAGCTTGTATGCGAGAGTTATCATTTTTCTAAGTCGGGAGGCTGCTGTGCGAAATCGGGTGACGTGGCGCAATCCTGGCCGTTGCTTCCTCCCCAAGGCTAGCCACCAAATGGCTACACCTGGCCTGGAACTCGACGAGGTTGAGGCTTTTCTAGCCTATAAAAAGGGAGCAGGGGCACCCTCATTTCTCACACATTTCCCAATTCTTTCTCTCTCTAAACTCTCTCTCTCTCTAACCCCCCCTAAAAGCCTAGGTAAACCCCCTAGCACCCGAAGAAGCCCCGAGGCTCCCAGAGTCCCAAGAAAAAGGGTCTTTCGATTCGGAAACGCTGCTCCATGTAAAGTCCGGTTTTCTTTAAAATCCGCTGTAAGTGAGCTACGCTTACGCAATTTTTAATATAGCTTTCAAATAAATATAAGAATTTTATTAGGTCCTTAAAATAATAATTATTTGGTCTATTATTATGAGTTATATTGAGTGTTATTTAACGCTTATATAATAATAATAATTGTGAGACTATTAATTTGTCGCGATTATCGTTAAACTAAACCCTAGTGGTATCGGTACTTGGTTTTATCGAAGGAAAATTGTTTTGAGAGTATCGAAGCGCTGTCCGAGTGCTGAGTCACCACCTTTCAGGTGAGTGCATAGTCTCTTTCATCTTACACATAGATATGAAGTATTTTAATATAAATTACGTGCTATGTGTGCATATTGTCTGAATACTTGCTGTCTATGTTGGGTGAAAGATTTTTATACATGTTTTAAATGATTTAAACTGTATATGTATTTTATATCTACAAAATGTGTTGGGTAAAACATGGGTAGATGAAATAGTTGTTGTGTGAAACACGATGAAAGACATCAATGTTGACAGTGATCCAGTCATCTAGTGGAGTATAGATGACGACCATGGACGATACTAGACAGTCTAGTGGAACGCTAGCAGGCTCGTAACCTGTAGGTGTTTTTGAACTAGGTGCTCATTAGATATTTTTGAACTGAGTGTGTTCACTAGGCATTTTGAACTAAGTGTGTTCACTAGCTACTTTTGAACTAAGTGTTTACCAGATGTTTTGGACTACGTGTTCACCACTTATAATCTATAAGCCTTGGTAACGATGGACTTCGTGTCGATTCCTTAGGATGATCCTTAGGAATAAATAAACGAGGAATACCTGATTCTTAGGGTAGATCCATAAGACTAAAGAAGATAATGGGGATAGGTAATTGGGTTGATTGTTTGATTAATTAAACATAATAATTATATTATTGTGGGTTGAAAACCCTTTGTACTCACCAGGTTTCCCAACTTGACCCACTCAGTTTATTTATATCACAGGTGTCGATATGAAGTGACATTACACTGAGAGATTAAAGAGATGTAGATCACTAGTGTAAATAAATGTAAGTTATGTTTATGCTTATGTTTCTGTATTGACGATGACATCCCAAATGTTTTCAAACAAATTATAAATACTTTTCTTCGGAAATGCTTTGATAACGTATTTATCATGTATTACTGGGAACAAATTCCGCAACATTTTTATTAAAAGAAGTACTCTGATTTTTATAAAGCATAAACAAAATCGGTCTTTTCTGGCCGTGAAAAATGGAGATGTCACAGTTGGTATCAGAGCATTAGTTTAAGCGAACTAGGAATATTGATTTATTTTTAGACTTAAACTTAGAATGCTAACCGATGATTGTGAGGTGTGAGCACTAGCTTATTTTAGGAATGATGCCTAAATTGCTTTTATGCGCTAAATGATTTGTTATGCTATAGTTTGATCGGATCTATGGTCTGTTGCCGACCGGATCTGGAAACCTTATGTGTTTAGGATTCTAAACGTACGAATACGATATTAGAACTAGCATATAAACGTTTTGGAAGGATAAGGATGATTTAAACGTCGATCCTAAATAAAGATCTAGATTCGCCTTATTCGGTGTATAGATCAATATGGCAAGGACCCATAGCGGAAACGTAAAACGCAAATGGAAATAGGAACCAACCCCCTCAAACCCCAGTGGTTCAGCAAATACCTGTTGTAGAAGAAGTTGCACCTGAGCTAGTCACCATGGCTGGAGTTCAAGCCATGATTCGGGCTATGCTAGCTGAACAAAAGGAAGAAATGAGACAGATGTTCCACGAAAATAGGGACGAACCTACCATACATGTTGAGCCGACCGAGCCAATTCCCGAACAATTTGAGGAAGGGAACTATAGCCGCCAAGTGAGTCAAGTAGGGACTCAAGGTGAGCAAAGGGATGACCCAGAAAGGAGAAACAACAAGGATGGGTGGATGTACAAGAATTTCTTGGGTGCGAAACCACCGAGTCTCTTAGGAAGCCCGAAGCCGGTTGAGATTATGGATTGGATCTCTGAGATGGAAATGGTGTTTGAGAGCTGCAGCTGTAGCGAGAAACAGAAGACTGTCTTTGCAGTAAGACAGCTGAAAACTGGAGTCTTGAGCTGGTGGAAGCTATTGGCAGATACGATGCCACGAGGAGAAGCCTTAAGGATGTCATGGGAAGAGTTTTTGAACAGTTGAAAATGCAGTACTGCTCGGAGATAGATCTGATAGACCTGAACAACGAGTTTCAGAACCTGAAGAAAGGGAAGATGAGTGTTGATGAGTACGCCACCGCAATCACCGAAAGGATGAAGCTATTCCCCTACTTGGTTCCTACTGAACTCTCAAAGATCGATAGGTTTATAACGGACTGCCCACAGACTTTGGCCCAATGGTCAAAATGGAAACTACCTTGAAAATAGCTGTTAGGGCAGCTAAGAATGTAGAGACCCAAATAAGAGAAAAGGGTCTAGAAAAAGATAAGGTAGGAGAGAAGCGGAATTTTGAAGGATCTTCAAGGTCCAACAAGGAGAGAAAATTCTCAAATCCTGGAAGAGGAGGAGGAGAAGCAAGACGGTGTGATAAATGCAAGAAGAAACACTTTGGAAAATGCGGCGAAGAGGTGACATGTTCCAAGTGTGGAAAGTATGGGCATTACGCCAATGAGTGTACATCCAACAAGAGGTTGTGTTATGAATGTAGAGAAGGGGGCATCTTTCAAAGAATTTCCCAAAGAAGAATGAAGCAACGAGGCCAAACACACCACCAAGGCCAAGGGCATTTCACATGATCCTCGACGAAGCAGAAAACCACGCGAGGAATCAAGGATGAAGACTTCATATCCAAAGATCAAGTTATGCCGTAGCCATTGTATCGTATGATGTAGCCTATTAGAGGCATAGTCTAGGGTGAACTTGAACACCTAAGTAATAGTTTCAAGAAATAATAAAGCCTTCGTTTTGTTATCAATTGTGTTAAAATGTTATGTGATTTTCCTATATGGTGACTTGGAAAACTGCGAGACAATACTTGGGACGAGTATGAGTAGGTGTGAAAGGTAGTAGATGCATATACTACCGGAAGCACAAGACTCACGCTTGGATCAGGAAAAGTCACAAGGTTACCAAGAAGCCAATAATTGATTCCGTTTTATTCAAGCATGTCGTTACCATCGTTTCGGTAATGACTAAGAAGATTGTTGTTATTCCGATCCTAGTGGTCGTATCAATTTGAGTCCGACTACGATGAGTATGTTACATGGTTCAGAGAACCAAGTTCGATGACTTAATCTGGAAGATTGAAATAAAAGATAATCAAAGCGATCATTAGAGGTATCAATGCTACCTTTTAAGATGTGATTATATCACATTAGAACATGAAGGAAGGTATAATATGTTCTAGAAGACTCTAAGAGACCTGAGTCTAAGTGTTGCAACATACGATGGGAGGTCATTAGAAAATGACCCATCGGTCTATTATGATAATCGAAGGAAGAAACTTATCTCAAGTTTGTTAAAGAAGGTGTCTCCAATAAAGATCGAGATCGTAACATGAAGATCATGACTGAAAGTCTAACATGAGATGGAGAGCGGGTCCACGATCGGGCACCGCCTGCAGTCAGGAAGTCTTAGAATTAGATACTCGTTCGAAGAAACATCAAAGTTACGTTATTACTTAGGATGAAAAGATAACGTATGGAGTCATCATGTGAGCCCTGTTTCGTTGATGATTCTGGGATGTAATCATCCTAAGGGGGAGATAATTGTAACGCCCGTAGATCCGGGCTACTCAATTTAGAGATAATAGGGGTCAAAAACGACTTTTCTACAAAATATTTTTTAGAATAAATAATCTTAACCAAGTTGTAGAATATGTCTCAAGGGTTCCATACATATAAAGGACGCCGAAATCCGAGTTATAACGAAGAAGTTACGGCCCGTCGAAGTTTTTCGGCAAAACCTGCACGGCACCAGGAGACGTAGAAAGTGAATTTATGATAGAAGACTTTTTAGCCTTAGTGATCTAAACCAAAGTTGTAGAGTATGTTAAACCCAGAAAATCCATAAAAAGAACGCCCAAATCTGACTTCGTATGAGGAAGTTATGATTTTTCGAAGTTTCGGCCTAGCAGTGTACAGCCTGAAACTCGAATTTTAGTTCGAGTGGTTTTTGGCTAACGCAACCTAAATGAGATTTGAAGATATCATTAATAGGAACTCAACGGTAAAAAGAAAGACAAAAACAGAGTCCGTATGAAGGAGTTACGAATTCTTTGCGGTCATTTAGCAGTCTAATCTCCTCCTACTGTTAAATTTAATATCGGTCAAGAAATAGCCGACGGAGTCTAAATGAAAGCTTTATATCTTGCTTTCACCTACGCGTGGAAAAAAAAGAACATAAAAAATGGAGCACGTATGCGAGAGTTATGATTTTTCTAAGTCGGGAGGCTGATGTGCGAAATCGGGTGATGTGGCGCAATCCTGGCCGTTGCTTCCTCCCCAAGGCTAGCCACCAGATGGTGACACCTGGCCTGGAACTCGACGAGTTTGAGGCCAACTCGACGAGTTTTTGGCTTTTCCAGCATATAAAAAGGGAGCAGGGGCACCCTTATTTCTCATACCTTTCCCCACTTCTTTCTCTCTCTAAACTCTCTCTCTCTCTCTAACCCCCCTAAAAGCCTAGGTAAACCCCCTAGCACCCGAAGAAGCCCCGAGGCTCCCAAAGTCCCGAGAAAAAGGGTCTTTCAGTTCGGAAACGCTACTCCATGTAAAGCACGGTTTTCTTTAAAATCCGTTGTAAGTGAGCTGCGCTTACGCAATTTTTAATATAGCTTTCAAATAATTATAGGAATGTTATTAGGTCCTTAAAATAATTATTTGGGCTATTATTATGAGTTATATTGAGTGTTATTTAACGCTTATATAATAATAATAATTGTCAGACTATTAATTTGTCGCGGTTATCGTTAAACTAAACCCTAGTGGTATTGGTACTAGGTTTTATCGAAGGAAAATTGTTTTGAGAGTATCGAAGCGCTGTCTAAGTGCTGAGTAACCACCATTCAGGTGAGTGCATAGTCTCTTTTATCTTACACATAGATATGAAGTATTTTAATATAAATTACGTGCTATGTGTGCATATTGTCTGAATACTTGCTGTCTATGTTGGGCGAAAGATTTTTATACATGTTTTAAATGATTTAAACTGTATATGTATTTTATATCAACAAAAGGTATTGCGTAAAACATGGGTAGATGAAATAGTTGTTGTGTGACAACACGATGAAAGACATCAATGTTGACAGTGATCCAGTCATCTAGTGGAGTATAGATGACGACCATGGACGATACTAGACAGTCTAGTGGAACGCTAGCAGACTCGTAACCTGTAGGTGTTTTTGAACTTGGTGCTCATTAGATATTTTTGAACTAAGTGTGTTCACTAGGGATTTTGAACTAAGTGTGTTCGCTAGATACTTTTGAACTAAGTGTTTACCAGATGTTTTGGACTACGTGTTCACCACTTATAATCTATAAGCCTTGGTAACGATGGACTTCGTGCCGATTCCTTAGGATGATCCTTAGGAATAAATAAACGAGGAATACCTGATTCTTAGGGTAGATCCTTAAGGCTAAAGAAGATAATGGGGATGGGTAATTGGGTTGATTGTTTGATTAATTAAACATAATAATTATATTATTGTGGGTTGAAAACCCTTTGTACTCACCAGGTTTCCCAACTTGACCCACTCAGTTTATTTATATCACAGGTGTCGATATGAAGTGACATTACACTGAGAGATTAAAGAGATGTAGATCACTAGTGTAAATAAATGTAAGTTATGTTTATGCTTATGTTTCTGTATTGACGATGACATCCCAAATGTTTTCAAACGAATTATAAATACTTTTCTTCGGAAATGCTTTGATAACGTATTTATCATGTTTTACTGGGAACAAATTCCGCAACATTTTTATTAAAAGAAGTACTCTGATTTTTATAAAGCATAAACAAAATCGGTATTTTCTGACCGTGAAAAATGGGGATGTCACAGTTGGTATCAGAGCATTAGTTTAAGCGAACTACGAATATGGATTTATTTTTAGACTTAAACTTAGAATGCTAACCGATGATTGTGAGGTGTGAGCACTAGCTTATTTTAGGAATGATGCCTAAATTGCTTTTATGCGCTAAATGATTTGTTATGCTATAGTTTGATCGGATCTATGGTCTGTTGCCGACCGGATCTGGAAACCTTATGTGTTTAGGATTCTAAACGTACGAATACGATATTAGAACTAGCATATAAACGTTTCGGAAGGATAAGGATGATTTAAACGTCGATCCTAAATAAAGATCTAGATTCACCTTATTCGGTGTATAGATCAATATGGCAAGGACCCATAGCGGAAACGTAAAACGCAAATGGAAATAGGAACCAACCCCCTCAAACCCAAGTGGTTCAGCAAATACCTGTTGTAGAAGAAGTTGCACCTGAGCTAGTCACCATGGCTGGAGTTCAAGCCATGATTCGGGCTATGCTAGCTGAACAAAAGGAAGAAATGAGACAGATGTTCCACGAAAATAGGGACTAACCTACCATACATGTTGAGCTGACCGAGCCAATTCCCGAACAATTTGAGGAAGGGAACTATAGTCGCCAAGTGAGTCAAGTAGGGACTCAAGGTGAGCAAAGGGATGACCCAGAAAGGAGAAACAACAAGGATGGGTGGATGTACAAGAATTTCTTGGGTGCGAAACCACCGAGTCTCTTAGGAAGCCTGGAGCCGGTTGAGATTATGGATTGGATCTCTGAGATGGAAATGGTGTTTGAGAGCTGCAGCTGTAGCGAGAAACAGAAGACTGTCTTTGCAGTAAGACAGCTGAAACCTGGAGTCTTGAGCTGGTGGAAGCTATTGGCAGATACGATGCCACGAGGAGAAGCCTTAAGGATGTCATGGGAAGAGTTTTTGAACAGTTGAAAATGCAGTACTGCTCGGAGATAGATCTGATAGACCTGAACAACGAGTTTCAGAACCTGAAGAAAGGGAAGATGAGTGTTGATGAGTACGCCACCGCATTCACCAAGAGGATGAAGCTATTCCCCTACTTGGTTCCTACTGAACTCTCAAAGATCGATAGGTTTGATAACGGACTGCCCACAGACTTTGGCCCAATGGTCAAAATGGCAACTACCTTGAAAATAGCTGTTAGGGCAGCTAAGAACGTAGAGACCCAGATAAGAGAAAAGGGTCTAGAAAAAGATAAGGTAGGAGAGAAGCGGAATTTTGAAGGATCTTCAAGGTCCAACAAGGAGAGAAAATTCTCAAATCCTGGAAGAGGAGGAGGAGAAGCAAGACGGTGTGATAAATGCAAGAAGAAACACTTTGGAAAATGCGGCGAAGAGGTGACATGTTCCAAGTGTGGAAAGTATGGGCATTACGCCAATGAGTGTACATCCAACAAGAGGTTGTGTTATGAATGTAGAGAAGAGGGCATCTTTCAAAGAATTTCCCAAAGAAGAATGAAGCAATGAGGCCAAACACGCCACCAAGGCCAAGGGCATTTCACATGATCCTCGACGAAGCAGAAAACCATGCGAGGAATCAAGGATGAAGACTTCATATCCAAAGATCAAGTTATGCCGTAGCCATTGTATCGTATGATGTAGCCTATTAGAGGCATAGTCTAGGGTGAACTTGAACACCTAAGTAATAGTTTCAAGAAATAATAAAGCCTTCGTTTTGTTATCTAATGTGTTAAACTGTTATGTGATTTTCCTATATGGTGACTTGGAAAACTGCGAGACAATACTTGGGACGAGTATGAGTAGGTGTGAAAGGTAGTAGATGCATATACTGTAACGCCCGTGTTTCTAGGCTAGGCATTAATATTGACATAATGGTCTAGGTTAACCTTTGTAACTCATTTAGAAGAAATGAAAAGGAATTATGTGAATTTTATGTGAATTATGTGTTTTATGCTTAATTATTAGGGTTTAATTAATTAAAAATAAAAATAAGCGTCAAAATTAAAGTGTGAGATAAGCCCGATATCTTTACATAAAGTTGTAGTGGTCGAAACAAGGATTTCGGGGATATAAAGAATACCAAAATCTGAGTTATAACGAAGAAGTTATGACCTATTGAAGTTTCGCGACAAAACCGGCACGGTGCTGAATGTCGTAAAAAGTGAGTTTTTGATAAACTACTTTTTAGCCTTAGTAATCTAAACGAAAGTCGTAGTATTCGTTAAACCGAGAAGTTCGATAAAAAGAACGCCCAAATCTGACTTCGTATGAGGAAGTTATGATTTTTCAAAGTTTCAACGCAGCAGTAGACAGCTAAAAACTCGAATTTTAGATCGAGCGGTTTTTAGCCGACACAACCTAAACGAGAATTGAAGGTCTCGTCATTAGGAGCACAACGGTAAAAAGTCTGACGAAAACGGACGTCGGATGAAGAAGTTATGAATTTTTAACGGATTTTCTGTCCCGATCTGTTAAAAATAATAATATAAAATTTAAAGTCAAAATTAGCCGACGAAGTCTAAACGGAAGTTGTAGATCGTAATTTTAGCTACGCGTGCATATAAAGAACGTCAAAAACGGAGTTCGTATGCGAAAGTTATGGATTTTAGAAGTTTTGGCACGAAAACCGAGAAATTTCGCATAGTCACACAATTGCCACGTCACCCTCGCTTAGAAAGTGACACGTGTCCTGCTGAGTCACCTGGCTGCTGAGTCATTAGGTTGCTGAGTCACCGAGGCTGCTGAGTCATGCGAGCCACGTGTCCTCTTCTGATTCGACCGAGGAGGAGGCCCAATCCGAAGCAGCCAGCTCCCCAGCCGAAGCTTCGCCCAGCTGCCGCGTGTGTCCGAGCCTCGCAGGTGCGCCAACAAGCCGCGGTCCACTTAGAAGCCGACAGCGAGCCCTCGCATGTGCGAGCCAGGTGCGAGCCATGCGAGGCATGTGCGAGACCCTCTGCGAAGCCTCTTAGCCGTCGGATCCGGAGACTTCTCAGCCGTTGGATCAAACTTCGGACCCTATAAATAGAAGGGTACCTGCGAGGGTTTCCGGTTACTTTTGGAATTTTGCCACTTTTAGCCCCTTTCTCCATATTTTCTTCATCTTAACATCCCGCAAAGCCCCGGTATCGATTGTAAAGCCCGGAATACCCCACGAAGTGCCCGAGAAGCCCGGAAAATTTATCTTTTCGGTTTCAAAGCCCGACCTTTCGCAGAGCCCGGTTTCTCAATAAAACTCTCGGTTTTATTAGAAACGATCGTTTTAGGAAACGAATTGCTGCCCGATTTTCACCAAATCAATTGAGTGTATATTCACTTTCAATTTACACATAGATATGAAGTATTTACCTTAAAAATACGTGTTACGTGTAAATATGTTAATTGTTTATTTGAGGTGACTGATGTGTTGATATTCTATACAAGTTTTAAACTGTATATATATTTTTATCTACAAATATGTTGGGTAAAACATGGGTAGTTAGTTGGTGTGTGATAAAATAAAGTGATGAGAGGTATCGATGTTTAAGATGATCTAGTCATCTAACAGAGTATAGACAACGGCCACAAACTATTTTAGATAGTCCAGTAGAACGTTAGTAGACTCGTAATCGGTACATATGTTTGAACCATATGTTCATAAAGTGTTCTTGAACTATATGTTCCTTAGGAGTTTTTGAACTATGTGTTCATCCGTTAATTCTTCTTTTTGACACTATTACGTGTGAGGGTACGGGAGCGTACGGGAGTACTTTATTAGTATTTTCCCTATGCTTTTATTTTGAAGAGATTTGGAGTCTTCGTTTCTTTTGTGAAGTGATCGGACGAGCTTCATGAGTCAGTGTTTTCCTTTTCGATGCCGGATAGGGGTGAGTCTGGGGGTTATATACCTCACGATATTCAGACCACAACCTAGGCATTAGTTAGTGTTTCCATTGCCGGATAGGGTGCGTCTGGGGGTTATATACCTCACGATATTCAGACCACAGCCTAGGCAAAGTTCGATGCTGGATAGGGTGCGTCTGGGGGTTATATACCTCACGATATTCAGACCACAGCCTAGGCATTGATAACTACCCCTGACTTAATTGTCTTGTGGTTCTTTCTTTTACGAACAAAGGTTCGTAGTTAAACTTAGTCCATTCATTCAATATCTTTATCGATCCTTGTTTACTGCTAGAGGATTTCTGAAGCAGTTTAGTTAGTTAGTTGTTCATATCGATTCTTTAGGTTAGATCTAGTAAGATCATTGTATAAAGTTAGTATGTGGGGATCGATATTGTTAGTTCCTGTTGAGTAAATCTTGGTGACAATGTGACGTTGTGCCGATTAGATAAATCTTGGCGACAATGTGACTTCGTGCCTATTTGACATAAATTGTTGAAGGAAAACAATGTTGTCACCCCGGTGTTTGTTTTATTTGACATAAATTGCTGGGAAAGCAATGTTGTCACCCCTAATGAAAATCCTTAGGCTAGGTTCCTTGTGATAGTTGTTTTAGGGACGTAACGTAAGGATAACGGGAATGGGTAATTGGGGTAATTTGGTTGACTGATTGATGTTTAAACATAATAAATTTATGTATTGTGGGTTGAAAACCCTATATGCTCACCAGGCTTCCAAGCCTGACCCACTCAGCTGTTTATATTACAGGTAGAGGACTCCGAGCATAGTCGGATGATGATGATGAGTGAATTTTGGATTATAGGCCAGTAGTTACAAATAATTGTCGTAAGGCTTATAATATCTTGTTTATGCTTTTGATCTGTATTGGAACATGACATCTCGAGGTTTTGTTATGAAATAAAAATATATATTTCTTAAAGCAAGGTTTCGATAAATTTTTATCATGTTTGACTTTGGGAACAAATTTCGCAACACTTTTAATGAAATGATTACTCTGATTTTATTTTAAAAAGCATAAACGAAATCGGTCTTTTCTGGCCGTGAAATTTGGGGATGTCACATATACTACCGGAAGCACAGGACTTACGCTTGGATCAGGAAAAGTCACAAGGTTACCAAGAAGCCAATAATTGATTCTGCTTTATTCAAGCATGTCGTTACCATCATTTCGGTAATGACTAAGAAGATTGTTGTTATTCCGACCCTAATGGTCGTATCAGATTGAGTCCGACTACGATGAGTATGTTACATGGTTCAGAGAACCAAGTTCGATGACTTAATCTGGAAGATTGAAATAAAAGATAATCATATCAATCATTAGAGGTATCAATGCTACCTTTTAAGATGTGATTATATCACATTAGAACATGAAGGAAGGTATAATATGTTCTGGAAGACTCTAAGAGACCTGAGTCTAAGCGTTTCAACATATGATGGGAGGTCATTAGAACATGACCCATCGGTCTATTATGATAATCGAAGGAAGAAACTTATCTCAAGTTTGTTAAAGAAGGTGTCTCCAATAACGATCGAGATCGTAACATGAAGATCATGACTGAAAGTCTAACATGAGATGGAGAGCGGGTCCACGATCGGGCACCGCCTGCAGTCAGGAAGTCTTAGAATTAGATACTCGTTCGAAAAAACATCAAAGTTACGTTATTACTTAGGATGAAGAGATAACGTATGGATTCATCATGTGAGCCCTGCTTCGTTGATGATTCTGGGACGTAATCATCCTAAGGGGGAGATAATTGTAACGCCCGTAGATCCGGGCTACTCAATTTAGAGATAATAGGGGTCAAAAACGACTTTTCGACAAAATATTTTTTAGAATAAATAATCTTAACCAAGATGTAGAATATGTCTCAAGGGTTCCATACATATAAAGAACGCCGAAATCCGAGTTATAACGAAGAAGTTACGGCCGTCGAAGTTTTTCGGCAAAACCTGCACGACACCAGGAGACGTAAAAAGTGAATTTATGATAGAAGACTTTTTAGCCTTAGTTATCTAAACCAAAGTTGTAGAGTATTTTAAACCGAGAATATCCATAAAAAGAACGCCCAAATCTGACTTCGTATGAGGAAGTTATGATTTTTCGAAGTTTCGGCCTAGCAGTGTACAGCCCGAAACTCGAATTTTAGTTCGAGTGGTTTTTGGCTTACGCAACCTAAATGAGATTTGAAGATCTCATTAATAGGAACTCAATGGTAAAAAGAAAGACGAAAACAGAGTCCGTATGAAGGAGTTACGAATTCTCAAGGATTCCATACATATAAAGAACGCCGAAATCCGAGTTATAACGAAGAAGTTACGGTCCGTCGAAGTTTTTCGGCAAAACCTGCACGGCACCAGGAGACGTAAAAAGTGAATTTATGATAGAAGACTTTTTAGCCTTAGTGATCTAAACCAAAGTTGTAGAGTATGTTAAACCCAGAAAATCCATAAAAAGAACGCCCAAATCTGACTTCGTATGAGGAAGTTATGATTTTTCGAAGTTTCGGCCTAGCAGTGTACAGCCTGAAACTCGAATTTTAGTTCGAGTGGTTTTTGGCTTACGCAACCTAAATGAGATTTGAAGATATCATTAATAGGAACTCAACGGTAAAAAGAAAGACGAAAACAGAGTCCGTATGAAGGAGTTACGAATTTTTCGCGGTCATTTAGCAGTCTAATCTCCTCCTACTGTTAAATTTAATATCGGTCAAGAAATAGCCGACGGAGTCTAAATGAAAGTTTTATATCTTGCTTTCACCTACGCGTGGAAAAAAAGAACATAAAAAATGGAGCACGTATGCGAGAGTTATGATTTTTCTAAGTCGGGAGGCTGATGTGCGAAATCGGGTGATGTGGCGCAATCCTGGCCGTTGCTTCCTCCCCAAGGCTAGCCACCAGATGGTGACACCTGGCCTGGAACTCGACGAGTTTTTGGCTTTTCCAGCCTATAAAAAGGGAGCAGGGGCACCCTCATTTCTCACACCTTTCCCCACTTCTTTCTCTCTCTAAACTCTCTCTCTCTCTAACCCCCCTAAAAGCCTAGGTAAACCCCCTAGCACCCGAAGAAGCCCCGAGGCTCCCAGAGTCCCGAGAAAAAGGGTCTTTTGGTTCGGAAACGCTGCTCCATGTAAAGCACGGTTTTCTTTAAAATTCGCTGTAAGTGAGCTACGCTTACACAATTTTTAATATAGCTTTCAAATAATTATAGGAATGTTATTAGGTCCTTAAAATAATTATTTGGGCTATTATTATGAGTTATATTGAGCGTTATTTAACGCTTCTATAATAATAATAATTTTCAGACTATTAATTTGTCACGGTTATCGTTAAACTAAACCCTAGTGGTGTCGGTACTAGGTTTTATCGAAGGAAAATTGTTTTAAGAGTATCGAAGCGCTGTCCAAGTGCTGAGTCACCACCTTTCAGGTGAGTGCATAGTCTCTTTCATCTTACACATAGATATGAAGTATTTTAATATAAACTGTATATGTATTTTATATCAACAAAATGTGTTGGGTAAAACTTGGGTAGATGAAATAGTTGCTGTGTGACAACACGATGAAAGACATCAATGTTGACAGTGATCTAGTCATCTAGTGGAGTATAGATGACGACCATGGACGATACTAGACAGTCTAGTGGAACGCTAGCAGACTCGTAACCTATAGGTGTTTTTGAACTAGGTGCTCATTAGATATTTTTGAACTGAGTGTGTTCACTAGGCATGTTGAACTAAGTGTGTTCACTAGCTACTTTTGAACTAAGTGTTTACCAGATGTTTTGGACTACGTGTTCACCACTTATAATCTATAAGCCTTGGTAACGATGGACTTCGTGCCGATTCCTTAGGATGATCCTTAGGAATAAATAAACGAGGAATACCTGATTCTTAGGGTAGATCCTTAAGACTAAAGAAGATAATGGGGATGGGTAATTGGGTTGATTGTTTGATTAATTAAACATAATAATTATATTATTGTGGGTTGAAAACCCAATGTACTCACCAGGTTTCCCAACCTGACCCACTCAGTTTATTTATATCACAGGTGTCGATATGAAGTGACATTATACTGAGAGATTAAAGAGATGTAGATCACTAGTGTAAATAAATGTAAGTTTTGTTTATGCTTATGTTTCTGTATTGACGATGACATCCCAAATGTTTTAAAACGAATTAAAAATACTTTTCTATGGAAATGCTTTGATAACGTATTTATCATGTTTTATTGGGAACAAATTCCGCAACATTTTTATTAAAAGAAGTACTCTGATTTTTATAAAGCATAAACAAAATCGGTATTTTCTGGCCGTGAAAAATGGGGATGTCACACTCTCAGCATGCACACAATGTTTATCTACGGTCCTTACTTTGTGAAATAGATCAAATGAACACATTTCCAATCATACTCATTTCACAACTCCCAATCCTTATGATAAGTATAAGAATATCAAATTCTTGTTAATTATGCTGGATTCTAACATTTTATGCAATGATTCTTTCGTAAATTCATAGCTCAAAATCATCAAGACTTGGCCAATCTCTATCAGAAACAATTTTATGATGTCTCTCACTCAAAGTACATTCCTTTGAACATCCTTCTTACATAAAAGTTTCTAATCTAGACATAGAATCTTAATATCCAACTCCCAATATGGAAACATTTCCATATTTTCCATATGACAACTCATTCTTAATAGAATCTTATCTATTTATAATAATGTCGATATGGTCCATCCAATACAATACTTCCAACTACTCACAAGCGACCAATCCTCAGCGAACTTTGGATCGTCCTTTGATAGTTGTTTAATTATGTTAGTCAAAAATGATTCTTGTCCTTTTTCCCTCAAAATGCGCTAGACATTTGGAAAATTTTAGAATGGTCAAATATTATAGCATTTGCAATCGATCCTATACCCGAAGCGTATGGGACACGATGCATAATGTCTTACATAAAGATCTGATACTTTATCAATCTTCTACCATAATATTTTATGTGCCACGTTCTCACAATTCGAACTATGCCATGATCATAATCAAAATTTGAGAACACACTATGTATCCTTGACTAAATTTATTAACATTCCACAACCTAAGCCTTTAGATTTGAAATGAAGCATAATATTCTTTCCCTTAATTATAGCAAAACAACTATTCAACCCTTACGACTTTGCAAAGTATATAACTCTTGTTTTCTATAATTAATATTGCTAACTTGCAATACTTGCCTTAATAATCATACAAGCAAAACATTTATGCTCCCACTATCATGATGATTATTATCATATAAGCATAACACTTATGCTCCCACTAGCTTTGACATGTATTCAGAAAACAACTTAACTTCCAGAAAAACAATACCTATTGAATTTCTTAAGTTCATATTTCTAATACCTAATGCTTTGATAATCCTTTATCTAAGCTTCTCAAACTTATACACCTTTTCCTTAGATGGCTCATATGTGTGTCTAAACAATTCAGACTAATTGCCGAATCTCACAATTCGAATTATGGAAAGGGATACCGTAACCATAATCAAATTTGAGAATACAATTTTCACAATCACTATCTTCTTAAAATCTCTCTTGGTGAAAGCATTTCCTCACAATCATCTTCATGAAGGAGGGAATCTTATGACACTTAGATTTTAATGGTGTATGTGTTTCTATCCATGCGAATTTGTACAAAACCAAAGTTTGCTACAAATCCAAACTCTTATGGACCGAACTTTCTCAATCTTGATCTCTTGCCTTATGGTAACACGGCTGCCCACCATGTCTTCCAAGTAGTTAAGCAGCTCACCCTTTCCTCTCAATGTACTTTTCATTGATCAAGGTCCTTTCCTTTTATACATTCAAATGAGAACTCATAGGACTCACATGCATAATTAACTCAATTGGAACGGCACAGAAACAAGATAGTGTCGACACGATAGGTTGTAAACCTCAAGTCGTGTGTTAGTGATGATGGATAAGGTTTATTCTTGATTAGTTCTTGAAACTTTTCAAGACCATTAAGACTCCCACTGACTCCTTGACATATAAGATTCTTTTGTCAATAAACATTTCCTTACAAACGAATATTCAAGTGTTAGTGTAGCTTTTATCTAGACAAAACACTTCACAAAATTGGTCCTAGTTGGTCTTTGTCTTATCCAAGACATCACAACTTTCCAATTTCAAATGTGTAGTAATAAGAAAACCTTTTTCAAATTCCACATTTGATGAATGTTATAAACCTTCTTAAGACTTGTTACTCAATGTCACAATCTTAACTCTAAGACTTGTTTTGGAACGAAGTATGATTGACTTCTTGATTTAACCATTTATTCAATTCTTGATTCCTCTTCTCAGACATACAATTGTATTAAGACTCACTTAGAGGATCAATTGAGATATGGTTCTTAATCATTAAGACCTATCATAAAACATAATAAAAGGTACTCTCCCTTCTTCTTAGAATAGAGAAACTTTTATCTTTCTGCCTACTTGATTCTTCTTATTCGTTCTGCTATTGATTAAAACCTTTTTTAATCATCTCAGAATTACACTTAATCTTATAAGTATAATCATATTTACTAAACCTTTAGTAAATCATGACGAATACCTTTGTCACACTTGTGGTGGACTTGATCAACACACAACTTTGTGTACTCGATCTCTTAGTCCTTCACTTGACACTTTGTCAAAGAATTAGTCTAATTTCCAAATATGAAAATTTCTCATACATCATGCAACCAAGTTGTATGATTCCAAGTTTCTATCCAATTGAAACTTGGGCGATGAGAAGCTTTCCTTATTTGGTAAATTCTTGACCTTTCCAAAAATAACATAATTAAGAATCAAATCCATTATTGCTAATAATAGAAACTTACAAACATCAATTTTTCATACACGCCATTGCAAGGATAAATAATATAAAATCAAATTTTATTTATTGCGGAAAAATTTGTCCTTACAATGCAATTCAATCGAAAAACTATGTTAATTCATATTTCTTAGCAATCTTATTCTAACTCCAAGTAGTAGCTGAAAATCTAATCTTCAAACAATGCGATCAAAATCCATTTCTTCATGATTAGATTCTGCTCACTTCTTTCCTTAAGTTTCTTTTTCTTTCTTCGATTCTACAAAACATCAATTGTAATCTTATCACATCATGTATCAAGAATCTAGAATAGGAACTTAAAAGAGTTAGTTAATGGATTTTACCTAAAACAGAGCCATACGTTTTGACTCTCCCATCTCTTAGATCTCTTAGGTAAACAGGGCAGCTTCGTCTCCAATGCCCCTTCTCTTGGCAATAAAAGCAAATTGACTCTTTTGGAACAGCGCATGGAACTTCTTCAGACTTTGCCTTTCTCTTATGATCAAACCCTTCGATCATGGCACACCTTTCTTTGCCTATATCCACAGAGGTATGGAAGGTAGATCCACCAATCAACTTTGCTTTTCCAGTGCGCCAAATCATTGCTGATTCAGCAGCAATAAGCATATAGGTGAGATTAATGAGGGTTACGTCGTGGTTCATCATATAGTACTCTCTAACGAACTCACTATATGAGTCAGGAAGTGACTGAAGAACCCAGTCAACAGCCAGCTCCTCACAGACAACAGATCCCAACATTCTTAACCTATCAATGTGTGACTTCATCTCTAGGATGTGTGCACACACTGACTTTCCTTCTTCATGTTTACTTGCCAAAAGGGCTTGAGTGAGTTTGAAATTTTCAATCTTTTGAACTTGTGGGTTAGGGAGAATAATAGGAGGAGGTAGAGGAAGTGAAGCATGATCTCGTGTTCCTCGATCAAATCGTGGAATATCATCTTCATGTGAAAAGCTTGTTCCACGGGATTTGGGAAGACCATAGTTGTCATACTTTGACATCTACAAAACGGGAGAAAAATTAAATTCAAGTTAGTTGATTGATTGAGTCCTTAATAAATCACCCAAATGAGATATTAAGGCTAGGACCCAACACAATACTCTACAACCTAGAAAAGGGATGCCGTAATCTAGTTGCAGAATATTTGAAGGTAAGTGAATGACGATTCACTAATTTCCACCATGAAAAAACGAAAAAGAAATTTATGTTTTAAATCTATTGAAAATTCCTAGATCTTTTGAGATTCATTGAACTTTTCAATGGCATGTTTAAATCTCGATATGCCCCTCTAGTTTGTGACTGGGATACCGAGGATCACAAAGCGGGTGTGAATAACCATGCAAACTTACATGGTGCCCCCACATGTTACAGTCATCTATTCGATGTGCTAGTTAACCACACACGCTCCACCGAACTATGACAAAAATTGAGTCACCCTTTGCTACCTTTGCTTAGAACCATTTAGTGTGCCGGTTAACCACACACGCTCCACTAACGTCTTCGCAAGGGCACAAAGTGTAATTTCATGGAATTGCATCAATTCACTTTTGCCTAAAGTAACTAAGATTGGGAATTTTATGAAAGCATTTAGTTACTTTTGTACTTCATTATACTTATAATGGAAGGTTTCTGTCCTATCCTACCCGTTCGGCTAACGACCCTCCACTAGTCAAGAGTGCGGTGGGTAAGAGTGGATACCTATTCAATCGCCATTTTGAAGGCAATTTCCTTAAACACCCCTTATAGACTAGCTTCGTGAATGAGGTTTACTAACGGTAAGACTAACTGTTTACTCATACATATATAATACTAGACTTTTAATGTTATATATAGTATAGGGTGTATTTTACACTTTTAAAATATTAGGTGGTCAAATTTAATAATTATACTTTTAATTTAATTAAATTGTAAACCAAAACTTTATGGATTTATTAAATCTCCTTTAATTATACACTTTAATTAATTAATAAAACCATAAGGGTGTGAATTGAACTTTCCAAAACAATACTAGGGTTTTAGAATTTAACATTTCTAAATTAAACTATTAATCAACTTTTAAATTCCAAAACTTGAGGGCAAGTTTTGAAGCATTTCAAAACATTAGGGTTTCAACTATTTAAATTTCAAAGCAAAACCTTTAAGTTCAAATTTAAACCATAAAACTTGCATGGGCACAAATGAAACCTTTTCACAACACAAGGATCAAATAACAAATAATACAAATTAAACAATTAATTTTGTCATTATCTATATTTGACCTAATTTTAATTTCTTGAAAGATAAGTTACCCAATTAATACAAATAATCAATCTTTAATCATATAAGGAAGTTGTTATCTAATCAATTGGTAATTATCTTTTGTTTAATCAAGGATATTCTCAAATATAAGATAAAATTCGAATATTAAAGATCCAAAACAATTAAGGCAAGTATCCTCAAGCAAAATAGCAAGAAATCCCGAAATTCCCTCTTTCTGACGCTCGAACTCATCGAGTTCCTCTATGGACTCGCCGAGTTCATCAGTCAGGGAGCCAAAAAATCGATTTTGAAGCTTGAACAAATAACCAAGGCATCAATACAATAGAAACCAATCAAGGCTCTAATACCACTGATGGGTTTTAGCCATAAGAACATCCTATGTGCTCATACAAGCCCTAATGCTTGGATCTAGGTTTCTCTATTGTACATGCAATTCATCCAAGACTTTAAACCCTAGTTCTAGCATACAGTTAATCATATTAACATGTGAAAGGGTTTTTAGATATTACCTTGATTGTTATATAGCAATAACAATCTCAAATCCTCCTTGTAATGACTTTAGAAAGCTTAGAGTCACAAATGTCACTCCTCTAATGGTTCACAAACACCAAGAGCAAGAGGATGAAGAACAAGGAGAGAGGAGGCTGCCCAAAATGTGTAGAAACCCTAGTGGAACTCTTATCCTCGTTTTTGGGGCTTAAGGGTACTATATATACATGTAGGCTATTAGGGTTTTCAACTAGGAAACCCTAATTTGACTGCTTAAGCCCTAAGCAGCCCATGGACCCTTTTAGAATAACCCGTGGATGGTTTCTAATGGGTTTCCCCATAGAATTCGTCTAACCTATTATTCCAAGGTAATCCATAGCCCAAATGAAATTATCTTATAATTACAGTTCCAGTCCCTTAAGTTTAATTAATCTCTTTTAGCCACAAAATTAATTATCAATTAATTCTTGACTAATATTAATTAAACAATATGATTTCTCCTTTAATATATTATTCTCATAATATATTAATAAATCATAATTAATCCTTTCTCTCCATAATTCATCCTATCAGGTTGCTTTGGTGAAGGCAACCCAAAAGGACCATGCATTATCAAATAATATGTGTGAAACGTCTTAAAAATATGACCCAAAATTTTCATTTTGAATTTAAATAAAACAATATTCCAAAAAAATCATCGATACAATCCAAGTGAAACTAAGAGTATCAACATCATATCAATTAGAGTAAATCACAAAAGCGGAACTATATGGTGTCTGCGATGCAGTCATACCAAGCTCTTCCCCTTGGAATCAGAAGTACCTGAAACATAAATTAAAAACCGTAAGAACAAAGCTTAGTAAGTTTCCCCAAACTACCCCATATCATACATAATAAATAACATACCTGGTCCTCGCCCGACATCGAGCCCCACTTGGTATACAGATCTATTATTCTTAGGCCCCGCCTGACATCGGTCCCCGCCCACTATACACATACAATATACATCACATAATCACGTTAAAACATACAATGGTCATAAAACAATAGCAAACATTTCAGTCATCGAGCCTTACCTCGCATCGAGCCTCGTCCGGTATACATAGCAGCACATAACACATGCAAGGGTCACGCGGATTCCTAGCATCCTAACACAAACAATAAGAGATGGCATTGGTGCCTTAGACCCGTTAAACCCAGTGATCAAACTCACCTCGACTGTTGAATCTCACTGATAATCCTTGGCTGTTGGTCCTATGATCCCCAAGCTATCAATACAAAATAACACCCAATTAACATTTGGGTTCCAATCCATACTTGGGGTAAAAAGAACATTTTACCCCTCACCTAGTTTGGTCCATGACTAAAGCCCAAACTCACAATCTAAAAGACCCAAAACCAACTAATCATCCAAGGCCTATTTACGACCCAATTTTCCAAATTGGGCCCCAAACCCTAACATGGGCCTTACTCTAAAGCCCACCCATTTTCTTAGTCCAAAACAGTTTCATTCAGATGGCCCAATAAGAACCCAAACACCTAGGCCTAAAAGAAAGGCCCAACCTCAAAGCCTAAAATGCAAAACCCACTGACTGAGTACACGGGGCAAACTCAGTTGTACGCTAAGTGTACACGCTAAATGGCTTGTACGCCGCGTGTACAAACTTATACGCCCATCATACTCACCCATTAAGCCAATAATCCATTTTAAGCACTTAAATGCTTAATACAATAAGTCCAAACCACATATCTAATCATAATAAGCGTCTAGAACCATAAAGTCACTGACTTGGTGACTTTTCATGCCCCAAAAGGACTCAACTTCATGATATAACACTTTACTTTCATTAAATGGACATAATCTCATGCATGGATGATTATAAACCCTAAAGGTGCAAACTTTATGGATCTTCAAGCTCAGAAACACTAAGAGTGGCAACTTATAGCTCTGGGAGTGGTATCAAACCACTAGATCTCATTCATGGGTTATCTCTTGTGTGTGTGTGAGAGAGAGAGAAAGAGAGGTTAATAATAAAAAAAGAGGGTTAATGTAACACCCAAATTTTCAAATAATTTTCCACAGTTTAAAAACACACTTTCATTCATAATTGTTATAAAAATATCATTGTATCACATAATCAGTTCATAACATCACATCCCAAGATCATAAAATGTAAAAGCTCCTCATGTGTGTACTGATCAAGCCGGCGCCTTCCCACGATCCTCATTGGTACCTGAAACACATAACACAACACTGTAAGCATAAATGCTTAGTGAGTTCCACAAAATACCACACACAACACATATTAGCCACTCGAGGCTATAACTCTGTTTGACCCTCTAGTCAATGTGTCTCAGTGGGACCCTCCAGTCCCATAACTATGTGGGCCCTGTGGCCCTAACTCTGTGGACCTTCCGGTCCTAACTCTGGAAACTCTGTAACATACATAACATAAATCACATAGAAATCACATCATGCAAAAGCATACAAAATACTTTGTCACATAACTCTAATTACCACTCTAGGTAAAGTATAATGAGAAGACTCACATCGGGTAACTCGGTAAATCTCGAACACTGTAAAATCGGGTCTAGCCTCCGCCTAATCATATGAAATAAACACTCTAAATCAATACATCTCTCAAGGCTAGACTATTCCTTATCTTAGTACTATCAGAAGGGTAAAAGACCATTTTACCCCTCTCATGGCTCAAAGACCCTAAAGTTGACCAAACCCTAAAAGTCAACAAAAGTCAACTCTCCGGGTTACGCTGCGCGTACCAAACATGTACGTTGGGCGTACCCGGCGTCCTCACAGAAACGGGGTGCGCGACCCCTTACGTCGCGCGTACTGGGATTACGCCCCGTGTAAATCCCAGTTTCAGACTCTAAGCTCTTGAGGTCTTAAACAGTTAAGACCCACGTCCAACTTCTAGATCTGACCATTTCTAAGCCTCTTAATCCATAAAGTTGGTGATTTTAAGCCTTTGCATGGCTGGACAAGTCACTAACTCCCATAACATTCCATTTCCCAACTCTAGAAAGCTCATAACTCAAGCATGACCTCATAACAACGACCAAGATGGAAACTTTATGGATCTATAACACAAATATCACTGAAATGGGACAAATCTAGGTCCATGGAGTACATTACACTCATAAAGTCTCCACCTTTGGGACTTTTAACCCTAGAAATGGTCCATGCAATCATCTAACGAAATAAAGAGGAAAGTTTTGAACTTTATACCTCTAGATGAAGCTCCTTTCTCTGTAGATCTCAGATCCAAACTTGCACTTCAAGCCCTAGCCTCCACAAGCTCTTCTCCTTCTTCTTCACTAACACACCAAGACACTTTTAGCTCCAAAACACACACTCAAGCTAAGGACGATGGAAGGCTCTCTCTTAGGGTTTCACTCTCTGATATGGAGGCTGAGAAATGAGCCTTAGCATCCTTTAAATAGTGCACAAGCCAAACATTTAGGGTTTGCATCTAGACCCGTTACGCCCAACGTAACCCTGGGTACGCCCAGCGTACCCAGGCGAGTCCGCATCCAAATTAAGCGCATGAGTACGCGTAGCGTACTCCCCAGTACGCCCAACATACTCATTTATTACAAGAACTCTCTCAAGGGACCAATCTTGACAACTTGATAAAATGGAAGGGTTAAATAGCTTACCTGAATTTCGGGATGTTACAATTCTTCCCCACTAGAACCAGACTTCGCCCTCGAAGTCTCATGTCGAAAACAACTTCGGATGTTGCTCCTGCATCTTTGACTCCGGCTCCCAAGTCAGCTCGGACCCCCTCCGATGCTGCCACTGGACCTGAACTAGAGGCACTTCCTTGTTCCTCAAAACCTTGACCTTCCGGTCCAAGATCACGATCGGTCTCTCAACATAATTCAGACCCACATCCACCTGGATATCCTCCAATGGCACCACTGCCGACTCGTCGGCTATAAACTTCCTCAGCTGAGACACGTGGAAGGTATCATGAATCTTGCTCAACTCCGCGGGTAGCTCCAATTGATATGCTACCCTGCCTACCCTCGCAATCACCCTAAACGGTCCAATGTACCGGGGCCCCAACTTGCCTCTTTTCCTGAATCGGATCACTCTATCCAATTAGACACTTTCAGGAGTACAAAATCTCCAACCTGAAACTCGAGCTCGGAACGACGCCTATCCGCGTAACACTTCTGGCGACTCTGGGTCGTCAACAATCTCTGTCTAACCTATTGTATCTGCTCTGTCGTCTGAAGCACTATCTCAGTGTTGCCCATCACTCGCTGCCCTACCTCTCCCCAACAAATGGGAGTCCGACACCTCCTCCCATAAAATAACTCAAAGTGAGGCATACCAATGCCCAAAAGAATGGTGGCTGTTGTTATAGGAAAACTCAGCTAAAGGCATATACGTGTCCCAAATCCCTCCGAAGTCCAACACACATGCCTGAAGCATGTCCTCGAGCTTCTGAATCGTCCGCTCACTCTGTCCGTCCGTCTGTGGGTGGTAAGCGGTACTGAAATGCAGCCTAGTACCCAACTCGTCATGGAACTTCTTCCAGAACCTGGAAGTGAAACGCACATCTTGATCTGACACAATCAAGATCGGTACACCATGTCGCGATACCACCTCCCTCACATACACCTCTGCCAGCCTCTCTGCGGAAGATCTCTCACTGATAGCAAGAAAATAAGCTCTCTTAGTCAGCCGTTCGACGATCACCCAAATTGCATCGACGCCTCTCGCGGTCCTCGACATTTTGGTGATAAAATCCATGGAAATCTGCTCCCACTTCCACTAGGGAACCTCAAGCGACTGCAACTTGCCATGTGGACACTGGTGCTCGGCCTTAACCCTGCGACATGTCAAGCACCTCTCTACAAACCACGCCACATCCCTCTTCATACAGGGCCACCAATAATCTCTTTTCAGTTCCAAATACATCTTAGTAGCCCCGGGATGGATCGAAAACCTCGACCTGTGCGCCTCCTCCATCAAAATGGAACGTGCCCCACCCTCAAATGGCACCCAAATCCGGCCCTGGAAGGTCATAAGCCCCCGGCTATCGGTAATGAACTCAGATATTTGACCAATCACCCACTCTCGCTTGTGGTTCTCCGGTCTCATGGCCTCCACCTGGGCCTCCCGAATGGTGTCCAACACCGAAGTCATCATTGTTAACCTCATACAAACATCTCGCAAAGGGGCACTCTCTGCCCTGCGACTCAAGGCATCGGCTACCACATTAGCCTTGCCCGTGTGGTACAGGATCTCACACTCATAATCCTTTACCACGTCCAACCATCTCCTCTGATGCATGTTCAGGTTGGGCTGATCCATAGATACTTCAAACTCTTGTGGTCCGTGTATATGGTACACCGAACCCCATACAAATAGTGACGCTAGATCTTGAGGGCGAACACCACAGCCCCCAACTCCAGATCGTGAGTAGGATACCTCGTCTCATGAGGCTTCAGCTGCCTCGATGCGTATGCTATCACATGCACTCTCTGCATCAGCACTGCACCCAGTCCCGATATCGACGCGTCACAATACACCATAAAGTCCTCCATTCCCTTCGGAAGGGCAAACACTGGGGCTTCGCACAATCTCTGGCGAAGTGTCTCGAATGAGGCATGCTGCTCCGGGCCCCAACTGAAAGCCACGCCCTTCTGGGTCAGTCTGGTGAGGGGAACAACAATCCTGGAGAAATCTTGGATGAATCTCCGATAATAACCGGCCAATCCCAGGAAACTCCTGATCTCCGAAGGGGATCTTGGCACCTCCCAGCTCATCACCACCTCAATCTTGGCCGGATCGACCAATATCCCATTCTGGTTGACGAGGTGTCCTAGAAATTGGACCTCTCGTAACCAGAAATCGCACTTGGGGAATTTGGCGTAAAGCCTCTCCGATCTCAGAACTTCGAGGATCTCCCTCAAATGCTCCTCATGATGCTCTCTGGACCTCGAATACACCAATATATCATCAATGAACACGATCACCGAACGATCCAACATCAGCCTGCACACCCTATTCATGAGATCTATGAATGCCGCCAGTGCATTGGTGAGCCCGAAAGGCATCACCACGAACTCGTAATGCCCGTAACGAGTCATGAACGCTGTCTTTTGGATATCCTCATCACACACCCTCATCTTATGATATCCAGACCTCAAATCAATCTTGGAGAACCAAGACGCTCCCTGCAACTGATCGAACAAATCGTCGATCCTCGGTAAGGGGTAACGGTTCTTGACCGTCAGCTTGTTCAACTCCCGGTAATCAATGCACATCCGGTGTGAACCATCCTTTTTCTTGACAAAAAGGATCGGCGCTCCCCACGACGAGCTACTTGGCCGTATAAACCCCTTTCCCAGCAGCTCCTGAACATGCGAGGATAACTCTTGCATCTTTGGAGGTGCAAGGCGATAGGGCGCCTTGGCGATAGGCGCTGCCCTCGGAACCAAATCGATATGGAACTCAACCTGCCTCTTGGGAGGCACACCCGACAACTCCTCGGGGAAAACATCCGGGAACTCACGCACTATCGGGACCTCATCGACCAAACTCGGTCTCTTTGCATCTACCCCTGTATCCACCACATAAGCCACATACCCACTACAGCCCTGCTGTAGACTCTGCCCCGCTATCGCGGCTGAACAAAACGCCGAACCATAACGGGTACCCTCGCCATAAACCATAAGAACTCCCCCACTAGGGTCTCGTATGGTCACCAACGGTCACTCGCAGTCGATAACACTCCAAATCTGCTCAACCAGTCCATGCCCACGATGACACAGACATCTCCCATAGCAACCGGGACCAAATCAATCGGAAACTCAACGCCGAAGATCTCGAGTACACATCCTCGAATCACATCAGTAGCATACACTGCTCTCTCGTCAGCTATGGAAACTCGCAAAGGTTGACTCAACGCCTCACGACGAATACTGATGTGCTGACTAAAGGCTAACGACACAAAAGACCAACTTGCACCCGAGTCAAATAACACCAAAGCAGGTACAGAACACACCAGAAATGTACCTACGCATATCACAACATAAGCATAACACCACAAACTCAAAACAAATAGAGGAAATAATACATACCATCCACAACATTGGGTGTTGCGCGGACCTCCTCCGCTGTCAACTGGAAGGCTCTCCCGCGAACCTTCGGCGCCTCGGCCTTCACCGGCCGACTCTCTGTAGCTCGAACAGCAGCAGGGACAGATCCCTGAGCTGACCCTCATAACTGTGGACACTCGGCCTTCCAGTGTCCGGTCTGGTTGTAGTGAAAACAAACTGCAAACCCCTTGGGTCAATCCTTGGCCATGTGCCCCTCCTTGCCACACTTGTAGCATGACCCTGCTCTGCACACCCCCTCATAACTCTTGCCGCACTTGCCACAAGTGCGACCCTTTTGGTTCCCTGATCTCGAATCGGCGGGCTTAGCCCGCTTGGCAGCCGGCTGGGACTGTGCCGGTCGCCGATCCCTCCCCTGAGACTCCGCCTCCTCCCTGGCCCGAGTCTCTAGCTCAATCTCCCTTTTCTGGGCATTTGCCTGAAACTCGGCAAATGTCCGGTACGTCGAGTTCGCCACAAATTCGTGGATGTCTCTCCTCAAAATACTCAAATACCGACTCATACGTGCCTGCTCGGAAGACACATGCTCAGGGCAGAACATCGCCCTCTCATGAAACATCCTGGTGATCATAGTAACAGACTCAGTACCATGCTTGAGGGTCAAGAACTCCTGGGCCAAACGCTCCCTTTCCACCGGGGGAATGTACTCATCACGAAACATAGCGGTGAACCTCTCCCAGGTCACCGCAGCAAGCTCTGTTGAAGAATAGTGCGCTGTCACAAACTTCCACCAGTCCTTGGCCCCAAGCGAAGTTGGTTCAGCGTGAACCGAACTCTCAGATGCTCCGGACATGAACATGTGTAAAAGCACCACTCAATGTTAGAGATCCACCTCATCGCGACTATCGGATCCTGAGTCCCATCAAACTCTGGTGGCTTCGTGTTGCTGAACTCCCAGTACATCAACGCGTCACCCCCTGCGGCCTGGCAGCAGCAACGGCCGTAGTGGCTGCAGCAACAGCAACATCAGCATCAGTAAGAGCAACATACTGCTCATCAAAAGTCTCAATCAGTGTGGTCTTGATAGACTCGAACATCTCTGGAATCTCAGCGCGGATGGCAACAACCACTTCATCATGAATCATCTGGTGGAGCTCCTCATCGCTCACCCCCCCCCCCCCCCCCGCTAGTCCCTGGCCTGTGGTGTGTCCCCACCATGATGTCTCTCTTAAATACAACACAAGATATCAGAGACTCGCTCGAGTGTACACACACTCGATATCCCAATCCTACTTGATCCCTGGTACCCTAAGGATTCTTACTCGGGCTACGCACTGATCCGGTGCCTTCGGTAGTACGGGCCCAATACTACCGTCCACACCGCATCAATATTCACCCCATGTCCTCCTCCTAGGATCCCAAATCCCAAGTACTCTATTCTCTCTCTATACATAGTCTACTCTCTAGCAGATCTCTCATAAGCTCCTCGTTGCCATCTATTCACTCACAAGCATCTCCTAGCAGCAAAATCCCTAAGCTAAGGCATCACAAATCAGACCACTCTAGTCCTAATAAGAATACCTAGCCTACTCTAGCATGCATATCATATCATAACATATCTCATAACTCATAATGTAAGGGTATTTTGGGAAATCATCGTTCGGGCGCTGGTTGATCGTACACACTGCTCTGCTCTGCTCTTTCAAAAACTTTTTACTCTTGAGAAAAATTTTGTGAATTTTATTTTGAAAATCTCTCAAATCCTTAGTTTGAGTTCAGATACGCCCGAAGGTGCACCCGAATCCCTCAAACGAAGGCTTTAATACCAACTTGTAACACCCAAATTTTCAAATAATTTTTCACATTTTAAAAACACACTTTCATTCATAATTGTTATAAAAATATCATTGTATCACATAATCAGTTCATAACATCACATCCCAAGATCATAAAATGTAAAAGCTTCTCATGTGTGTACTGATCAACCCGGCGCCTTCCCGTGATCCTCACTGGTACCTGAAACACATAACACAACACTGTAAGCATAAATGCTTAGTGAGTTTCCCAAAATACCACACACAACACATATTCGCCACTCGAGGCTATAACTCTATTTGACCCTCTAGTCAATGTGTCTCAGTGGGACCCTCCAGTCCCGTAACTCTGTGCGCCCTGTGGCCCTAACTCTGTGGACCTTCCGGTCCTAACTCTGGAAACTCTGTAACATACATAACATAAATCACATAGAAATCACATCATGCAAAAACATACAAAATACTTTGTCACATAACTCTAATTACCACTCTAGGTAAAGTATAATGAGAAGACTCACATCGGGTAACTCGGTAAATCTCGAACACTGTAAAATCGGGTCTAGCCTCCGCCTAATCATATGAAATAAACACTGTAAATCAATACATCTCTCAAGGCTAGACTATTCCTTCTCTTAGTACTCTCAGAAGGGTAAAAGACCATTTTACCCTTCTCATGGCTCAAAGACCCTAAAGTTGACCAAACCCTAAAAGTCAACAAAAGTCAACTCTCCGGGTTACGCTGCGCGTACCAAACATGTACGCTGGGCGTACCCGACGTCCTCATAGAAACGGGGTGCGCGACCCCTTACGTCGCGCGTACTGGGATTACGCCCCACGTAAATCCCAGTTTCAAACTCTAAGCTCTTGAGGTCTTAAACAGTTAAGACCCACGTCCAACTTCTAGATCTGACCATTTCTAAGCCTCTTAATCCATAAAGTTGGTGATTTTAAGCCTTTGCATGGCTGGACAAGTCACTAACTCCCATAACATTCCATTTCCCAACTCTAGAAAGCTCATAACTCAAGCATGACCTCATAACAACGACCAAGATGGAAACTTTATGGATCTATAACACAAATATCACTGAAATGGGACAAATCTAGGTCCATGGAGTACATTACACTCATAAAGTCTCCACCTTTGGGACTTTTAACCCTAGAAATGGTCCATGCAATCATCTAACGAAATAAAGAGGAAAGTTTTGAACTTTATACCTCTAGATGAAGCTCCTTTCTCTGTAGATCTCAGATCCAAACTTGCACTTCAAGCCCTAGCCTCCACAAGCTCTTCTCCTTCTTCTTCACTAACACACCAAGACACTTTTAGCTCCAAAACACACACTCAAGCTAAGGACGATGGAAGGCTCTCTCTTAGGGTTTCACTCTCTGATATGGAGGCTGAGAAATGAGCCTTAGCATCCTTTAAATAGTGCACAAGCCAAACATTTAGGGTTTGCATCTAGACCCGTTACGCCCAACGTAACCCTGGGTACCCAGGCGAGTCCGCATCCAAATTAAGCGCATGAGTACGCGCAACATACTCATTTACTACAAAAACTCTCTCAATGGACCAATCTTGACAACTTGATAAAATGAAAGGGTTAAATAGCTTACCTGAATTTTGGGATGTTACAGTTAATATAGTCTATTCATATTATATTTAACAGAAACTAACAATATTAGTCATAAGAACTGATGATATGCAATGTTTACTCTACAATAAATAATCCACACACAAAAAAATGTTCTATAAGAACTGTTTCATAAAAAATAAAAATCATAAGAACTATTTGTGAAATATTATTTTTTAAATATAAGGTTAAAAAACGAAAATAAAATAGATATCTCCATAAAATAAAAAAATACGTTAAATTAATTTTAAAAGATACTGTATTATAGAAAAGAAAAGTGAAAAAGAATACTATTATTTTGTGGAGATATGGCATGACCCAATATCGTGAATAAACAGAGCACAAAAGCAGAGGGAACTCAAAAAGGGCCTGTGTGAATTAGGGTTCCATTGACATCGCTCTCTTCACAAATCTCACACTCGCTATCAGCTTTCAGCGATCGGCGCCAATGGCGGAGGAAGCATCGACTGGGGTAGTGATTCGTTTCCATGCAGCCAAGGGTTTCGGATTTATCAAGCCAGATGATGGCGGCGATGATCTGTTTGTTCATCAATCCGAGATTCAAGCTGACGGCTACCGTAGCCTCCAGGATGGTCAGAAAGTCAAGTTTCTAGTTGTCGAGAAGAACAATCGGCAACAAGCTGTTAATGTTGCCGCTTTAGATGGATCTACCGGCGACAGAAACCGTAATCGCGATGGATACGGTGGTGGAGGTCGTAGAGGAGGTGGCGATGGATACGGATTCAGCCGTGGCGGCGGAGGCGGAGGGTACAATGATGGTGGAGGTTTCAGGGGAAACAATGGTAACGGCGGTGGGTTCCGGAGCGGCGGTGGTGGCGGCGGACGTGAATGTTATAACTGTGGTGGGGTTGGGCATATCGCAAGGGATTGTAGTAGCAGCGCTGGAGCTGGTGGCGGTGGCGGCGGTTGTTATAACTGCGGAGGGTTTGGTCATTTAGCTAGGGATTGTTCTCGCGGACGTGGAGTTAATGGTGGCGGAGGTGGTGGCGGTGGCGGTGGTGGTGGATGCTACACTTGTGGCGAACAAGGGCATATGGCAAGGGACTGTACCTCAGGAGGAGGTGGTGGGGGCGGCGGCGGCCGTGGTTTCTCTAGATCTGGTGGAGGCGGCGGCGGCGGCGGCTTTAGGTCTGGTGGCGGGGGTGGTAACTGCTACCATTGTGGAGAACCTGGACACTTTGCTAGAGAATGCCCAACCAATGCTTGATCAATAAACTAACAAAAGTGTATCCTCGACATTACTATCGGCTTAAGATTTTTGAGGTACATTTGGTTAATTAGTTCTTAGCTTTTCTTTTTTCTTGTTAATTGAACGATACATTGGAAGTCACATTCTAGATCTTGTGTCTTAATCCTATGAATATATTTGGAGGGCTGGTCCTTAATCTCAGTTTTGTTCGTGAAGTTTGATGTTTTCTCCTATGTTACTTCTGTTGATTATATTATATCAATCTGGTTGATTCTCTACTTCATGTCTTTATGCAATTCAAGAATTGTTTGCAGTTATATTGGATAATCAAGTTTTGATCTTTAGATGTTTACATATATGCTTGTTTAATGGTAATTAGCACAAAGTTTCTGATTTTTTAATGTTGATCTTTCACCTTTGATGGATTCTGTTTAATGTTATTGCCATTTATTAAATTATCGAACTTTTAAATTCATGAATGTTATTTGAATTTTATCACCCAAATGACCACTTTCTTGTTTATAAAGTTAGGTAGTGTTTGGACAATGAAATCATTGAGATGGGATAAGATATTGAATTGTTTTTTCAAATTTGAATGAAAACACAGGATGTTTTGTCTGTTTAGTGTAAAATGTATCATTCATGGGACAGTTGTGTTTCTTTATATAAAAGAAAGAGTAAATTACTGAATTGTCCTTGTGGTTTGGGCAAAATTGCATGTTGAGTCCCTAACTTTTGTTTTGGACTCGGACCGTCCCTATATTTTCTTTTTATTGCGAATTTCGTCCTAGCAGACATGAAATGACTATTATAATTCTACCTTTATATACATATTTTTTAGTTTTTATATTATTGTTTTTTTAATAATAATAATTTAGATAGGACCCACCACAATTCACCCCTATCTCTCTTTTTTTTACACCCTCTTTCTCTTCCTGCATCTCATCGGCCACACTATTACCGTAACAACTTGTAGCCGACACCCCATCATCACCTGGTTACGCCAGATCATATTTTCGGTTATGCCAGATCATATTTTCGGTCATTGCAACACCATCGGAAAACTGAATAGACCACAAACGTGTGAAATACATTTCTAAAGTGCACCTTCGTTTGAAAATCGATTTTGGAAATTAAATCAATCTGAAACACCGTACTCTTTGCCTGGTTTGATGTTTCATAGACTCAATTGAATCTTTGTACCTTTGAATTCGAAGTTTCATAGACTCGATTGAATCCGACTCCATAACCCTAATTGGAACGACTAAACCAGACATACCCAAATGAACAAGACATACTTTCGCGATTGAGAGCACATAATCATAGGGAATAGAGATTGAACTAAACACAAATTCACAATTGAATATGACGGTTTATACCAGTGTTTCTTGCACGATGTATTTCTTTGAACGTCGATTGAGACAAGCCTACAAGTGTATGTGGGAAGTTGCTCAATTTCTACTTCGATATCCAGATCATGATTATATTATTATTTTTAGGCTTCGAATCTTCGGTACAGTTACATGACCATCGATGGAGACAAACCCTCACCACCACGAGCATTAGATGTAGACGATAGAGCAGAGAAGAAATTGGGTGCAGGTAGGTTTGCCAGTAAACCCTTGTCCATCCAACTTGTGGTGGCAATAACGAGAGGATTGTGGTGGTGAATGGTTGCCGACAGAGAGAAAAGGTTGAAAGGTCTCGTGGGGTTTTGAGTGAGAGTGGAGGAAGGAGGTTGAATGTATAAATGAGGTGGTACCACAAACTTATTATCAATTTTCTTTTAATAAACTAAAAAATATCAATAAGGGTAAATTAGTTTTTTTTTTTTAATGTTTGAGAGAGACCAAAAATGCAACAAAAACAAATCAGAAGCAATGTCTGGGTTAAAAAAATAAGTTAGGGACCAAACACGTATATTACCCTATACCACAACAGGGACCATTTATGTAATTTACTCTAAAAGAAATCGCAATCATATCAAACAAGATCTTACCAAAATGTTTCTTGTAAATTTGTTTGCAAAGTCTTGTTTGCATACAATTTATTGTAGAATGGTGTTGAGATGTTGATTACGACATCAATTGTGTAAATAACTTTAACTTTTTAAATAGTAAACTTAATTATGCAAAGCATAACAATTAAAAAGAAAACATTTTAAACAGAAAGAGATTTAAGATTCTCTTGACAGTGTACATCTAAAGGCATAAAATCACATAGGGATTAAGTTGCTTGTCATGTTGCTCTATCTAATTTGTGATAACTGAATGTAGCTGTGATGCTTTATGTGGCTTTTGCAATCAACGATGCTCTATTTTAGGGATGAGCATATGGACTGGGGAGCTGGTCCCGGAGTCGGAACTAGTACCGGAACAGAAACCCGATGGAACCGGTCGGGATGGGATTGATACTATAATTTCGTCAATTTTTTGAACTGGGACCCGGTAAGAACCGGTCATTGGAACCAGCCCAAAACCGGGAACCGGACCGAATAACTCACTCAAATTTTGAAAGTTGCATAACTCACTCAATTTAACTTTTTTTTGACCTGAATCTTTTTCTTACATGTAAATTAGGATTTATAGTTAAGTTTAGACTATAAAAACGATTGATTTGGTTAAAAATTGAATGAGTTACAAGCCTCACAAGGAAGTGTTTCAAATCAGAATTTTTTTATGTTACAACAATTAAACGTAATCTGACTTTGTTGTTCAAATGTGCATAACTCACTCAGTTTAAGTTTTTTTGACTTGAATCTTTTTCCTACACGTAGTTTAGGTTTTGTAGTTAAGTTTAGACTATAAAAACGTTTGATTTTGTTAAAATTGAATGAGTTACAAACCCCACAAAAAAGCGTGTCAAATCAGACCAATTCCAAAATCGAAAACCCGGCAAAAACCGGACCCGGTAGAACCGCCGGGCCTGTTTGGTTCCTGATTTTGGCCGCAACCGGTTCTCAGGTCTGATCTGGGTCGGGCCGGTTCCGGCCGGTTCGGTCCGTTTGCTCATGCCTACTCTATTTTGAGTTAATGAATGATGTTTTGTAGCTTGGTTTTAAGTTAAACGGATAATTTTTTAGGTTCTATATGGGTTTCTTTAGAAGAATTGACAAATTTTGTAGGGTAAATTACACTAATCGCCTTTTGTGCAGGTTTTAAAAAGCACATTTAATCCTTATTTTCAAAAATTAATTCGAACCGTCTCTCGTTTGGTTTAACATTGTATGCTCATTTATAAAAGACGATTTTGTTGCGAATTTAGTCCGTGCCAAAACTGAAATGACCATAATATCATTGTCTTTTAATTTTCCAATTAATTTGATATTTTTATTCTTATTTTCAATTTAAATAAATAGGGACCCTTTATACCATCCCTCCCCCTTCACTTTCCCCACACTCTTTTACTGACTGGAAACACACATGGACACACATTTGATGAGAGGGAAAAATGGGACCCATCATAACCTCTATCCTTCGGCAAGTCACCGACATGTTACAACCACCATCACCACCTCCATCCTCCTGCGGACCTTCTCCCGACATCTATCACTGTGTCCACCCAACTCCCTCACTTCCAGTAATGTCTCAAGCCATCGCCTCGCCGGAGAAGGTTGGCATCATAGAGCCGCCTTCGATATCATAGATTTGTGATGAAAACACGTATGCCATGACCGCCATCACCATCGTAGATCTGTGCTAAAACCCTAACTATTGCCACCTCTGTTCGAAAACATAGATTTGAGGAAGTGGTTATTTATTTTTGCAATGGTGGTGACTATGACACTTTTGGATATACATCATAAAAGATCAAAGGATACAAATATGATATAGGGTTTGGTTTTTGACACTTCATATTGCGACGATGATTTAGGGATACATCGGAAAAGTTCTTCCTGTTAAGTCTGTGGTTTGCCGATCTGTTCTTCCTTTTCAGTCTAGATTCACCAGAAAAGTTGGGAGTCATGTGAGAGAGAAAGGGGTACAAGGGAGAGAATGAGAGGAGATAAAGGGTTATTAGGGTCTTGAGAGAGTTGTCGAAGATCTCGCCGGAGTAGTGTCGTTGGTAGTGATCTTCTTCCGGCAAACGCGAAAAAAAACTGAACCCAATAGTGGTGGTGGTGATGATCGACGGTAGTGGTAATGGTGTTGGTCAATGGAAATAGTGAAGCAACCATATATTTAATTAAACAATTTTATTTAATAGATTAATAGTTAGTAAATAATAAATAAATCAAAAAAGAAACACATAAGGTCAAAGTGGTATTTTTATGTCCGGATGGATAAAACGTTTTAGTTTTAAATTAACGAGGGACGATACGAGTTAATTTTTAACAATAGAGACTAAACATACGTTTTGACACATGTACGAGAGATGATTGATGTAATTTACCCAATTTTGTAATGTGGCATGATATTAACAAACATAATTAAGGGGTGTTTGAGATTGCTTTTTTAATGTGTTTATTGCACTTTGACACTAGTAATAATTTTTTTTAATGTTTTGATAGATTAAAATTAAAAATGCTTATTTACTTAAATAATGAGGTTTTGATAAGTTAGTATATATATATATATATATATATATATATATATATATATATATATATATATATATATATATATATATATATATATATATATATATATAATCATTTTACATCTATAAACATAATTGTAAAAAACCAAAAAATAACTTCTCAACTTATTATGTTTTGACACCTGATAAGCTAATCCAAACTTCTTTTTAAACTTAATTTTTATCACTGAAAAAACTAATAAACACTTTTATAAATAAACATAAGTTATTAAACATAATCAATCCCAAACACCACTTAAGACTATGTTTGTGGAATAACTAGAACAAAGAAATATAGCCAAAAATCTCTACTTCATTAGTTTAAAAGAGAGAAAATTACTGATAATTAAGAAGGGTAATTCTTTACGTACCCCCAAATTGTTTTGTGTAGCCCCTCATTATGAATCAAATAGCGTATGTATCCCTATAATTTGATAATTTATACGAGTGTGGATGTACCTATAATAACACCCGTTAAGAAATATAAAATCAATTTTACTTTTTCCCCATAATTTACATCCCTATAATTTGATAATTTATACGAGTGTGGATTTACCTATAATAACACCCGTTAAGAAATATAAAATCAATTTTACTTTTTCCCCATAATTTACATTTTTGGCCCACCGACTTTGTATATCTGTCTAACTCAAAGTCACAAATCTCCACCTCGAACGGGATACAAAGTCTAACCGTATGTTTAATACAAAATTACATCTGCAAGTGAAAACAAAAACCGACTTACAACACTTGTGCCCAAAAGCTCGATAACCAATATGCATCTACAAAGACACATGGGTTTGTGACCAAAAACCAACACTTTCGAAGATACATGCAACTATACAAACTCCTTGATGCTTCAACCTAACTATGCACTTACAAAATCGGTGGGTGTACATGATCCTTACTTCCATGGTATGATCCATAAACCTCTTAGGGTCAACAATAAAACATTCTTCACCAATGTCACCATGAATAAATAACACGTGATTTCCTGTGTGGTCGATCCTATCCATCCAACTATAACCCTTAGCCATAAGTAAATCCCTAAACTAGATAACCTTCATACTGATTACTGTTCCATGACACCATTTAAAATTTGATCACATGTCCTCAACACGTCAAAAATAAAACCCATAAAAAGGAACCAATTGACGATTACCATTTGTTTAACATGAAGCTAACCATTATCAACTACCAAGATCCAAAAGTCAACTAATTTCATATTTTAAAATTTTGATTTTAAATATTTAATATCAAATTAAAATTCTTTGAATAAATTTCGTTTAATCCACCAAAAATCCCATTCTTTACTCCTCTACAATTTAGGTCTTTTTTCTTTGACATTTTTTTTTTCAATCTTCCTATACTAGTAAATCAAGATATACAATTTAAGACTACTTTTTTTTTAATATCCTATTAAAGATGAATCAAAATTTAGGCCCTCAACAAATTTGTCCATGCATAATCGGTCATGATGAACATGCTAAGAACATGCATGCCTCAAACATCATTAACACCACTATCACGAGGACACCACAACACTACCAAGGGCAGAACCATATGGTTGGTAGGGGTAGCACTTGCTACCCCTCAAAAAATCATGGATCATGCACAATTTTTTTTTTCAATTGTGGTGTTTCTATTTAGCCTAATTTTAAAGTCCAAAGAAGCTAAATGTCCAATTACGCCCATTGAATGTCTTTATGAAATATATGGGTCCAATCAAATGCAACAGTTGAGTAAGCATATAACTATTTGCTATAAGTTACAAACCCCCACTTATTAAAACTATAAGAAATATAAATGCATGTCGATTGGAGTTGTTTGTGTGTTTGACATGGGAATTATACGAACATCCGAAGACGTGTAATGGATTGTGTCAAGTGAAATAAATCATTTTATTTAAATTTATATATTTTATGCGCAATATTTAATTAAGTATACATCATGTATAAGTCATTATATGTCGTGTTTATTGAGTTTTATTTCCGTATCATATCATGTTAATTTTTGTGACGAAATTTGAACACAAACACGACACAATACGACATTGACTTTTTTATACATGACGACACGAACATTAATTCAAATTTCCATTTCGTTTCAATATTTTTTTCTTTTATTGGATTTTCATGGTGTATTGTCAACTTTAACTACACCTAGACTTATATCTAATGACATTGTAATATTTAATTCTATTTATCTTACTATAAATTACTGTAAAAAAATATGTGCTACCTCTATCGAAAATTTCTGATTCCACCCTTCAACACTACTATCAACAATGCTTCCAACGCTTTCCCCACCGCCTTTCAGGGTCAGCCCAAAAGTGGATGCAGAATTGGCTACGGGTTTGGCCCAAAAAATGAAATAATGTCAAAAATCTTAGGGTATATATATATATATATATATATATATATATATATATATATATATATATATATATATATATATATATATATATATATATATATATATATATATATAGGGTTAGGTTCATGTAAGACGGCCTAATTTTGTGAGACCATGAGACACATTTTTTTTATTTTTTTTAGAATATGTACAATGTAATATTCTATTAGAATATTTCACGTATTTTAAAAAAAAATCGAGATTTTTTTTATTTATTTTTTATTTTTTAGTTAATTCAAGTTCCGAAAATAATATTTAAAAAAAGAATTTTTAGATTTTTCCATTTATTTTGCATTTTAAAATTATTTTTTAGAATATGTACAGTGTAATATTCTATTAGAATATTTCACATATTTTTCAAAAAAAAAACGGGATTTTTTTTTATTTTTTTAGTTAATTCAAGTTCCGAAAATAATATTTAAAAAAAAGTTTTTGGATTTTTCCATTTATTTTGCATTTTAAAATTATTTTTAGATTTGGTCTCACGGTCTCACAAAATTAGAATGGTCTCAAATGAACCTGAACACACACACACACACACACACACACATATATATATATATATATATATATATATATATATATATATATATATATATATATATAGTTTATTAATGATTATACCAATATAAAATAAATTGTGCATATATTTTCATATTAGTGTTTTATTTTACATCAAGGGCTTTTTGTTACGTGTTTGCCTCTAAGTCCAAAATATATTTAAACTGCTTCTGTCACAGTTAAATAATACATCTTAAAGAAATAACAACAGCATTAATTCCGACCCATATGCCGTAAGGATCGTGTTATAAGAAGGAAGGTAAAATATAAATGGGAAATTGATTCGTATATAATATTTTTCTTCTTTATATATAACAATTTATGTTTTATAGGATTGTATAGTACAAAATTTTAAGATATAAATTATTGTATATGAAAAAAAAAATTATTGTTGCCTTTCATAGACCACTTCAAATATAAGAACATGAGAAAAACATAAACCCGCACTTGATTGTCTTATACGTATGAATCTTTTTTACTCGTATGCAACTAAAAACTAAGAAAATACAATAAAATCTTTATTTATTCAGTAAAGCATAATAATATATTTGAAAATACTTAACCAATTTTCAAAAGCCATATGACACACAAATCATATTCTAATATTAGTAAACAGGAGAAATATCAATTAACAAAACGATAATGTTTTAAAAGAATCGAAAGTTGAATAAAGTATTTGTAATTTAACTCACCTTAAACTTTTAGATGATTAGTTACAAGTCATTATCATTCTTTTCTACAAGAATGTATGATATCGAATTATTTGTAGCATGACGGTTTCATTTGCCTAAAATGTCTACACCTAAACCCTAATCACTTACAAATCATGTTTTCTATTTCGCATTTGCTTTTTCTTTTTTCTAATTATGTGAAAGACGACTTGTCTTAATGTTATGGCCAGGACTTCTTAGCACGATCCAATCCAAAAGGATTAACAGAAAAAAAAAAGTGATCGCATAATTTTCTAATCTCTAATGTCGGGTTGTTAACTTCTCAATTTGTGTGGCTACTACTTCTAGCAAATAAAAGTTGTCAAGTAACTCAGAGACTCGGGATCAATGTTTTCAAAAACCATTTCGAACCGGTTGTACAGGACCTGGCGAAAAGAGCGGTTAAAACAATATTGGTTTTATATCTATTTATGATTCATAACGAACCGGTAGGTTTTTACAAAAATTCAGTTGAATCGGTTATATTGAACCGTTATTGAACCAGTCTTAATAAGAGAGTGAATATTTTTTATGATGAAGTTTATATTGAATTTTATTTACTAAGCGATCAAGCTGACGCATTTAACACTCTATGTATCAAAATCTCTGTCTTTGATAGGTTTAATATTTCTCTAAAACTATATTTTATTTTGGTATTATACTTGATTTTTATTTTTGATGTATTTTGATTGATGCAAAGCTTACGGTCACGTATAACTTGTGAGTATCAAATTTTTGGTTATATATATATATATATATATATATATATATATATATATATATATATATATATATATATATATATATATATATATATAAGAAAATAAAAAATACATGAAATATTCTAAAAAACCAAGTTGACCGGATGTTCGAACCAATAACCCGTCACCGGGCGGTTCAACTAAAAAAATTGGTTTTTTAAAACATTGCTCGAGACATGCTTTATATATATATATATATATATATATATATATATATATATATATATAATTAAAGATATAAAATATGATGTTAAAAATCCAGAAAAACCTATTTTTTCTGAAAAAGACCATATATTTTGATGTCTACTAAATTGGATATAACAAATATATATACATTTACCAAGCTACACATCATTATCGAACACGAGCCTAACTATCTTGCTAATTAACTCGTTAACTAACTATGATAAAAATAATTAATTTGCAATGAAAACAGTCACATGACACTTACAATGCTAATACTAATGTATTTTATATGCTCAAAAGTTAGTATTATGTTTGATAGAAAATATTTTTTATGTTTGATAGAAAATATTGTATTATTATAATCTTATTGTACTATTTCTGTTAGACATGTAGTATTATCTTTGTATATGATTAAAGTAAAAATAATAATACCATGTGTCATAAGAAAAATACAGTAAGATTACAAACATAATGTATATTCTGTCAAATAAAATAATACAACAAAATCATAACAATATACTAATACTTTATGTCTTAATACAGATTATTTGGATCCAAAAGAAAAGAAATACACTAAGATTATGATGAAATTATCTTGCTTCAACAAAGAAAATATAGTAAAGAAAATATAGTAAAGTTATAATAAAATAATAAAATTAAATTACTATGGAATAATAATTTTAAGAAAAACATATCAACTCTGATTTTTTTCATTTAGAAAACACCATCAAATTTTATTTCATAAACATTTTGACCGATTGATTATTTTTTTACCGGCTAAAATGTCAAACATATAAATATTTTTTAGTGATTTTTTAATCTTTTTTCATTTAAAAAAAAATAAAACAATAACTTAATTGGAAATAAACCCAAAATATAAAAAATATTCTTACATGAACACAATAACCCTACATTTAAGGGAAAATATCACAAATAGACAAAATATGGGAGTGGATTTCTAAATTTAGTCACAAAATTTGATTTTTCCAGTTATAGACATACATTCCGCGGAATGACGTCATTTCCGCGGAATTGATATTGAGTTTTTTTTTTTTTTTTTTTTTTTTTTTTTTTTTTTAAATATCGATTCTTCAGGGTTTATATTAATTCCCCAACTAATTATTTTCAAGTAAAGATTATAATAGTATGATAATCATTTCTTAAAAATAATTAGTTTGAGAAATAAATATAAACCCCAAAGAATCGATGCGAAAAAAAACACAGTAAAGATCCATTCCTTGGAGCTACCTCCGCGGAATGGATTTTTAGTGTTTTTCTTAAATACATTGATTTATTTACGATTTTGCCATTCTGCGGAGCTACCTCCGCAGAATGCATGTCTATATCCGGAAAAGTCTATTTTTATGTCTATTTTTTGAAAATACCCCCTATTCTTTGACTATTTACGGTATTTTCCCTACATTTAATCTCTAAAGGTAGTTGGTGCTATTTTTGTACCATTAAAGGTCCTACGTACAAGTGAATCAGGAGAACCACATCGTTGCTTAAAAAGAAAGTGAAGTTGATAAAATATCCGATAGTTTTCAACATTAATGTCTTAAAGAAAACGTGTGGGGTTGCAAAAGAAATGAAACCAAAAGTTATTACTTCGTCCTTGGGATAAAAAGGCATGAAGCAGCACAACAATCATATTCGACGGTAGCTAGCGAATGTTTGCTAAAGGCTGACACAATGAAAAAAAAAAGACAAAACAACTTGATTCGCAAGTGATTGAATTGACCTACGTGATGTATCATCATGTATAGTCTCTTCAATTCGATAACGATAGACACAATAATAATAAATGCACGAAATAATATATTAGAACATACTCTCTATGTTGATTTAAACATCTCTAGAAATTTAAAGATAACAAGACAAGGCTGAAATATAAGGCCTCTATAACAAACGGTATAGGGAAAATGACTTAAAAATGTAACTAAGTTTTAATTTTGTATAAAAAAACATTATTGAAATTTAACATGTTCAAAAAATACAAATGAACTTAAGAAATTATAAAAAAAAAAATACAAGAGAATGACACATTAGCCCCACAAACTATTTTGAATTTGTTCATTTAATCTCAAATTTTTTTTTTGTGCTTTGTGGGGGCATAAAGTAGATGTAATATCGTGTTCCGAATGGTTTCCTATTTCGGAGGTGGTGACCAATGATCGAGAATTATCAAGCTTAGGACCATTGAGGAAATGAGATTTGGACCTTTTTGGATGCGAGTGATGTAAATTTACATGACCCGGGGGTTCGGTTTGTGTTTTGGAGCCAAGGGGTATTTTGGTAAAGTGTCAGCTTGGACTTTGATGGAAATTGGATTTTTGTTTGGGAAATTTTAAGGCGATTATGAGATGATAAAAGCGTAGAGCTTCTCGTTACCTTTTAATGGATATAAAGATCGTCGGAATCAGATCTATAATGAAGAAGTTATGGCCTTTGAATGAATTTAGAGTTTTGGGAAAAAACCCCAGTAAGCGATGTGTACATGGGGAGTACGCAGGGCATACTCGTGCGAGGACCCTTACACGAGGCATACCTTGACGTACGCTGAGTGTAGTCAGCAGTTTAATCGCGAAGCTTCGGCCTTGTACGTTGAGCGTACGAGGAGTTCAAGAAACCCTAAATTAAGTGTGTTGTAGCCTATATAAACACCTTAAGACCCTAGGAATGGCCTCTTTACCAGCCCCCAAACCTCCTAAAACCCTAATTCATCCCTTAAGCTTTCTTGGTGGTGTTCTTGAGCCCTTGATAGGATTTTAGTGGTTGTTTTGCTCATTGTGAAGGAAGCTTTGAAGATTGAAGGTGCTTTGCTTAGAAGGAAGGTCATAGATCCAGAATCATCTCACTTGTTGCAATCTCTTTGAGGTATCAAGTTCATACCTTGGCTTGTAGTGTAACGTCCCAAAAATCATGACTAATTTTTTTTTAAAACATTAATAAACCATAAGTGTTAAGTCCTTTCAACCATAACTAAAGGATTATATATCACAACAGGGTATCATTTCAAAACACCTGTTCGTTTTATCAGAGTAAACATCCCATGCTAAAACTCCTTTGGTGTATGTGCCATGCGATCACCCCGAGCTCTTCCCTCCGCTACCGGAAGTACCTGAAACCAAAACTTATAACCGCAAACACGAAGCTTAGTGAGTTTCCAACCCTAACACATACCACACGCATAACCAAGAACATATTACCACGTACTGGGCCCCCGCCCGCTGCATTGGGCCTTGCCCGACATCGGGTCCCGCTCGGCATTAGGCCCCACCTGGCATCAGGTCTCACCTGACATCGAGCCCCGCTCAGTATACAAATCTGTCTCTCTTAGGGCCCGCCTGCCTCCGGGCCTCGCCCGCTACATACATACATACAATCAAATAACATACTAATAAATAAACACTCTCTAACTGTTCCCTGATCTAAGGCCTCGCCTAACTAGGGCCTCGCCCCTGTCCTGCTACTGAAATTGTGGAACCCCGTCCATACTCCTGTTAGTAGTGAGATACGGGCCCCCACCCACAGTCACTCCCTTCCTATCCCGGGCCTCGCCCCTACTCTGCTAATGTCGAGATATGGAAACCCATCCACACTCAGCTAGTGATGAGATACGAGACCTCACCCACACTCACCTCCCTACCAGGTACATACAATTATCACAGAGATAACAAGTATAATCTAGCATACAACATAAGAATCTTCCTCGGAATTTCCCCGACATCACACCCCCGGCCCGAAGACATACTATCATCTAACATACTACATGCTTACCCCGACATCGGACCCCCGGTCCTGAATCTGTCATACCTACTCATGCAAGAATCACAAAGACCTCCAACATTCTAACCTTCCTCGGGCCTCGGACGACATCAGGTCGAAACCCAGAACATATACAATAAGTGCCTAGGGCTAACCCCCGGTTCTTCTTACTATACATAAACATAAACATAATGGGCCGATATTGGTGCCTTAGACCCATATAAACAGTGAGGAGACTCACCTTGCACTGCTGAAGACTAGCTGAACACTTCTGACTGCTATCAGGCGACTCCTGAACTGCTGATCCTTCTGCTCCCCGAACTATTAATACCCAAAAATAACACTTAGACCACAATTCCCTCAAAAGTCAAACCAGGTCAAACTTGGTCAAAGTCAACATCCAATTGACTTGACTCGCCGAGTTGGTCCAAGAACTCGTCGAGTCCCTATTCTTTTAAAATGATACGAACAACTTGTCGAGTCCCTATTCTTTTAAAATGATACAACCCCCGACTCTACTCGTCGAGTCTAGAAAGAACACGATGAGTTCACCTTTAACCATAACATCGGGACCATCTTCAACCGACTCGCCGAGTTCATCCTTGAACTCGTCGAGTTCATCTTCATCATATGACGGTGTCCAGTCTATGACTCGCCGAGTTCTATGAACAAGTCGTCGAGTCCGCCTTCATGGGTTGGGAGATTGCCTCAGACTTGCCGAGTTCATCCTTGAACTCGTCGAGTACGATGATCTTTAGGTCCACTATGAACCAGACTGGCTGAGTTCCTAACCAACTCAACTCATACTTGCTAGCAGAAGGGTTTTGGGCAAGGAAACGGCCTGACTCGCCGAGTCCTATGAGTGACTCGCTGAGTCACTTTATGTCCACATTTATTAAGACGATTTCAGTCTAGCACAAAGTGTCCAGCACCCAGATCTAACATTCTAGGGTTGGAATAACACGCAAAGCTACTGCATTTACATCCATGCATGTCCCTTTTTGCTCAAAAGGCCATAACAACATCTTAAACTTTGCATGGGGAGTTCTAATGGCATAAATGTAACGCCCGGGTTTCAGGGCTAAGCATTTTAGACGATGTAATAGTCTAGGTCAACTATTGTAACTATTTTTGAAGTAATAAAGATGAAATATTTGAGTATTATGTGAATTATGTGTATTTGTGTGCTTATTACTTATTTATAAATGTATAATTAATAAAAGATAAAAATAAGCGTCAAAATTAAAGTGTGAGATAAACTCGATATCATTACATAAAGTTGTAGTGGTTGAAACAAGGATTTCGGGGATATAAAGAACGCCGAAATCCGAGTTATAACGAAGAAGTTATGACCCGTCGAAGTTTCGCGACGGAACCGGCACGATACCGAGAAACGTAAATAGTGAATTTAAGATAGAGCGAGATTTAGCCTTAACGATCTAAACAAAATTTGTAGAATACGTTAAACCGAGAGCGCCCATAAAAAGAACGCCCAAATCTGAATTCGTATGAAGAAGTTATGATTTTTCGAAGTTTCGGCTTAGCAGTGTACAACCGAAATTCGAATATTAGATCGAGCGGTTTTTAGCCGACACAACCTAAACAAGAATCGAAGATCTCGTTAATAGTAGCATAACAATAAAAAAGACAGACGAAAACGGACGTCGGATGAAGAAGTTATGAATTTTTAACGGACCAATCGTGTCTCGGTCTGTTAATAATATAACTTTTAAAATAATGTCAAAATTAGCTGACGGAGTCTAAACGAAAATTGTAGAGTACGTTCCCTCCTTCGCGTGCATATAAAGAACATCAAAAACGGAGATCGTACGCGAAAGTTACAAAATTTTAAAGTTAAAGCATGAAACTGCGACACCTGATGAAGAATCGATGACGTGGCAGTGATCTAGACCGTCCATCGCAGATCAGAGGTCGCCTCGGATTTGGACACGTCGCTCCTCACCTACGCCCCGTGTACCCTCACTCTTATCTATTCCAAGTGCAAGACAGCTGGAGGCTCGCTGGCAGCCTCATCCGAAGATACGCGCCGCGTAGCCAAGGATTACGCCGAGCGTAGTCCGAGGCCTCGCATACTATAAAAGGGTGCGAGGGTCTCCGGGTTTTTCACACCTTTCTTCACTCTCTCTCTAAGATCTTTCTCTGTCAAAGGCTCCAAACCACTCCTAAACCCTAGATAAAACCCCTAGCACCCTAAGGAAGCCCTGAGGCTCCCGGAGTCCCGAGAAAAATGGTCTTTCGGTTTCGGAAACGTTGCTCCGAGTAAAGCCCGATTTTCTTTAAAATCCGCTGTAAGTGAGCTACGCTTACGCAATTTTTAATATAGCTTTCAAATAATTATAGTAATGTTATTAGGTCCTTAAAATAATTATTTGGGCTATTATTATGAGTTATATTGAGTGTATTTAACGCTTATATAATAGTAATAATAGTCAGAATATTAATTTGTCGCGGTTATCATTAGACTAAACCGTAGTGGTATTGATACTAGGTTTTATCGAAGGAAAATTGTTTTGAGAATATCGAAGCGCTTTTCGAGTGCTGAGTCACCACCTTTTAGGTGAGTGCATAGTTACTTTCAGCTTACACATAGATATGAAGTATTTTATATAAATTACGTGCTATGTGTGCATATTATCTGAATACTTGCTATCTATGCTGGATGAACGTTTTTATACATGTTTTCAATGATTTAAACTATATATGTATTTTATATCTACAAAAATGTTGGGGTAAAACATGGGTAGATGTAATAGGTGATGTGTGATAAAATGATGAGAGACCTCGATGTTGATGTTGTTGATTCTGTCATTTAGCAGAGTATGAATGACGACCACAGACTCTTCTAGATAGTCCAGTGGAACACTAGCAGGCTCACAACCTGTAGGTGTTTGTGAACGATGTGTTCACCGGTGTACTCCATCCCCCACATGGTTTCCTTAAGGACATTTACTGCTGAGGAATACCCTTAGCAGTAGTGTCCATCCCGATGATGATCCTTAGGCTAGGTCCCTTATGATAAGTGTTTAGGGACGTAAAGTGAGGATAACGGGAATGGGTAATCGGGTTATTGTTGATTGATGAAACTAATAAACTTATTTATTGTGGGTTGAAAACCCTATCTGCTCACCAGGCTTCCAAGCCTAACCCACTCAGTTTCATGTATTACAGGTAGTGGCGCTCAAGCATAGATGTGATGTTTCGGATGAGGGATTACGGATATAGGCCTGTAGATATGAAATAATGTAGTAAGGCTTATATTGTACTGTTTATGCTTTTGATCTGTATCGAACATGACATCCCAAGTCTTTTAACGAAATACATTTCTTTGGAAATGCTTTTGATAAATCTTTATCATATTTTGTTTTGGGACAAATTCCGCAACACTTTTATTTAAAATGTTACTCTGATTTTCAAACAAGCATAAACGAAATCAGTCTTTTCTGGCCGTGAAAATAGGGATGTCATAGTTGGTATCGGAGCATTAGTTTAAGTGAACTAGGAATTTGTAGGATTTCTAGACTTAAACTTAGAATGTTAAACGATGAATTTGAGGTGTGAGCATTAGCTTATTTTAGGAATTGTGCCTAAAATGCTTTTATGTGCTAAATGCTTTGGGCCTGATATGCTATTATTTGTTCGGATCTATGGTCTGTTGCCGACCGGATCTGGAAACCTTATTTGTTTAGGATTCTAAACGTACGAGTACGATATTAGAACTAGCATATAAACGTTTCGGAGTGATAAGGATGATTTGAACGTCAATCCTAAATAAAGATCTAAATTCACCTTATTCGGTGTATAGATCAAAATGACAAGAATCCGCAGTGGAGCTGGGAATGTGAATGGGAATAGGAATCAACCCCCAGTGATTCAACAAATAATTGTTGTAGAAGAAATTGCAGCCGAGCCAATCACCATGGCTGGAGTACAAGCCATGATTCGGGCTATGCTAGCTGAACAAATGGAAGAAATGAGAGAGATGTTCCACAAAAATAAGGACGAACCTACCATACATGTTGAGCCTACCGATCCAATTCCCGAGCAATCTGAGGAAGGGAACTACAGCCACCAAGTGAGTCAAGTAGGGACTCAAGGTGAACAAAGGGATGGCCCGGAGCGGAGAAACAACAAGGATGGGCGGATGTACAAGAATTTATTGGGTGCGAAACCACCAAGTCTCTCATGAAGCCCAAAGCCTGTTGGGATTATGGATTGGATCTCCGAGATGGAGATGGTGTTTGAGAGCTGCAACTGCAGCGAGAAGCAGAAGACCGTCTTCGCTGTGAGACAATTGAAAACTGGAGTCTTGAGCTGGTGGAAGCTATTGGCGAATACAATGTCACGAGGAGAAGCTCTGAAAATGTCATGGGATGAGTTCTTGGAACAACTGAAGGCACAATACTGTTTAGAGATATATCTAATTGATTTGCATAATGAGTTCCAAAACTTGAAAAAGGGACGAATGAGCATCGGCGACTATGCTGCTGCATTCACAGAAAAGACGAAGTTGTTTCCATACTTAGTGCCAACCGAACTTTCCAAAATTGAGAAGTTCGCAAACAAACTGCCAGCCGACTTTGGCCCAATAGTCAAGATGGCAACCTCTCTAAAATCAGCTGTTCGAGCGGCTAAGAATGTGGAGACCCAGCAGAAAGAAAGGGGTCTGGAGAGGGCCGAAGTTGGTGAGAAAAGGAAATTTGATGGATCCTCGAGGTCCGGAAAGAAGAGTAAATTCTTGAAATCTGGTTCGAGAGGAGGAGGAGTCGAAGCAAAGTGGTGTGACAAGTGTAAGAAGAAGCACCAAGGAAAATGTGATGGAGGGGTCACTTGTTTCAAGTGTGGAAAGGCCGGGCACTATGCCAACGAGTGCACGTTCACTATAAAGGTCTGTTATGAGTGCAACGAGGAAGGGCACATTTCATAGGAGTGTCCGAAGAAAAAGGAGGTAGGAAGACCCAACATTCCACCGAAGCCAAAGGGAAGAGCCTTCCAGATGACGCTCGAGGCTGCAAAGGAGGCAACAAACGTCGCTTCAAGTACCTTTCTTCTAAATGGTTTGCCAGCGAATATACTATTTGATTCCAGAGCCAACTACTCATTTGTGTCGCATAAATTTGGTGGGAAATTAGCATTGCCTGTAGAAAAACTTTATGATGCCCTAATTATAGAAGTTGCCAGTGGCAAATTCGTACCTATTAGTGATCATATTAGGAACATCATCATCGACCTAAACGGAAACGAATTCCACGAAGAGCTATTACCCATAGAGTTAAACGGTTTTGACATCGTTTTGGGTATGGATTGGCTTAGCGCCAACGATGCTGAGATTCAATGCCGAAAGAAGATAGTAAGGGTAAACCCACCCGGAAAGGTATCATTTATGGTGTACGGGGACAAACGCAGAGTGAATTATGGAATCATCTCCCTGATGAAAGCCAGAAAATATTTGTCCAAGGGATGTGCATCATACTTGGCATTCGTAATCGATGCTAAGAAGGAAAAAAAAGAGGTGCAGAATATACCGGTTGTGTGTGATTATCCGGAAGTCTTTCCTGAAGAACTCCCCGGATTACCACCTGATAGACAAGTGGAGTTTCGAATAGACTTGTTACCAGGTACGACACCAATAGCAAAAGCACCATACCGACTAGTGTCACAACTAGCATTTTTGCAAGGAAATTCTACTCTCATGCAATCATACACCTAGTGTAATAACTTGTACTCTAAGTGAATACAATACTTCATTCAAGCACTACAAATAGTCAACAAAGAATTGGAAAACCCTTGAAATCCCGTTTTAAGTCCATTTTGGGCTAGATTTCCTTATTGGACCTAATGGACCAATAAGTTTCCAATTTAACTATCTTGAACCTAGAACTCTCAAATGGGCCCTAATTGGACCCATATACATGAAACTTAATATTTTGGGCCCTTATAAGCCTAAAATGAACTAGGTTATCTTTAATGGGCCTTATTGGGTCACAACAAATTTAAATTAGCCCTAATAGGTCATAAAACTCATTCTTTGATTTTTATTGGGCCAAAAATCATCTAACTTAACCATAAAATGGACTTAAGCATACAAGGCCCAATTATATTTCCTTCCTCTCTCCTTTCATCGACCCAACAACACCAAAAGAGGAGAGTTGACTTCTCATGGCCACCTCACTATTATTTGTTGGGTTTCCATGCAAAAATCCCATGCTTCCATACAACCATCACCTCATCCACTCTCTCTTCTCCTCTCTCTTTTTCTCTCAGCCAAAACAACAGAAACACACACACATTTCACACAAACTCTCTCTCAAAGAAACTATCTCCATTCTTCTTAAAAATTTCGAGATTTAGAGCTTGATAAGGAGATTCTTCCACAAAAACAATCATCATTCAAGGTAAGTTTATGTTTAGATCTATGATCTAGATTCTTTGTTTTGTCAAAAATCTCTTCCTAATCTATTCAAACTCATAATCACCATCTTAGAAACACCTAAGTTCGAGATCCTCCAAGGAAAGCTTACTAGGCCAAGATTTGCACCAAACTTCTTCATTTCTCTCTTCAAAACCGAAACCACAACTCAAGGTGAGCTTCATACCCCTCTATTTTCGGTTTTTATGTGTTTTATGAGGGAGAATACAAGAAAATGTGTAGATCTATATGTATATGTGTGCTATGTTTGATTTTTATGCATGAATGTGTATATTTATGTGTTTTTGTGATAAATATGTAACTAAAAAGGGGTGAATGTAACACCCTGAGATTCAGGTACATTTCTTTCATCCTTGTTCTTTGTTGATCGGGCATGTTTAGTCCTTAAGTGGAGGGTTTGTAGCAAGTGAGTACGTTGGGCGTACCAGAGGGGTACACTGCGCGTACACACGCACTTAATTTGGATGCGGAGTCGCCAAGGTACGCTGGGCGTACCTAGAGTTACGCCGGGCGTACCCGGACCAGGTGCAAAAACCCTAATCCATATTGTGCACTATTTAAAGGGTGTTATGGCTCATTTCTCAGCCTCCATATCAGTGAGTGAAACCCTAAAAGAGATCCCCATCGTCCTTACTGTGTGAGAGTGTTGATTTGAGCTTTTTGGTGCTTTAGTGACTTGGTGAAGAAGGAAGGGAGTTCTTGGAAGCTAAAGATTGAGGTGCCATTTTGGATCTGAGATCTACAGAGAAAAGGGCTACACTTGGAGGTATAAAGTTCAAATCTTTCCTCTTCTTTTGGTTGTTGTTGTATGTGCCCTTTTTAGGGCTAAAAACCCCAAAGGTGGAGACTTTATGAGTGTAAAGTGCTCCGTGGTCCGAGATCTGTCCCTTTTCGTTGTTATTGGTGATTTAGAGCCATAAAGTTTCCATCTTGGATGTTAGTTTGAAGTCATGCATGTGTATTAAGCCTTCTAGAGTTGAAGGTTGGATCATTGTGGGAGTGGTGACTTGTTCAGCCATGCAAAGGCTTAAAGTCATCAACTTTATGGATTAAGGGGCTTAGATGGGGTCAGATCCAAAATATGGATGTAGGTCTTAACTGTTTAAGACCTCAAGAGTTAAAGGGCTGAAACAGGGGAGTACGCCGGGTGTAATCCCTAGTACGCGCCGCATACTGGGTGGCATTCCCCGATTCTGAGATGCACCCGGGTACGCTTAGCGTACACATCTGGTACGCGCAGCGTAACCCGGAGAGTTGACTTTTGGTTGACTTTTAGGGTATGGTCTATTGTGGGGCCTTTGAGTTATGAGAGGGGTAAAATGGTCTTTTACCCTTCTGAGAGTGTCATAAGAGAAGCATAGTATAGCCTTTGAGAGTTATATTAAATAGAGTGTTTATTTCATATGATTAGGCGGAGGCTAGGCCAGCGTTTACCGAGTCAGAGATTTACCGAGATACCGAGGTGAGTCTTCTCACTATATTTTACCTAGTGTGGCAATAGAGTTATGTGACATAGTACTATAGAGTTATATGCCAGTGTGATTGCATGTTATTTGTGTGTTGTGATTTATGGTGATATGTGATATGCATGATTCAGAGTTGCAGAGTTGGGACTTTCGGGTCCCTAGAGTTAGGGCCAGAGGGCCCACAGAGAGTTGGGGCTGGAGGGCCCCACTGAGACATATTGACCAGAGGGTCAACAGAGTTACAGCCTCGAGTGGCTATTATGTGTTAGTGTGGTATTTTGGGGAACTCACTAAGCTTATGCTTACAGTGTTCAGTGTTATGTGTTTCAGGTACCAGTGAGGACCGCGGGAAGGCGCCGACTTGATTCGTACACACACACACATGGGATTTGATGTATTTTGATTTTGGGAGTTATTTGTGAAACAAAAGCATGATGCTATGACATTTTATGAATGAATGGTTTTGTTAAAAACGTGTTTACAAATGCGAAAAATTGTTTAATTTTTACGGTGTTACAAGTTGGTATCAGAGCCTAGGTTTGAGGGATACGGGTGCACCTTCGGGCGTATCTGAACTCAAACCGAGAATTTGAGAAATTTTTGATAATAAAACAAGTTTTCAAAAGAAGAACTTGCGAGACAAACAGAGCAGAGTCGTTTGTACGAACAGCCAGCGCCCGAACGGTGGTCTCCCAAAATACCATTATTATAAGTGTTATGAGATATGATGTGATATGTTATATGATGAGCTTTGGTATGCATGCTAGAGTAGACTAGGTATTCTTATGATGACTAGAGTGGCCTGATATGTGATGCCTGAGTCTTGGAGTCTTGCTGCTATGAATACTTCAAAGTGTTTAGGTAGCAGCAAGGAGATTGCGAGAGATCTACTTGCGAGTATTATATGATTAGAGAAAGTAGAGTGCTTGGGACTTGGGACTCTGGGAGGAGGACTCGGGGTGGATGCTGATGCGGTGTGGACGGTAGTATTGGGCCCGTACTACTGAAGACACCGGATCAGTGCACAGCCCGAGTAAGAATCTTTGGGAGTACCAAGGGACAAGTAGGATGGAGTATTCGAGTGTGAGTATACTCGAGCGAGTACCTGATATTATTCTAATGTTGTATTTCAGAGAGAGAGAGAGAGAGATCATGGTTGGGACTCGCCACACACCAGGGACCAACGATACGAGGGATGAGGAGATCCGTAGGATCATCCAGGAGGAGGTGGCTGCGGCCATCAGGGCGGAGATAACAGAGATGTTCGGGTCTATCAAGACCAAGTTGATAGAGACATTTGATGACGAGTACGCTTCTCTTTCTGAGGCTGCTGTTGCTGCGGCCACTACAGCTATAGCTGTGACGAGGCCACAGGGTGGTGATGCGTTGTTGTTCCGAGAGTTCAGCAACACAAAACCACCGTAGTTTGACGGGACCCAGGACCCGATTGCGGCGATGAGATGGATTTCAGACATAGAGGGGTGTTTCTTTACTTGCTCATCTCCGGAGCATTTGAGAGTCCGGTTCGCGCTGAACCAGCTTCGCTTGGGAGCGAAGGACTGGTGGAAGTTTGTGACGGCGCACTATACGCCTGCTGAGCTTGCGGCAGTGACCTAGGAGAGGTTCATTGCCATGTTCCGAGATGAGTACGTTCCCCAGGTGGAGAGGGAGCGTTTGGCACAGGAGTTTCTGACCCTAAAGCAGGGTACTGAGTGGGTTACGGTGATTACGAGGATGTTTCATGAGCGGGCGATGTTCTGCCCAAAGCACGTGTCCTCCGAGCAGGCATGTATGAGTCAATATTTGAGCATTCTGAGGATGGATATACGTGAGTTCGTGGCGAACTCGATGTACCGGACATTTGACGAGCTTCAGGCAAATGCCCGTAAGAGGGATATAGAGCTCGAGACTCAGGCTAGGGAGGAGGCTGAGTCTCAGGGGAGGGATCGGCGACCGGTGCAGTCTCAGCCGGTAGCCAAGCGGGCCAAGCCTGCCGATTCGAGATCAGGGAGCCAGAGGGGCCGCACTTGTGGCAAGTGCAGCAAGAGCCACGACGGGGTGTGCAGAGCCGGGTCTTGCTACAAATGTGGCAAGGAGGGGCATATGGCCAAGGACTGCCCCAAGGGGTTTGCAGTATGTTTTCACTGCAACCAGACCGGACACCGGAAGGCAGAGTGTCTGCAGTTGCGGGGATTAGCATAGGGAGCACCTCAGGGATCTTCCCCTGCCGCCATCAGAGCTACCGAGAGTCGGCCAGTGAAGTCGAGGCACCAAGGGCACGAGGGAGAGCCTTTCAGTTGACCGCGGAGGAGGTCCGCGCAACGCCCGATGTCGTTGCTGGTATGTTTTCTTTCATGTATTTATTTTGATGTTGAGATTTTGTGCTTATATTATGTTATGCGTAGGTACTTTTCTTGTGAATTCTGTACCTGCCTTGGTGTTATTTGACTCGGGTGCGAGTCGGTCTTTTGTATCTTTGGCTTTTAGTCAACATATCAGTGTTAGTCGTGAGGCGTTGAGTCGATCTCTGAGGGTTTCCATAGCTGACGAGAGGGTGATATATGCCACAGAGGTGATCCGAGGGTGCGTGTTCGAGATTTTCGGTGTTTAGTTCCAGACTGATTTGGTTCCTATTGCGATGGGTGATGTCTGTGTCATTGTGGGCATGGACTGGTTGAGCAGATTCGGAGCGGTTATCGACTGCGAGCGACAGCTGGTGACCATATGAGATCCTAGTGGGGGAGTTCTTACGGTGTACGGTGAGGGTACACGTTCTGGGTCAGCATTTTGTTCGGCCGCTAGAGTGAGGCAGTGTCTACAGCAGGGCTGTAAGGGCTTTGGGCGTATGTGATGGATATGCGGGTTGATTCAGAGAGACCGAGGTCAGTTGAGGAGGTTCCGATAGTACGTGAGTTCCCGGACGTATTTCCAGAGTTATGTTGACAAATGACGAAAACATCTGGAATTCCAAGTCGAAGGCCGGGTACTAATGAAAGTTTTTCCTTAGAAAGGAATGATTCGCCTTAGGAAACAAGAAAACTAAACCCACGATGCATCAGACTGTGTGAGATTTTTGCTCGGATTGGTCCAAAGGCTTACGGACTACAGCTGCCTGTAGAGCTCAGCAACGTACACCCTGTGTTCAGTGTACCGTATCCGAAAAATTGCCTATCAGGCAAAACCCTTATCAATCCTTTAGAAAGAGGTCGAAATAAACGAGAATCTCCTGTTCGTCGAAAACCAATCGATGTATTCGATAAAGAAGAAAAGCGTACAAAACAATGCCGCATTCCGATTATGAAGGTTCGATGGACTGCCAAGTGTGGATTGGAATTCACATATGAACGCAAAGACCAGATGAAGCAGAAGTACCCTCACCTATTCTATCATTCATGAACCTACCTTTCGAAAGAATTTAGGGACGAAATTCCCTCTAATAGGGGGATGACGTCACAACAAGCATTTTTTGCTAGGAAATTCTACTCTCATGCAATCATACACCTAGTGTAATAACTTGTACTCTAAGTGAATAGAATACTTCATTCAAGCACTACAAATAGTCAACAAAGAATTGGAAAACCCTTGAAATCCCGTTTTAAGTCCATTTTAGGCTAGGATTTCCTTATTGGACCTAATGGACCAATAAGTTTCCAATTTAACTATCTTGAACCTAGAACTCTCAAATGGGCCCTAATTGGACCCATATACATGAAACTTAATATTTTGGGCCCTTATAAGCCTAAAATGAACTAGGTTATCTTTAATGGGCCTTATTGGGTCACAACAAATTTAAATTAGCCCTAATAGGTCATAAAACTCATTCTTTGATTTTTATTGGGCCAAAAATCATCTAACTTAACCATAAAATGGACTTAAGCATACAAGGCCCAATTATTTTTCCTTCCTCTCTCCTTTCATCGGCCCAACAACACCAAAAGAGGAGAGTTGACTTCTCATGGCCACCTCACTATTATTTGTTGGGTTTCCATGCAAAAATCCCATGCTTCCATACAACCATCACCTCATCCACTCTCACTTCTCCTCTCTCTTTTTCTCTCAGCCAAAACAACAGAAACACACACACATTTCACACAAACTCTCTCTCAAAGAAACTATCTCCATTCTTCTTAAAAATTTCGAGATTTAGAGCTTGATAAGGAGATTCTTCCACAAAAAAAATCATCATTCAAGGTAAGTTTATGTTTAGATCTATGATCTAGATTCTTTGTTTTGTCAAAAATCTCTTCCTAATCTATTCAAACTCATAATCACCATCTTAGAAACACCTAAGTTCGAGATCCTCCAAGGAAAGCTTACTAGGCCAAGATTTGCACCAAACTTCTTCATTTCTCTCTTCAAAACCGAAACCACAACTCAAGGTGAGCTTCATACCCCTCTATTTTCGGTTTTTATGTGTTTTATGAGGGAGAATACAAGAAAATGTGTAGATCTATATGTATATGTGTGCTATGTTTGATTTTTATGCATGAATGTGTATATTTATGTGTTTTTGTGATAAATATGTAACTAAAAAGGGGTGAATGTAACACCCCGAGATTCAGGTACATTTCTTTCATCCTTGTTCTTTGTTGATCGGGCATGTTTAGTCCTTAAGTGGAGGGTTTGTAGCAAGTGAGTACGTTGGGCGTACCAGAGGGGTACACTGCGCGTACACACGCACTTAATTTGGATGCGGAGTCGCCAATGTACGCTGGGCGTACCTAGAGTTACGCCGGGCGTACCCGGACCAGGTGCAAAAACCCTAATCCATATTGTGCACTATTTAAAGGGTGTTATGGCTCATTTCTCAGCCTCCATATCAGTGAGTGAAACCCTAAAAGAGATCCCCATCGTCCTTACTGTGTGAGAGTGTTGATTTGAGCTTTTTGGTGCTTTAGTGACTTGGTGAAGAAGGAAGGGAGTTCTTGGAAGCTAAAGATTGAGGTGCCATTTTGGATTTGAGATCTACAGAGAAAAGGGCTACACTTGGAGGTATAAAGTTCAAATCTTTCCTCTTCTTTTGGTTGTTGTTGTATGTGCCCTTTTTAGGGCTAAAAACCCCAAAGGTGGAGACTTTATGAGTGTAAAGTGCTCTGTGGTCCGAGATCTGTCCCTTTTCATTGTTATTGGTGATTTAGAGCCATAAAGTTTCCATCTTGGATGTTAGTTTGAAGTCATGCATGTGTATTAAGCCTTCTAGAGTTGAAGGTTGGATCATTGTGGGAGTGGTGACTTGTTCAGCCATGCAAAGGCTTAAAGTCATCAACTTTATGGATTAAGGGGCTTAGATGGGGTCAGATCTAAAATATGGATGTAGGTCTTAATTGTTTAAGACCTCAAGAGTTAAAGGGCTGAAACAGGGGAGTACGCCGGGTGTAATCCCTAGTATGCGCCGCATATTGGGTGGCGTTCCCCGATTCTGAGATGCACCCGGGTACGCTCAGCGTACACATCTGGTACGCACAGCGTAACCCGGAGAGTTGACTTTTGGTTGACTTTTAGGGTATGGTCTATTGTGGGGCCTTTGAGTTATGAGAGGGGTAAAATGGTCTTTTACCCTTCTGAGAGTGTCATAAGAGAAGCATAGTATAGCCTTTGAGAGTTATATTAAATAGAGTGTTTATTTCATATGATTAGGCGGAGGCTAGGCCAGCGTTTACCGAGTCAGAGATTTACCGAGATACCGAGGTGAGTCTTCTCACTATATTTTACCTAGTGTGGCAATAGAGTTATGTGACATAGTACTATAGAGTTATATGCCAGTGTGATTGCATGTTATTTGTGTGTTGTGATTTATGGTGATATGTGATATGCATGATTCAGAGTTGCAGAGTTGGGACTTTCGGGTCCCTAGAGTTAGGGCCAGAGGGCCCACAGAGAGTTGGGGCTGGAGGGCCCCACTGAGACATATTGACCAGAGGGTCAACAGAGTTACAGCCTCGAGTGGCTATTATGTGTTAGTGTGGTATTTTGTGGAACTCACTAAGCTTATGCTTACAGTGTTCAATGTTATGTGTTTCAGGTACCAGTGATGACCGCGGGAAGGCGCCGACTTGATTCGTACACACACACACATGGGATTTGATGTATTTTGATTTTGGGAGTTATTTGTGAAACAAAAGCATGATGCTATGACATTTTATGAATGAATGGTTTTGTTAAAAACGTGTTTACAAATGCGAAAAATTGTTTAATTTTTACGGTGTTACAAGTTGGTATCAGAGCCTAGGTTTGAGGGATATGGGTGCACCTTCGGGCGTATCTGAACTCAAACAGAGAATTTGAGAAATTTTTGATAATAAAACAAGTTTTCAAAAGAAGAACTTGCGAGACAAACAGAGCAGAGTCGTTTGTACGAACAGCCAGCGCCCGAACGGTGGTCTCCCAAAATACCATTATTATAAGTGTTATGAGATATGATGTGATATGTTATATGATGAGCTTTGGTATGCATGCTAGAGTAGACTAGGTATTCTTATTATGACTAGAGTGGCCTGATATGTGATGCCTGAGTCTTGGAGTCTTGCTGCTATGAATACTTCAAAGTGTTTAGGTAGCAGCAAGGAGATTGCGAGAGATCTACTTGCGAGTATTATATGATTAGAGAAAGTAGAGTGCTTGGGACTTGGGACTCTGGGAGGAGGACTCGGGGTGGATGCTGATGCGGTGTGGACGGTAGTATTGGGCCCGTACTACTGAAGACACCGGATCAGTGCACAGCCCGAGTAAGAATCTTTGGGAGTACCAAGGGACAAGTAGGATGGAGTATTCGAGTGTGAGTATACTCGAGCGAGTACCTGATATTATTCTAATGTTGTATTTCAGAGAGAGAGAGAGAGATCATGGTTGGGACTCGCCACACACCAGGGACCAGCGATACGAGGGATGAGGAGATCCGTAGGATCATCCAGGAGGAGGTGGCTGCGGCCATCAGGGCGGAGATAACAGAGATGTTCGGGTCTATCAAGACCAAGTTGATAGAGACATTTGATGACGAGTACGCTTCTCTTTCTAAGGCTGCTGTTGCTGCGGCCACTGCAGCTATAGCTGTGACGAGGCCACAGGGTGGTGATGCGTTGTTGTTCCGAGAGTTCAGCAACACAAAACCACCGTAGTTTGACGGGACCCAGGACCCGATTGCGGCGATGAGATGGATTTCAGACATAGAGGGGTGTTTCTTTACTTGCTCATCTCCGGAGCATTTGAGAGTCCAGTTCGCGCTGAACCAGCTTCGCTTGGGAGCGAAGGACTGGTGGAAGTTTGTGACGGCGCACTATACACCTGCTGAGCTTGCGGCAGTGACCTAGGAGAGGTTCATTGCCATGTTCCGAGATGAGTACGTTCCCCAGGTGGAGAGGGAGCGTTTGGCACAGGAGTTTCTGACCCTAAAGCAGGGTACTGAGTGGGTTACGGTGATTACGAGGATGTTTCATGAGCGGGCGATGTTCTGCCCAAAGCACGTGTCCTCCGAGCAGGCACGTATGAGTCAATATTTGAGCATTCTGAGGATGGATATACGTGAGTTCGTGGCGAACTCGATGTACCGGACATTTGACGAGCTTCAGGCAAATGCCCGTAAGAGGGATATAGAGCTCGAGACTCAGGCTAGGGAGGAGGCTGAGTCTCAGGGGAGGGATCGGCGACCGGTGCAGTCTCAGCCGGTAGCCAAGCGGGCCAAGCCTGCCGATTCGAGATCAGGGAGCCAGAGGGGCCGCACTTGTGGCAAGTGCAGCAAGAGCCACGACGGGGTGTGCAGAGCCGGGTCTTGCTACAAATGTGGCAAGGAGGGGCATATGGCCAAGGACTGCCCCAAGGGGTTTGCAGTATGTTTTCACTGCAACCAGACCGGACACCGGAAGGCAGAGTGTCTGCAGTTGCGGGGATTAGCATAGGGAGCACCTCAGGGATCTTCCCCTGCCGCCATCAGAGCTACCGAGAGTCGGCCAGTGAAGTCGAGGCACCAAGGGCACGAGGGAGAGCCTTTCAGTTGACCGCGGAGGAGGTCCGCGCAACGCCCGATGTCGTTGCTGGTATGTTTTCTTTCATGTATTTATTTTGATGTTGAGATTTTGTGCTTATATTATGTTATGCGTAGGTACTTTTCTTGTGAATTCTGTACCTGCCTTGGTGTTATTTGACTCGGGTGCGAGTCGGTCTTTTGTATCTTTGGCTTTTAGTCAACATATCAGTGTTAGTCGTGAGGCGTTGAGTCGATCTCTGAGGGTTTCCATAGCTGACGAGAGGGTGATATATGCCACAGAGGTGATCCGAGGGTGCGTGTTCGAGATTTTCGGTGTTTAGTTCCAGACTGATTTGGTTCCTATTGCGATGGGTGATGTCTGTGTCATTGTGGGCATGGACTGGTTGAGCAGATTCGGAGCGGTTATCGACTGCGAGCGACAGCTGGTGACCATATGAGATCCTAGTGGGGGAGTTCTTACGGTGTACGGTGAGGGTACACGTTCTGGGTCAGCATTTTGTTCGGCCGCTAGAGTGAGGCAGTGTCTACAGCAGGGCTGTAAGGGCTTTGGGCGTATGTGATGGATATGCGGGTTGATTCAGAGAGACCGAGGTCAGTTGAGGAGGTTCCGATAGTACGTGAGTTCCCGGACGTATTTCCAGAGTTATGTTGACAAATGACGAAAACATCTGGAATTCCAAGTCGAAGGCCGGGTACTAATGAAAGTTTTTCCTTAGAAAGGAATGATTCGCCTTAGGAAACAAGAAAACTAAACCCACGATGCATCAGACTGTGTGAGATTTTTGCTCGGATTGGTCCAAAGGCTTACGGACTACAGCTGCCTGTAGAGCTCAGCAACGTACACCCTGTGTTCAGTGTACCGTATCCGAAAAATTGCCTATCAGGCAAAACCCTTATCAATCCTTTAGAAAGAGGTCGAAATAAACGAGAATCTCCTGTTCGTCGAAAACCAATCGATGTATTCGATAAAGAAGAAAAGCGTACAAAACAATGCCGCATTCCGATTATGAAGGTTCGATGGACTGCCAAGTGTGGATTGGAATTCACATATGAACGCAAAGACCAGATGAAGCAGAAGTACCCTCACCTATTCTATCATTCATGAACCTACCTTTCGAAAGAATTTAGGGACGAAATTCCCTCTAACAGGGGGATGACGTCACAACAAGCATTTTTTGCTAGGAAATTCTACTCTCATGCAATCATACACCTAGTGTAATAACTTGTACTCTAAGTGAATAGAATACTTCATTCAAGCACTACAAATAGTCAACAAAGAATTGGAAAACCCTTGAAATCCCGTTTTAAGTCCATTTTAGGCTAGGATTTCCTTATTGGACCTAATGGACCAATAAGTTTCCAATTTAACTATCTTGAACCTAGAACTCTCAAATGGGCCCTAATTGGACCCATATACATGAAACTTAATATTTTGGGCCCTTATAAGCCTAAAATGAACTAGGTTATCTTTAATGGGCCTTATTGGGTCACAACAAATTTAAATTAGCCCTAATAGGTCATAAAACTCATTCTTTGATTTTTATTGGGCCAAAAATCATCTAACCTAACCATAAAATGGACTTAAGCATACAAGGCCCAATTATTTTTCCTTCCTCTCTCCTTTCATCGGCCCAACAACACCAAAAGAGGAGAGTTGACTTCTCATGGCCACCTCACTATTATTTGTTGGGTTTCCATGCAAAAATCCCATGCTTCCATACAACCATCACCTCATCCACTCTCACTTCTCCTCTCTCTTTTTCTCTCAGCCAAAACAACAGAAACACACACACATTTCACACAAACTCTCTCTCAAAGAAACTATCTCCATTCTTCTTAAAAATTTCGAGATTTAGAGCTTGATAAGGAGATTCTTCCACAAAAACAATCATCATTCAAGGTAAGTTTATGTTTAGATCTATGATCTAGATTCTTTGTTTTGTCAAAAATCTCTTCCTAATCTATTCAAACTCATAATCACCATCTTAGAAACACCTAAGTTCGAGATCCTCCAAGGAAAGCTTACTAGGCCAAGATTTGCACCAAACTTCTTCATTTCTCTCTTCAAAACCGAAACCACAACTCAAGGTGAGCTTCATACCCCTCTATTTTCGGTTTTTATGTGTTTTATGAGGGAGAATACAAGAAAATGTGTAGATCTATATGTATATGTGTGCTATGTTTGATTTTTATGCATGAATGTGTATATTTATGTGTTTTTGTGATAAATATGTAACTAAAAAGGGGTGAATGTAACACCCCGAGATTCAGGTACATTTGTTTCATCCTTGTTCTTTGTTGATCGGGCATGTTTAGTCCTTAAGTGGAGGGTTTGTAGCAAGTGAGTACGTTGGGCGTACCAGAGGGGTACACTGCACATACACACGCACTTAATTTGGATGTGGAGTCGCCAAGGTACGCTGGGCGTACCTAGAGTTACGCCGGGCGTACCCGGACCAGGTGCAAAAACCCTAATCCATATTGTGCACTATTTAAAGGGTGTTATGGCTCATTTCTCAGCCTCCATATCAGTGAGTGAAACCCTAAAAGAGATCCCCATCGTCCTTACTGTGTGAGAGTGTTGATATGAGCTTTTTGGTGCTTTAGTGACTTGGTGAAGAAGAAGGAAGGGAGTTCTTGGAAGCTAAAGATTGTGGTGCCATTTTGGATCTGAGATCTACAGAGAAAAAGGCTACACTTGGAGGTATAAAGTTCAAAACTTTCCTCTTCTTTTGGTTGTTGTTGTATGTGCCCTTTTTAGGGATAAAAACCCCAAATGTGGAGACTTTATGAGTGTAAAGTGCTCCACGGTCCGAGATCTGTCCCTTTTCATTGTTATTGGTGATTTAGAGCCATAAAGTTTCCATCTTGGATGTTAGTTTGAAGTCATGCATGTGTATTAAGCCTTCTAGAGTTGAAGGTTGGATCATTGTGGGAGTGGTGACTTGTTCAGCCATGCAAAGGCTTAAAGTCATCAACTTTATGGATTAAGGGGCTTAGATGGGGTCAGATCTAAAATATGGACGTAGTTCTTAACTGTTTAAGACCTCAAGAGTTAAAGGGATGAAGCAGGGGAGTACGCCGGGCGTAATCCCCAGTACGCGCCGCGTACTGGGTGGCGTTCCCCGATTCTGAGATTCAGCCGGGTACGCTCAGAGTAGACATCTGGTACGCGCAGCGTAACCCGGAGAGTTGACTTTTGGTTGACTTTTAGGGTATGGTCTATTGTGGGGCCTTTGAGTTATGAGAGGGGTAAAATGGTCTTTTACCCTTCTGAGAGTGTCATAAGAGAAGCATAGTCTAGCCTTTGAGAGTTATATTAAATAGAGTGTTTATTTCATATGATTAGGCGGAGGCTAGGCCAGCGTTTACCGAGTCAAAGATTTACCGAGATACCGAGGTGAGTCTTCTCACTATATTTTACCTAGTGTGGTAATATAGTTATGTGACATAGTACTATAGAGTTATATGCCAGTGTGGTTGCATGTTATTTGTGTGTTGTGATTTATGGTGATATGCATGATTCAGAGTTGCAGAGTTGGGACTTTCGGGTCCCTAGAGTTAGGGCCAGAGGGCCCACAGAGAGTTGGGGCTGGAGGGCCCCACTGAGACATATTGACCAGAGGGTCAACAGAGTTACAGCCTCGAGTGGCTATTATGTGTTAGTGTGGTATTTTGGGGAACTCACTAAGCTTATGCTTACAGTGTTCAGTGTTATGTGTTTCAGGTACCAGTGATGACCGCGGGAAGGCGCCGGCTTGATTCGTACACACACACACATGGGATTTGATGTATTTTGATTTTGGGAGTTATTTGTGAAATAAAAACATGATGCTATGACATTTTATGAATGAATGGTTTTGTTAAAAACGTGTTTACAAATGCGAAAAATTGTTTAATTTTTATGGTGTTACACGTTGGTATCAGAGCCTAGCTTTGAGGGATTCGGGTGCACCTTCGGGCGTATCTGAACTTAAACCGAGAATTTGAGAAAATTTTGATAATAAAACAAATTTTCAAAAGAAGAACTTGCGAGACAAACAGAGCAGAGTCGTTTGTACGAACAGCCAACGCCCGAACGGTGATCTCCCAAAATACCATTATTATAAGTGTTATGAGATATGATGTGATATGTTATATGATGAGCTTTGGTATGCATGCTAGAGTAGACTAGGTATTCTTATTAGGACTAGAGTGGCCTGATATGTGATGCCTGAGTCTTGGAGTCTTGCTGCTATGAATACTTCAAAGTGTTTAGGTAGCAGCAAGGAGATTGCGAGAGATCTACTTGCGAGTATTATATGATTAGAGAAAGTAGAGTGCTTGGGACTTGGGACTCTGGGAGGAGGACTCGGGGTGGATGCTGATGCGGTGTGGACGGTAGTATTGGGCCCGTACTACTGAAGACACCGGATCAGTGCACAGCCCGAGTAAGAATCTTTGGGAGTACCAAGGGACAAGTAGGATGGAGTATTCGAGTGTGAGTATACTCGAGCGAGTACCTGATATTATTCTAATGTTGTATTTCAGAGAGAGAGAGAGAGAGATCATGGTTGGGACTCGCCACACACCAGGGACCAACGATACGAGGGATGAGGAGATCCGTAGGATCATCCAGGAGGAGGTGGCTGCGGCCATCAGGGCGGAGATAACAGAGATGTTCGGGTCTATCAAGACCAAGTTGATAGAGACATTTGATGACGAGTACGCTTCTCTTTCTGAGGCTGCTGTTGCTGCGGCCACTGCAGCTATAGCTGTGACGAGGCCACAGGGTGGTGATGCGTTGTTGTTCCGAGAGTTCAGCAACACAAAACCACCGTAGTTTGACGGGACCCAGGACCCGATTGCGGCGATGAGATGGATTTCAGACATAGAGGGGTGTTTCTTTACTTGCTCATCTCCGGAGCATTTCAGAGTCCGGTTCGCGCTGAACCAGCTTCGCTTGGGAGCGAAGGACTGGTGGAAGTTTGTGACGGCGCACTATACGCCTGCTGAGCTTGCGGCAGTGACCTAGGAGAGGTTCATTGCCATGTTCCGAGATGAGTACGTTCCCCAGGTGGAGAGGGAGCGTTTGGCACAGGAGTTTCTGACCCTAAAGCAGGGTACTGAGTGGGTTACGGTGATTACGAGGATGTTTCATGAGCGGGCGATGTTCTGCCCAAAGCACGTGTCCTCCGAGCAGGCACGTATGAGTCAATATTTGAGCATTCTGAGGATGGATATATGTGAGTTCGTGGCAAACTCGGTGTACCGGACATTTTCCGAGCTTCAGGCAATTTCCCGGAAGAGGGTGATAGAGCTGGAGACTCAGGCTAGGGAGGAGGCTGAGTCTCAGGGGAGGGATCGGCGACCGGTGCAGTCTCAGCCGGTAGCCAAGCGGGCCAAGCCTGCCGATTCGAGATCAGGGAGCCAGAGGGGCCGCACTTGTGGCAAGTGCAGCAAGAGCCACGACGGGGTGTGCAGAGCAGGGTCTTGCTACAAATGTGGCAAGGAGGGGCATATGGCCAAGGACTGCCCCAAGGGGTTTGCAGTATGTTTTCACTGCAACCAGACCGGACACCGGAAGGCAGAGTGTCCGCAGTTGCGGGGATTAGCACAGGGAGCACCTCAGGGATCTGCCCCTGCCGCCATCAGAGCTACCGAGAGTCGGCCAGTGAAGGCCGAGGCGCCGAGGGCACGAGGGAGAGCCTTTCAGTTGACCGCGGAGGAGGTCCCCGCAACGCCCGATGTCGTGGCTGGTATGTTTTCTTTCATGTATTTATTTTTATGTTGAGATTTTGTGCTTATATTATGTTATACATAGGTACTTTTCTTGTGAATTCTGTACCTGCCTTGGTGTTATTTGACTCGGGTGCGAGTCGGTTTTTTGTATCTTTGGCTTTTAGTCAACATATCAGTGTTAGTCGTGAGGCGTTGAGTCGACCTCTGAGGGTTTCCATAGCTGACGAGAGGGTGATATATGCCACAGAGGTGATCCGAGGGTGCGTGTTCGAGATTTATGGTGTTTAGTTCCCGATTGATTTGATTCCTATTGCGATGGGTGATGTCTGTGTCATTGTGGGCATGGACTGGTTGAGCAGATTCGGAGCGGTTATCGACTGCGAGCGACAGCTGGTGACCATATGAGACCCTAGTGGGGGAGTTCTTACGTTGTACGGCGAGGGTACACGTTCTGGGTCAGTGTTTTGTTCGGCAGCTAGAGTGAGGCAGTGTCTACAGTAGGGCTGTAAGGGCTTTGTGGCGTATGTGATGGATACGCGGGTTGATTCAGAGAGACCGAGGTCAGTTGAGGAGGTTCCGATAGTACGTGAGTTCCTGGACGTATTTCCAAAGGAGTTGCCGGGCGTGCCTCCCGTGAGGCTAGTGGAGTTCAGTATCGATTTGGTTCCGGGGGCCGCGCCTATCGCCAAGGTGCCCTATCGCCTTGCACCTCCAGAGATGCAAGAGTTATCCTCGCAGCTTCAGGAGCTGCTGGGAAAGGGGTTTATTCGGCCGAGCAGCTCGTTATGGGGAGCGCCTATCTTTTTTGTCAAGAAGAAGGATGGTTCACACCGGATGTGCATTGATTACCGGGAGTTGAACAAGCTGACGGTCAAGAACCGTTACCCGTTGCCGAGGATCGATGATTTGTTCAATCAGTTGCAGGGAGCATCTTAGTTCTCCAAGATCGATTTGAGGTCTGGGTATCATCAGGTAAGGGTACGAGATGAGGACATCCAAAAGACAGCGTTCAGGACTCGTTATGGGCATTACGAGTTTGTGGTGATGCCTTTCGGACTCACTAATGCCCCAACAGTGTTCATGGATCTCATGAACAGAGTGTGCAGGACGATGTTGGATCGGTCGGTGATCGTGTTCATCGACGATATTTTGGTGTATTCGAGATCCAGAGAGCAGCATGAGGAGCATTTGAGGGAGATCCTCGGAGTACTGAGATCGGAGAGGCTTTACGCCAAATTCTCCAAGTGTGATTTCTGGTTGCGAGAGGTCCAGTTCCTAGGGCACCTCGTTAACCAGAAGGGGATATTGGTCGACCCAGCCAAAGTGGAGGCAGTGATGAGTTGGGAGGTGCCGAGGTCACCCACCGAGATCAGGAGTTTCTTAGGGTTGGCAGGCTATTATCAGAGATTTATCAAGGATTTCTCCAAGATCGCCGTGCCACTCACCAGGTTAACCCGGAAGGGTGTCGCTTTTCATGGGGCCCAGAGCAGCAGACCTCCTTTGAGACGCTTCGCCAGAGGTTATGTGAAGCCCCAGTGTTAGCCCTCCCAGAGGGAATGGAGGACTTTGTGGTGTATTGTGATGCGTCGATTTTGGGGTTGGGGGCGGTGTTAATGCAGAGAGGGCATGTGATAGCATACACATCGGGGCAGCTGAAGCCTCATGAGACGAGGTATCCCACCCACGATCTAGAGTTGGGGGCAGTGGTGTTCGCCCTCAAGATTTGGCGTCACTATCTGTACGGCGTTTGGTGTACGATATACACGGACCACAAGTGCCCGAAGTATTTGATGGATTAGCCCAACCTAAATATGTGACAGAGGAGGTGGTTGGACGTGGTCAAGGATTATGATTGTGAGATCCTGTACCACCGGGCAAGGCTAATGTTGTAGCCGATGCACTGAGCCGCAGGGCGGAGAGGACCCCATTGCGAGATGTATGTTTGAGATTCACCGTGACAGCTCCGGTGTTGGACACCATTCGTGGGGCACAGGCTTAGGCTGTGCAGCTTGAGAGCCAGAAGAGAGAGCGAGTTGTCGGGTTGGTATCGGAGTTCATTACCGATAGCCGGGGGCTTATGACATTTCAGGGGCGTATCCGGGTACCGTTTGTGGGAGGGACGCGTACCATTTTAATGGAAGAGGCTCATCGGTCGAAGTTCTCGATCCATCCTGGGGCCACTAAGATGTATTTAGACCTGAAGAGGGATGTTGCGTGGTTTGTTGAGAGGTGCTTAACCTGCCGTAGGGTTAAGGCCGAGCACCAGAGACCGCATGGTAAGTTGTAGCCTTTAGAGGTTCCCGAATGGAAGTGAGAACAGATTACCATGGATTTTATCACCAAATTGCCAAGGACTGCTAGGGGAGTCGATACAATTTGGGTGATTGTAGACAGGTTGACAAAGAGCGCCCACTTCCTTGCTATCAGTGAGAGCTCTTCCGCAGAGAAGTTGGCAGAGATGTACGTGAGAGAAGTGGTATCACGGCATGGAGTGCCGATCTCGATTGTCTCAGACTGAGATGTGCGTTTCACTTCCAGATTCTGGAAGAAATTTCACGAGGAATTGGGTACTAGGCTGCATTTTAGTACCGCATATCACCCCCAGACTGATGGTCAAAGTGAGCGGACGATTCAGACGCTCGAGGATATGCTCCGGGCATGTGTGTTGGATTTCGGTGGAAGTTGGGACACGTATTTGCCCTTGGCAGAGTTTTCTTACAACAACAGCCATCATTCGACCATTGGTATGCCACCCTTTGAGCTGTTGTATGGGAGGAGGTGTCAAACCCCCATTTGCTGGGGAGAGGTCGGGCAGTGTGTTATGGGTAGTACAGAGATTGTGCTGCAGACGACTGAACATATATAGCAGGTCAGGCAGAGGTTATTGACCGCTCAGAGTTGTCAGAAGAGTTATGCGGACAGGCGCCGGTCCGAGCTCGAGTTCCAGGTCGGCGACTTTGTACTCCTGAAGGTCTTTCCTTGGAAAGGAGTGATCCGATTCAGGAAGAGGGGCAAGTTGGGGCCCCGTTATATCGGTCCTTTTCGGGTGATTGCAAGGGTAGGCAGGGTAGCCTACCGGTTGGAGCTACCTGCAGAGTTAGGTCAGATCCATACACTTTCTACGTGTCGCAATTGCGAAAGTGTATAGCCGATGAGTCGGCGGTGGTACCATTGGAGGATATTCAGGTGGATGCGAGCCTGAATTATGCTGAGAGACCAGTGGCAATCAGAGATCGGAAGATCAAGGTTTTGAGGAACAAGGAAGTACCTTTGGTTTTGGTTCAGTGGCAACATCGGAAGGGGTCCGAGATGACTTGGGAGTCAGAGTCGGAGATGCAAGGGCAGCATCCAGAGTTGTTCGAGGAATGAGACTTCGAGGGCGAAGTCTGGTTCTAGTGGTGGAGAATTGTAACACCCCGAGATTCAGGTACATTTCTTTCATCCTTGTTCTTTGTTGATTGGGCATGTTTAGTCCTTGAGTGGAGGGTTTGTAGCAAGTGAGTACGCTGGGCGTACCAGAGGGGTACGCTGCGTGTACTCACGCGCTTAATTTGGACGCGGAGTCGCCAAGGTACGCTAGGCGTAACTAGAGTTACGTCGGGCGTACCCGGCCCAGGTGCAAAAACCCTAATCCATCTTGTGCACTATTTAAAGGGTGTTATGGCTCATTTCTCAGCCTCCATATCAGTGAGTGAAACCCTAAAAGAGATCCCCATCGTCCTTACTGTGTGAGAGTGTTGATTTGAGCTTTTTGGTGCTTTAGTGACTTGGTGAAGAAGAAGGAAGGGAGTTCTTGGATGCTAAAGATTGAGGTGCCATTTTGGATCTGAGATCTATAGAGAAAAAGGCTACACTTGGAGGTATAAAGTTCAAAACTTTCCTCTTCTTTTGGTTGTTGTTGTATGTGCCCTTTTTAGGGCTAAAAACCCCAAAGGTGGAGACTTTATGAGTGTAAAGAGCTCCATTGTCTGAGATCTGTCCCTTTTCAGTGTTATTGGTGATTTAGAGCCATAAAGTTTCCATCTTGGATGTTAGTTTGAAGTCATGGATGTGTATTAAGCCTTCTAGAGTTGAAGGTTGGATCATTGTGGGAGTTGGTGACTTGTTCAGCTATGCAAAGGCTTAAAGTCATCAACTTTATGGATTAAGGGGCTTAGATGGGGTCAGATCTAAAATATGGACGTAGTTCTTAACTGTTTAAGACCTCAAGAGTTAAAGGGATGAAGCAGGGGAGTACGCCGGGCGTAATCCCTAGTACGCGCCGCGTACTGGGTGGCGTTCCCCGATTCTGAGATTCAGCCGGGTACGCTCAGAGTAGACATCTGGTACGCGCAGCGTAACCCGGAGAGTTGACTTTTGGTTGACTTTTAGGGTATGGTCTATTGTGGGGCCTTTGAGTTATGAGAGGGGTAAAATGGTCTTTTACCCTTCTGAGAGTGTCATAAGAGAAGCATAGTCTAGCCTTTGAGAGTTATATTAAATAGAGTGTTTATTTCATATGATTAGGCGGAGGCTAGGCCAGCGTTTACCGAGTCAAAGATTTACCGAGATACCGAGGTGAGTCTTCTCACTATATTTTACCTAGTGTGGTAATATAGTTATGTGACATAGTACTATAGAGTTATATGCCAGTGTGGTTGCATGTTATTTGTGTGTTGTGATTTATGGTGATATGCATGATTCAGAGTTGCAGAGTTGGGACTTTCGGGTCCCTAGAGTTAGGGACAGAGGGCCCACAGAGAGTTGGGGATGGTGGGCCCCACTGAGACACATTGACTAGAGGGTCAACAGAGTTACAGCCTCGAGTGGCTATTATGTGTTAGTGTGGTATTTTGGGGAACTCACTAAGCTTATGCTTACAGTGTTCAGTGTTATGTGTTTCGGGTACCAGTGATGACCGCGGGAAGGTGCCGGCTTGATTCGTACACACACATGGGATTTGATGTATTTTGATTTTGGGAGTTATTTGTGAAACAAAAACATGATGCTATGACATTTTATGAATGAATGGTTTTGTTAAAAATGTGTTTACAAATGCGAAAAATTGTTTAATTTTTATGGTGTTACAGTGAATCTCGAGATCTATGACATGAGAAGAGAAACAAACATAATCTAAGTTATTCTACGCTAAACAAGTCAAGAATAATAATCTATAAGATTATGATAAACATATTTCAACATAAAAATCCATTTTTGGGCTTAAAATGTCAAAATATTCAAAATAGGGTTAAAAATGGCCAAGTCACGGTTTCTTAAGGGCCAAAAGAGTCAAATCAGTTTCCATAATTGTTTTTCTGAATAATAAAGTTTTCAAAGGACTTGAAATGTAAATTTTTAGCTTAATGGGCTATTTTTGGGCTTTTTGGCCCAATAAGCCTAAAATTGCGAAAAATGACAAATTAAGGGGATGAAATGAAATTTCTTCAAAACAGGGGACAAATAGCATAATAAAACTATTTCAGGGGTCAAAAATGCTTTTCATTATCAAAAAGGACCAAAAATGTAAAGTTTTTGGATTTTGGGCCAAAACTGTAAGGGCATCTCCACCCCACCCCAAACTCCATTTCTTCCCCCATTCTTCTCCAACTCTACCCCATTTTCATCTCCATTTTTGGAGATATGAACAGTATTCCCCCATATATGGGGGAATACTATTCATATCTCCAAAAATGGAGGTGAAGTTTGGTTGTCAACTTTAGTCCCTCTCATTTTTATTTTATACATTTCTAGTTTATTTTATCTATTAATAATAATTTAAATACAATACTTAATATTTATAATATAATGTTATATACTAATTTATATTAATTAATCATAACTATAGAGTTTAATTAGTAGAGGGGTGTATTTGACAACATATATAAGTTATAAAAATGGAATATTCCAAGAATATACTTTTTGGGGTAAAAAATGGGGTAGAAAATGGAGTAGGGTTGGAGATGAAACACTGTTTACTCCATTTTTTATTCCATTTATGGGGGGAAAATGGAGATGGGTTGGAGATGGTCTAAAAGTTGCGAAAAATGGGGTTTTAACCGAGAAATACTAATCTGTAAGGGCTGAATCTGTTAACGAAATAAATTTTGGGTTAAAACTATCTTTTCAACAAATTTATGATGCAAAAGTGTCAAGAAAATGTTTTAAGGACTAAAAATGAAATTCTTTTATATAAAGGACTAAAATTGTTATCTTTATAAAAAGAAAGGTAGTGAAAAGGTCAAACTTCTACTTTTAAACCAATTAATTCATTAAGTCAAACTACAAAACCCACGACTACCGACAAACGGAAAACAAATACACGTTCAACTCCAAATATCGTTATAAACGAATCGATTCAGTCTCGAATCAATACAAAAACAATAACCATTAAATCGAACACTTCAATAGATACGCGATAACTACAATGAGTAAACTTACAAACTTTGGGTTTGTGAGTTTCATATCTTGCTTGATGGATCTTGCAAGTCCATCAAAATGATCTTTGGGCCCAAAGGGATAACGCTTATATGTTATTGGGCCTCCAATGACCCAATTCCGTGTAAAAGGACTTTCAATAGCTTTTATGTACTATTGGGCCCTAGTGGGCCAATAGTAAGGCTGGTAAGGTCAAAGTAATCAGATGTGAGCTGGACCATCGTGCCTTTTGCATCCCCGACAGCCGAAGGTACTTACGATAGTAGCAAGACCTAGTGCTCCTCTTCTCTTCGTTCGCCAAGGCTTATGAGAAATCAAAGTAGACAGAATTAGGACGATATTCAATGTGGAGTAATCAATATTCATTCGATATAACGATACAAAAATCAGTAATCACGAATACCTTTCAACATCGAAAAACATCGGGTTTTCCGGGGAATTCAGTACTACTCGCTCGAAATTTCTCTAACTATAATACAAAATACCCTTCATATATATGTTTTTGAATTCATGCATGCATCAACTTATAGATCTTCACACTTTGATAAAGAAAAGTCTTTTCAGAAAATATCGGATTTTCTGGTGGTTTTCAAAGTTATACAAATCATTTTCACAAACATGCTTATGAACTCACCAACATTTTTATGTTGACCGTTTTCAAAATAATTTGTATTTTCAGGAAACCGTTGAAGTAGGATGAATGAAACAAACTAATGGATATTATGTTATATTTTGTTTTATCATACTCTTACTATTTTGGCATGTAATATTCAAATACAATACTTAATGTAAACAATGAATGTTGTTATATTTGTGTGATGATGATGATGTTATGTTTCAATTATACTCACTGTAATGATATTTCAAGATGAAGTCACGCACAAGCCCCCAGGCGTTTCCGCCATTTGGTTCGGGGGTGTGACAGATTGGTATCAGAGCATTGTTTATAGTGAACTAGCATATCTAATCATACAAGATATGCAACTATAAATACAATGGGACTAAACGACTCTGAACATAATAATTAAAATACATACCTTTGTGTGCATTTTAGAATAATAACACAACAAGAACAGTAAAAGTCTTTGGAGGATTTGAACATCGCTATTAAACACGGGCAGTTATGTAGTCGTATTGGGGTTGAATGTAGCCTGATCAACTACATCATTCAAAATACGACCAACATGTGTCCGGGATTAATTGTGATGGACATTGAATCAAAAACTTACCATTTAATTATCCAAAGAGCTTATCAAACCAAACCTAAACAAAATTAAATTACTATAGGAGTAATTGGTATGCTATTTGTTTCTAGTATTTATACCCCTTTGTGCAATACACTATAGACGAGTATCATTAGCCAAGAAACCCCTATCTCCATAGTCAGGGAATAGCAGGGTGGCTCGACTAAGAGGATGAACCAGAGGAGGAACATGGAGTAGAACTTGTAGATGGACCCACCGAGTTAATAGTGGACCTTGAAGAGGAAGAGTTAGAGGGCAATGGTGATGATGACTCGGATGCAGAATCCGATGTCATCAACCGTCCATGTAGAGCCAGAGTATCAACTTATCGTGTGGGACCAAGTGGCCCCATGCCCCATTGGGCACATGAAATTAGGAGATAGAGTCACCAGCAGGGGATACGACCACACTACGGTAGTAACCGAGGTCTCTTCAATATTAGTCATAGAGGACCAGCTGACCGGGCCCTCCCGGTCATGGTCCGGCGCACCCGAGGTATTGATAACCAAGCTTAGGACACCCCAAATCGAACGGAAAAAATAAAGTTTGCTATTGAGAGAGATGAGAGACAAACACAGGAAGTGAACAGAGACTCCTGAGCGAGACAGTTAGTTTGAGAGGTACGACTACGAGATACCAAGCAATAAGTAGCTCGTCTCCGAGGTGCATCCACTTCATCAGAACCACCACCAGACACTTTCCGCCACAATTAGGATCAACCTTTTTTTTTGCCCCCCTACTATCTGATATGACTCTCTTTCGTGTACTAATGAAATGATTATGTGCTATCTTTATTTCAAATTATTGCATAAATTCAATTATATACACAATCAAACCCTCGAAACCGCTAGATACTTAAGGATCTCGAAACCAAAACAACCCATATACTCTAAGGATAGACGTAACAATCGTGCCAAATCTACGATTACTTACTAGCGCGAATACATTGTAGGGATGTGGATGGAAGCAGTGAGAATTATACAACAAGATCGATGCAAAATTTATAAAGTATAACCAGGAATGACGATCATTACTTACGATCTGGATTATCAACGTGCAGCAGGGAAATGCCATCCCGCAGGAATAACAAGCGCACCCGCGAGACACCGCTCCTACAGATGAACTCTGCTACATTCCAAGCTGCTGTAATAGCGGCAGTAACCGCTGCAATGGCACAAATCAATGCCAACAACACCAATGGAGGCGGTAATAGCATTGACAACTCCAGCCGAAGGAACCAACACGGAAACCAACAAGTGACAGCTTATCAAGGAACACTAAACCCCAAGCTTAAGAGTAGGAAGCAAAATCCTGGAAGTAAGAGAAAGGGACAACCAACTCAAAGGTTCTCAAAGAAGCAACATGTTGTTACTGTTCATGCAACCATGACCCCTATCACACCAACATCAGCGAGACGATATGCTGGAAGCCTTCCAAAATGCAACCAGTGCAATTTCCATCATAACGGAGCTTGCCGGGAGATGCATTGTAAGAAATGCAACCAAAAGAATCACACCACCAAATATTGTAGAACTTATCCATGCCAGAATCATCAGCCAAACTAAAACAACAACAATCGCAAAAACCTTAACAACACCACCAATAATGAGACCAGTCACACCTGCTATGGGTATGGAGGAACTGGTCACTTCAGGCGCAATTGCCCCAAGGATAACAATCAAGGAGCAGAAGGATCAAAAATGGTCCTGACCTTGGGTCAAGGCGAAGCAGTCCAAGACTCAACGGTTGTTATTGGTACATTCTCACCTAACGACTCTTTCACTTACCTCTTATTCAATAGTGAAGCTGAGCAAAGTTTCGTTAGTAACATATTCAAACACTTACTAAAACCACAACCCTAGAGGCTAAACTAAGCCTTAACGACAACCAAGGATAATTATGTAGGGAACACCTTAACACTAAACAACCATTCACTTCAAATAAAATTTAATGCCAGTAAATATTAGGAGTTTTGATGTGATAATCGGCATGGTTGGGTTAAGCCCCCAACGTGCTAATATTATGTGTTGCGAGAAGGCCGTTTGCCTTCACCTTCCCAATCATGAAACTCTAAAAATCCATGGTGCTAAACCTAACACCAAATCCAAGTCTTATCTCGTGCATCAAGGCATAGAAGTGCCTGCACCAGAAGAACTACGTTTTCCTTGCTCATGTTGTGGACAAGACCAAGGAAGAAGTAAGCATATAATGTATTCCGGTAGCATGCGATTTTCCGAATGTATTTCCCGAAGAACTTTCGGGAATACATCCGGAAGGACAGGTCGAATTTCAAATCGACCTAATACCGGGAGCCACATCAATTGCCAATTCACCCTATAAGTTAGCTTCTGCCAAAATTCGCGAGTTATCCAGTCAATTGAGAAGAATTGTTGCGCAAAGGATTCATCGGACCAAGCTTCTCACCCTGGAGAGCTCCGGTCTTGTTCTTCAAGAAGACGAATCCTTCAGAATGTGCATCAATTTTAGGGAATTGAATAAGTTCACTATCAAAAACCGATACCCACTTCCTCTGGTTGACAAACTATTTGACCAACTTCAAGGAGCTAGTTGCTTCTCCAAAATAGATCTAAGATCCAGTTATCATCAGTTCCGAGTCCGAGAAAAGGACATTCCGAAAACTGTTTTCCGAATTCGTCACAACCATTTCAAATCCGTTGTGATACCCTTCGGTCTAGCAGAGGCTCCCACGGTATTCATGAACCTTACGAACTGAGTTTTCCCAACCATTCCTAGTTAGCATTTTCATTATTTTTATCAATAACATACTCGTTTGCCCACGAAGCGAGAACGAAACACTGTCATCATCCACGACCAACCTTGAAAGCATCAAAGCCGGAGAATATCGCGAAGAAAGCACTGCATGGATGGATAAAACCCTCGAAGTCAAAAGAAGAAGCTTATTGTTATAAGAGTTGAGTTGGGCACTATCTGGGTGATCGTCGATAGGTTATCCCAATCTGCCCATTTCCTGATAATACAGGAATCAAATAAGACGGAAAGATTAACATGGACCTATATCAAAGAGATCGTGAGACTCCATGAAATATCAGTATCTACTATCTCGGATCGAGATAATGGGATTACTTCAAGACTTTGACAGTCATTTCAGAAGACTATAGGAACATAGCTAAGTATGAGCATTTCTTACCACCCTCAAACCAATAGCCAAGGAAAACGAGCCATTCAACCACTCAAAGTCATGCTACAAGTCTAGGTGTATGAATTCAACAAGTCAGGGGATACCCAATTGCCCTTCATTGAATTCTCATACCATAACAGCTATCGCACGAGCATCAAGGTTGCTCCTTTTGAGGCTCTTTGTAGCCATAAATGCAGATCAATCGCCAGTACTCTCACGGGACAAGAAACCGTTCGCGAAACAACAAAGAAGATAATCCAAATCAGAACTCGACTTCAAGCATCACGAGTCAGACAAAAGAGTTATGTTGACAAATGACGAAAACCTCTGGAATTCCATGTCGAAGGCCGGGTACTAATGAAAGTTTTTCCTTAGAAAGGAATGATTCGCCTTAGGAAACAAGAAAACTAAACCCGCGATGCGTCAGACTGTGCGAGATTTTTGCTCGGATTGGTCCAAAGGCTTACGGACTACAGCTGCCTATAGAGCTCAGCAACGTACACCCTGTGTTCAGCGTACCGAATCCGAAAAATTGCCTATCAGGCAAAACTCTTATCAATCCTTTAGAAAGAGGTCGAAATAAACGAGAATCTCTTGTTCGTCGAAAACCAATCGATGTATTGGATAAAGAAGTAAAGCGTACAAAACAATGCCGCATTCCGATTATGAAGGTTCGATGGAGTGCCAAGTGTGGATTGGAATTCACATATGAACACAAAGACCAGATGAAGCAAAAGTACCCTCACCTATTCTATCAATCATGAACCTACCTTTCGAAAGAATTTAGGGACGAAATTCCCTCTAACAGGGGGATGACGTCACAACAAGCATTTTTGCTAGGAAATTCTACTCTCATGCAATCATACACCTAGTGTAATAACTTGTACTCTAAGTGAATAGAATACTTCATTCAAGCACTACAAATAGTCAACAAAGAATTGGAAAACCCTTGAAATCCCGTTTTAAGTCCATTTTGGGCTAGGATTTCCTTATTGGACCTAATGGACCAATAAGTTTCCAATTTAACTATCTTGAACCTAGAACTCTCAAATGGGCCCTAATTGGACCCACATACATGAAACTTAATATTTTGGGCCCTTATAAGCCTAAAATGAACTAGGTTATCTTTAATGGGCCTTATTGGGTCACAACAAATTTAAATTAGCCCTAATAGGTCATAAAACTCATTCTTTGATTTTTATTGGGCCAAAAATCATCTAACTTAACCATAAAATGGACTTAAGCATACAAGGCCCAATTATTTTTCCTTCCTCTCTCCTTTCCTCGGCCCAACAACACCAAAAGAGGAGAGTTGACTTCTCATGGCCACCTCACTATTATTTGTTGGGTTTCCATGCAAAAATCCCATGCTTCCATTCAACCATCACCTCATCCACTCTCTCTTCTCCTCTCTCTTTTTCTCTCGGCCAAAACAACACAAACACACACACACATTTCACTCAAACTCTCTCTCAAAGAAACTATCTCCATTCTTCATAAAAATTTCTAGATTTAGAGCTTGATAAGGAGATTCTTCCACAAAAAAATCATCATTCAAGGTAAGTTTATGTTTAGATCTATGATCTAGATTCTTTGTTTTGTCAAAAATCTCTTCCTAATCTATTCAAACTCATAATCACCATCTTAGAAACACCTAAGTTCGAGATCCTCCAAGGAAAGCTTACTAGGCCAAGATTTGCACCAAACTTCTTCATTTCTCTCTTCAAAACCGAAACCACAACTCAAGGTGAGCTTCATACCCCTCTCTTTTCGGTTTTTATGTGTTTTATGGGGGAGAGTACAAGAAAATATATAAATCTATATGTATATGTGTGCTATGTGTGATTTTTATGCATGTATGTGTATATTTATGTGTTTTTGTGATAAATATGTAACTAAAAAGGGGTGAATCTCGAGATCTTTGATATGAGAAGAGAAACAAACATAATCTAAGTTATTCTACACTAAACAAGTCAAGAATAATAATCTATAAGATTATGATAAACATATTTCAACATAAAAATCCATTTTTGGGCTTAAAATGTCAAAATATTCAAAACTAGTGTTAAGAATGGCCAAGTCATGGTTTCTTAAGGGCCAAAAGAGTCAAAACAGTTTCCATAATTGTTTTTCTGAATAATAAAGTTTTCAAAGGACTTGAAATGTAAATTTTTAGCTTAATGGGCTAATTTTGGGCTTTTTAGCCCAATAAGCCTAAAATTGCGAAAAATGACAAATTAAGGGGCTCAAATGAAACTTTATTCAAAACAAGGGACAAATAGCATAATAAAACTATTTCAGCGGTCAAAAATGCTTTTCATTATCAAAAAGGACCAAAAATGTATAGTTTTCGGATTTTGGGCCAAAACTATAAAAGTTGTGAAAAATTGGGTTTTAACCGAGAAATACAAATCTGTAAGGGCTGAATCTGTTAACGAAATAAATTTTCGGTTAAAACTATCTTTTCAACAAATTTATGATGCAAAAGTGTCAAGAAATTGTCTTAAGGACTAAAAATGAAATTCTTTTATATAAAGGACTAAAATTGTTATCTTTATAAAAAGAAAGGTAGTGAAAAGGTCAAACTTCTACTTTTAAACAAATTAATTCATTAAGTCAAAATACAAAACCCACGACTACCGACAAATGGAAAACAAACGCACGTTCAACTCCAAATATCGCTATAAACGAATCGATTCGGTCTTGAATCAATACAAAAACAATAACCATTAAATCGAACACTTCAATAGATACACGATAACTACGATGAGTAAACTTACAAACTTTGGGTTTGAGAGTTTCAAATCATGCTTGATGGATCTTGTAAGTCCATCAAAATGATCTTTGGGCCCAAAGGGATAACGTTTATATGTTACTGGGCCTCCTATGACCCAATTCCGTGTAAAAGGACTTTCAATAGCTTTTATGTGCTATTGGGCCCTAGTGACCCATTAGTAAGGCTGGTAAGGTCAAAGTAATCAGATGCGAGCTGGACACAACTCAATGTGAGCTTCATACCCCTCTCTTTTCGGTTTTTATGTGTTTTATGGGGGAGAATACAAGAAAATGTGTAGATCTATATGTATATGTGTGCTATGTGTGATTTTTATGCATTTATGTGTTTTTGTGATAAATATGTCACTAAAAAGGGGTGAATCTCGAGATCTATGATATGAGAAGAGAAACAAACATAATCTAAGTTATTCTACACTGAACAAGTCAAGAATAATAATGTGTATAGACTACCTAGAGCTGAATAAGGCAACGGTGATGAACAAGGACGGAAGCATGAGAATGTGTATAGACTACCGAGAGCTGAATTAAGGCAACGGTGAAGAACAAGTATCCATTTTCGAGGATTGATGACCTATTTGATCAGCTGCAGGGTTCGAGCTACTTCTCAAAGATCGATCCTAGGTCAGATATCATCAGCTGAAGGTAAGAGAGTAGGATATTGAGAAGACTGCATTTAGAACGAGATATGGACACTACGAGTTCTTGGTTATGTCATTCAGACTAACTAATGCTCCGGCAGCATTCGTGGATTTGATGAATAGGGTTTGTAAACCATTCCTTAATAAATCCGTGACAGTGTTCATCGACGAAATTCTGATCTACTCGAAAAGCCAAGAGGAGCATGTCAAGCATCTACGTGAAGTGTTAAAGATGGAGAAGCTTTACGCTAAGTTCTCCAAATGCGGCTTTTGGATACGAGAAGTCTAGTTCTTGGGTCATGTGGTTAACCAAGAAGGGATAATGGTTGACCCTACAAAGATTGAGGCTGTGATGAAGTGGGAATGTCCGAAAAGTCCCACAGAGATTCGAAGCTTTCTAGGATTAGCTGGGTATTACCGACGATTTATCCAAGGCTTTTCTTCGATAGCTGCTCCATTGAAAGCGTTGACCCACAAAGGAGCTACATATACGTGGAGTGAGAAACACTATGAGGCATTCGAGAAGCTAAAGAAGAAGTTATGTGAAGCACCAATACTTTCTCTACCCGATGGAGTTAAAGACTTCGCGGTTTACAGTGACGCATCTGGAGTCGGGTTGGGTTGTGTTCTTACCCAAAGAGAAAAGGTGATAGCATACGAATCTCGACAATTGAAAGAGCATGAAAAGAACTACCCCACTCATGATCTGGAGTTAGCAGCGGTAGTATTTTCCTTAAAGATATGGAGGCATTACCTCTATTGCACGAAGTGTAAACTTTTCACTGATCATAAGAGTCTCAAGTATCTCTTTGATAAGAAAGAATTGAACATGAGGCAACGACGTTGGCTAGAGTTACTCAAGGACTACGACTGTGAGATACTTTACCACCCCGATAAAGCAAATGTTGTTGCTGATGCTCTCAGTCGGAAAGTCAATCTTGAAAGGAAAAGGCCAAGAGCGTTGAGAATTGAAGTCGTTTCGACGATTGTGGAAAGTATCAGGTAAGCTCAAGGAGAAGCTTTAGAGAAGAATGACCGAAAGGAAGAACGTTTGGGTAAACCGTTAGTATTCGTTACAAACAGTTGAGGACTGAAGGTATTCCAAGATCGAATTTGGGTACCTAAGACGGGAGGAATAAGAGACCTTCTGATGGAAGAAGCACACAAGACCATGTACTCGATTCATCCCGATAGCACTAAAATGTATAGGGACCTAAAACCCTACTACTGGTGGCCGACGATGAAGCTCGATGTTGGGAACTATGTGGCCGAGTGTGTAACATGTGCGAGAGTTAAGGCACAACATCAGAAAACGTATGGGAGTTTAGAACCCTTACCTATACCCATGGGTAAATGGGAAGACATCACCATGGATTTTGTGACTAAACTGCCCAGGATGAAGAACGGTCACGACATGATTTGGGTACTCGTGGATCGTTTCACTAAGAGTGCACACTTCATAGCGGCCAACGAGAAGTGGTCTATGGATAAGCTCACAAATGCTTACGTGAAGGAAATTGTAAGACTTCACGTTGTTCCTCTAACAATTGTGTCGGATCGTGATAGTTGTTTCACGTCAAGGTTCTAGAGAAGTCTATAGGAGGAATTAGGTATGAAGTTGTGTTTGAGTACAACTTACCATCCGCAGACTGATGGTCAAAGCGAAAGAACGATTCAGACACTAGAAGATATGTTGAAAACATGTACCCTCGAGTTCCAAGGGAACTGGGACGAGCACTTACCTTTGGTAGAGTTTTCTTACAACAACAGTTTGCAATCGAGCATCAAGATGACACCTTACCAAGCTTTATACGGACATAAGTGTCGTATGCCATCTTGTTGGCTTGAAGCCGGAGAGAAGCAGTTTATGGGCCCTGAGATATTCCATGAGACTGCTAAGAAACTAAAGGTGATTAGGGAAAGGATGTTAGCAGCCCAAGATCGTCAAAAGAGCTATGCTGATAAGAAAAGACGACAGATGACCTTCGAAGTTGGGGATTCAGTTTTGCTTAAAGTCTCACCGTGGAAGGGAGTTATAAGATTCGGGAAACGAGGAAAGCTAAGTCCAAGGTTTATTGGACCGTTCAAAGTTCTTCAGAAGATTGGGAACCAAGCTTAGAAGCTGGAATTGCCCGAAGAACTCGATGGTATTCACAACACCTTCCATGTGTGTTATGTGATGAAATTCACGGAAGAAGTTCCCGCCATAATTCCAATCTCAAAATTAAGAATGGATGAGAACAAGAGGCTAATTAAAGAGCCCAAGGCAATTGTTGACCGTAAGACGAAGAAGTTACGACGCAAGATGGTCGACTTAGTGCTAGTCCGATGGAAACATTTGAATGGGCCGAATCTCACTTGGGAAACAGAGGATGACATGATGAGTAGCTATCCACATACGTTTGCTGATGCATGATTCCGAGATTGAATCATCCTAAGGGGGAGAGAATTGTAATGCCCGGGTTTCAGGGTTAAGCATTTTAGACGATGTAATAGTCTAGGTCAACTATTGCAACTATTTTTGAAGTAATAAAGATGAAATATTTGAGTATTATGTGAATTATGTGTATTTGTGTGCTTATTACTTATTTATAAATGTATAATTAATAAAAGATAAAAATAAGCATCAAAATTAAAGTGTGAGATAAACCCGATATCTTTACATAAAGTTGCAGTGGTCGAAACAAGGATTGCGGGGATATAAAGATTGCCGAAATCCGAGTTATAACGAAGAAGTTATGACCCGTCGAAGTTTCGCGACGGAACCGACACGATACCGAGAAGCGTAAATAGTGAACTTACGATAGAGCGAGATTTAGCCTTAACGATCTAAACGAAAGTCGTAGAATACGTTAAACCGAGAGCGTCCATAAAAAGAACGCCGAAATCTGACTTCGTATGAAGAAGTTATGATTTTTCGAAGTTTCGGCTTAGCAGTGTACAACCCGAAATTCAAATTTTAGATCGAGCGGTTTTTAGCCAATACAACCTAAATGAGAATCGAAGATCTCGTTAATATTAGCATAACGATAAAAAAGACAGACGAAAACGGACGTCGGATGAAGAAGTTATGAATTTTTAACGGACCAATCGTGTCCCGGTCTGTTAATAATATAACTTTTAAAATAAAGTCAAAATTAGCCGACGGAGTCTAAACGATAGTTATAGAGTACGTTCCCACCTTCGCGTGGATATAAAGAACGTCAAAAACGGAGCTCGTACGTGAAAGTTACGAATTTTTAAAGTTGAAGCATGAAATTGCGAGACCTGATGAAGAATCGATGACGTGGCAGTGATCTAGACCGTCCATCGCAGATCAAAGGTCGCGTCGGATTTGGACACGTCGCTCCTTGCCTACGCCCCGCATCCGAAGTCGGTACGCCCCGCGTACCCTCGCTGTTATCCGTTTGTAACATCCCAAAAATACGAGCCAAAAATTTCATTTTTAAAACATGTACTTAGCAAAGCATTAGGACTAAAACGTTCAACGATCATATCATTCCATAAAAGATACTGTATGTCTGGAAAACATTTTTATAAAACATAAAAGTGTCAGAGTACAAATCCCCAAGTGATATCATAATGCAGAATATAAAACATGTGTGTGATGTACCGCTACCGCGCCGGCTCCTTCCCCTTCGAAGAAGAGGTACCTGAAACCAAAACTAGAAACTGTAAGCACGAAGCTTAGTGAGCTCCCCCAACATACCACATACCATACAATCACATAACATACATATATTGTCAGGCATATCTGGGTGCCCGACCTACCCCTTCGGTCCTCTCGACCGGATACTGTCTGGTACGTCTGGGAGCTGTCCTCCCCTTCGGTCCTCTCGACCGGATACTGACTAGCATATCTGGGTGCTGGTCTCCCCTTCGGTCCTCTCGACCGGCTCTGGGGACTATTTCACCCCCTACTACTACCACATAACACGTATATCACATAATCTATCTAGCATGGTTGGGCATGTCCGCCCCTTCGGCCCTATCGACCAGTAATCTGGGGGACTATCTCCCCCCTACTGTCACTAGCGCATAGCATCATATCATACTAGCACAATAACATATCACGGGTAGTAGCAACCCTAGATGAATATCACAGAGACAATCATCTATCATACAATTCCTACTGGTGGGCCGACATTGTGGCCGTAGACCCACCGCTACTGGAAGGTAACTCACCTCAAAGTAGCTGCTGATCGGTGTGGGAATTGACTGCCTGCTGCTGCTGCCGCTCCGGAACTCCTCCGGCTATAATTCCCACAAAATACTTAGTCAAACACTGCTAATTGACCCTTGGGGTAAAATGACCATTTTACCCCTGATAAAATCAAAAGTCAAAGTGAGAGTTAACTTCGAGTTGACCCGACTCGCCGAGTTGGCTCGCCAACTCGTCAAGTCCCGTCCATTCGATTGTCCTTAATCCCGTCTTTACTCGTCGAGCTAGGCATTGACTCAATGAGTTCGCCTTCTAAACTGATGTCCAAGTCCTTCATCCTACTCGCCGAGTTGTATGAACAACTCGCCGAGTTCATCTTCATCCGATGAACACTTTATGTTGTAACTCGCTGAGTTGTATGAACAACTCGTCGAGTCTGTTCTTGATCTAAGAAGGTTGCCTTGAACTCGCCGAGTCAGGGAATTGACTCGACGAGTTCCTTCATGGATGAGTTCGGCTTCCAACTCACCGAGTCCACCCAGGACTCACTACTCTACTCGGCATAAACGAAAAGGGGGAAAAACTCGGGGACTCGGGGCTTGACTCGCCGAGTCTGCCACATGCAAATACTATACACTCAATCTTTGTTAGGGTATAAATGTTGTAATAAGTCGAAGTGTTAGTTTTGTTACGAAGGTTCTTTAGTCTTCGTAAGTTGAGTCTTCGGATGTAATGTTATATTTACTAAGGCATTTTAATGAAGTATTATGTCTAGTCCTTAGTATTTTGTTATGCTTTTGTACGCCTATAAATAGGAGTCTGTACTGAGTGAGAACTTAACTTTTCACGTACACTTTATAGAGAATTCTTTTGTACTCTGTAAAATTGAAAGCATAATATGAGCTGACAAAAGATTATATTTACTCTCGTGTTCATCGTGATTCTTCTTTCTTAATTCTTACGTGATTTGATCTTTAAACTCGATTACAAATCTCATCAATTGGTATCAGAGCAGGAATCCTTTCTGTGATCTGATTTTCATTCGATCAAAAAGGTTTTTGAATCTACTGTTTGATTCAAAAAGTTTCCGTCCTTTTTGAATTTGAAAATTTCATCTAGGTCTCAATCTAGGATTTGATTATGCAAAAATAGTTATTAATCGAGTGTTCGTTGTGTAATTCTAAAGTGAATTATACAATTTGATTTTCAAAATACTCAAAATTTTAGTATCATCTTGAAGTTTTTGTCCGTACAACAATGGCGTCATTCAATCTGAATTCGATGACATCATTTTCTCATTTGCTTGGATCATCCACAAAAATTCCAATGCTTATTCCAGAATATTATGATCAGTGGGCAGATCGTATGGAAGATTACTTGAACGGATTGGATGAAGAATTATGGTAGTGCATCACAGGAGAAGTCAATCAACCTACACAAGTTCAGCCAATCGGCATGTCTTCAAGCAGTTCAGAAGTTGATAATCAAACCGATCGTTTAAAACGTCTGGAGAAGAAATGCATGAGGGAATTAAGAGGTGCATTGCCTCTTATTGTGTACAATTATGTCAGAACTTGCAAAACAGCTAAAGAAATCTGGAACAATCTCAAAGACAAATTTCAAGGAAGTGAAAAGACGAAGATCACATCTGTAAAACAATGCCTGGTAGAACTCAAAGATTTCAGACAGAAAGAAAATGAGTCTATTGAAGCATACTATGATAGGTTCAACGAGTTAATCTATTGTTGTAATCGTTATAGTATAATAAGGTCACCAATGGAGTACAATTTGATATTTGTAATGGGACTTCGAAAGGAGTGGAGAAGTGTGAGCATGATGGTGAAAAATCAACAAAGTTTTGATACTTCGACTTTGAATGACTTGTATAATCAATTGAAATCTCATGAAAATGAAGTAAATGAAATAGCTGAAGAAGCTATAGCAAGTCTTGGTGGTCCTTTGGCTCTAGTATCGAAGGTTTCAGAAAGAGAAAGTGAAAAATTGAAGTCTGATGAAGAAGAAGGTTTTTTGATGAATTCTGATGATGAGGCTGTTGCTTTTTACTCAAACAATAGAGTAAATAAATTTTTTAAGAAACCTTTTAATCCAAAGAAGTCAGCAGATTCGAAGGGTAGCATTGAGAATAAAAACAAACTGGAGGAAAAGAAGAAAGAAATGAAGAAAGATTCGAAGAATGAGATGGAGCAAATGAAGATGCTATTGAAAGGTGATACAGGGATCAATTGTCATTATTGCTATGGAGCAAATCATTTGGCAGTAGATTGTTTGTTGAGGAAGAAGGAAGAAAAGAAGAATAAAACAAAGGATGAAGCTTACTACACTGATAAACTGGAGGAAGTAAAGATGAAAGCGAAAATTTGTCATTGGTGGCTCATGGAGAAACTGAATCGGATGGCACATATCAAATATGGTCTTCGGGTTCAGATGATGAAAAGATGAAAAATCCAACTCATGGAGCCATGTATGCAAAAATGAAAGAGGATTCAGATGATGAACAGACTGACAAAGTGTGTGGGCAATGCTTTGTTTCAAAGTCAACTGACAGGTCGCCCATGACTACCAAGGTACGTAACATTCTTGAATCTTTTAACATTCCAGTTTCTGCATATAATTCTGAGCTAGTATCTTTTGATGAAACTGTTATTTACTTTGATTCAATCGTTGTGTCTGCTAGCAATGAAGCCCAAAAAGTTAAGTGATCAATTACTAGAGACAAGAAAAATGCTGGATTCAAAAGTCACTAGGATTGATTACTTAGAATTGCAAGTTTCAAATATCATGGAGGATAGAGAAAAATTAGGAAAAGAAATAAATTTTTTGTTAGCTCAAAGAAATATTAGCAAAAAGATTGTATGGAAAATTAACTGAGTTACATCATTCATGTGAAATTAGTAAGGAACAACATAGAAAATTACTTCCTTTTTTAGCTTATGATAGAGCTAAGGTTGATAGTATTTCATATGATTGTGAAAAAGAAATATCTGATTTTAACAAAGTTCCAGATGATAGGTTTAGATATGGAATTGCAAAAGTCGAAGATTATCTTGATGCTAATGATTTAGTAAAAATTGTAAATGAAACCTTAACTAAATCAGAACTACTTCGAATTTTGAAAAAGACTGAGAATTCTACATCTAATAGTGAAACTAATATTGCTGATATTGAAGATAATTCTGATAATATTAGTGAAATTAGTGATTTAGAAGATGTAGATTGTTCACAGTTTTCTGTCATAAATGTTGCAAATTCATTTAAAGGGAAAGAAAAATGTGAAGATTTATTAATGAAAATTGAAACTGATAAACCCTCAACTTCGAAAGTTTGTGATATGGAATATGTGGAAATACATGAGAGTCAAACGGATGATAGTGACAATGAGGAAGAAAATTCAAATACGAAGCCAATTCAAAAGTCGAAAGAAATTGAAATTCCTCGAGTGGTTGTTGATCAAGTCTATTTGGATACACAGGAATTTGAGAAGATTTTTAGTGAAAAAGGTGCTCATTTTCTTGAATCGAACACTGTTGTTTATCCAATCTTCAAATGCACTGATGATATTGTGTTCCCAAATCAAGTCTTCGTAACAACAGGTAATGTTGAAAATATAAAACCTGAATTCAAAAAGATGGTTGAGGAAGACAATAAGCAAACATCAAATGAAGGATTCTTTTCAAATCAAAGTACAGTTGAAAATAATCTTACAAAGAATTCATATAAATTTCAACATCATAAACCAAAAAGAGTATGGATTAAAAAATCAAAAGGTGAAAAGAAGGAAGTTGTCCCAACTGCAAATGTGGTTACAAAGCACGAAGATGTTAAAAGTGATGTTAAAACAATTAACAAAGTGATAAAATTAAATTCAAAAGAATTTAAAGCTCAAGTTGAAAATTTTTCAAAGGAAAATAATATTTCGAAACGTTCAAGCAAGGAAAACAATTTTTTGGCAAACTGTTGAACCATAAAAAATGAGATCAACAAATTTTTCAAAAAGAGGAAAAGTGTTTAAAGAAAAATCAAAATCTCAAATTTTTGAAGAGAAAAGTGCTTCGTTTTCAAATAAACATTCAAAAGTTTTAACTGAAATAAAATCTACAATACCAAGAAAAAATTTTCAGAAAAAGGTTGGAAATCAAACTTCAAAGTTTCAAAAAAAACATCTTATCATGAATCATATCTTTCAAAACCAAAAGTTGATTATGTTCCAAATTCAGCAAAATGTTATAATCCTTTGAAGAAACAAGCTGACAAAGTCTCATATGCAAAGGGAATAACAACAAAGAGAAATATTGATCATTGGTTGGAAGGAAAAGGAAAGATATACCAATCAAGTAAGTTTTCGAAAGAACAGATACATGAGGCGTATGACAAATATGCTAATCCTTCAATGAATGGTAGTTCATCATCCAAAGAGTCAAATATATCAATTAAAGTTTGGCAGCCGGTCACGAGAGCAAAAAGTGAAAAATCACAAACTCAAGATGCGAATGGTGAAATTAGTGAAAATTTGAAAATAATAAAAACTCATATATCTGACCCTTCGAATGAAAATGTTAGATTTGTTGACAGTTTCAAAACCAAAGTATATGATTGGGTTAATGGTTGTACTTTACAATTGAATCATAAATCTAATTTGAATGGACCCAACAAAGCTTGGGTACCTAAAATTTTCCAATGATTGCAGGTACTTTGTGACGAGCAATATGATAACAAGTGGTATATTGATAGTGGTTGCTCACGTCACATGACTGGGAAGAAGGAAAACTTGCGTGATTTTCGAAGCCTAGAAAATGGAGGAGTGGTTAAGTTTGGTAATAATCACAAATGCAAAGTCAAGGGTTATGGGAAGATAACGAATGGAAATTTCACTATCAACAGAGTTGCATTTGTTGAAGGTTTACAACACAACTTGATAAGTGTTTCATAACTTGTTGTGGGCACTGGCAATCAAGTTCTTTTTAATGAAGAAGGGAGTGTCATTTCGAATGTCCAGACTAAGGAAGTTTTACTTAAGTCAAAAAGAAAAGGTGATATGTGTACATTGGACATTGTTCCTATTGTAGGCAAACCTGCTGTGTGTCTACTTTCGAAGGTTGCTGCTGATGTTAGCTGGTTATGGCACAGGAGATTATCACATCTCAATTTTCGAAACATCAACAAACTTGTCATACAAGATCTGGTAAGAGGTTTACCCATTCTTAAATATGATAATGACAGTTTGTGTGCAGCTTGCGAAGTAGGGAAACAACACAAACAAGGTCATCCAATCACAATAGATTCGAAGATTGTTGAACCTCTTGAACTCCTGCATATAGATTTATGTGGTCCTTCAACAGTTGCTACTCTTAACAAGAAAAGGTACATTTTGGTAATAGTAGATGATTTTTCAAGATTCACGTGGGTTTATTTTCTCAGGTTAAAATCCGAAGTTCCTCAAATGATGATTGATTTTATCAAAAAGATGGAAGTTTCATTAAAGAAGACAGTTCGAAAAATTAAAAGTGATCATGGAACTGAATTCAAAAATCAAGTCTTCGATGCATTTCTGGTGGAAAAAGGAATTTCACATAATTTTTCATCTCGTTATACACCACAACAAAATGGTATAGTTGAGAGAAGAAATTGATCATTATGTGAAGCTGCAAGAACAATGTTGGCATTTTCGAATTTACCTCAATATCTTTGGGCTGAAGCTATTTCAACTGCGTGTTTTACTCAAAATCGATCATTTATTCATAGACGGTTTAATGTTACTCCTTATGAAATCATCAATAATCGTAAACCTAATGTCAAATTTTTCCATGTTTTTGGATGCAGATGTTTCATAATGAATCTCAAGGATAATCTTTCGAAGTTTCAAACAAAAGCAGATGAAGGAATTTTCTTGGGATATTCACACAATTCAGTTGCTTATAGAGTGTTAAATAAGCGAACTCGCAAAGTGGAAGAAACTTTTAATTTGACATTTGATGATCATTACATTAAAAAGTCTAATCATAAATTTGTGAATTATCCTATTTTGCTAAATTCTTCACATATAGATGATTCAATTGAAATGAATGATATTGATTATGATTCGATTTTCGGTATTTCAGATCAAGCAATCGATGCAGAAAGAAATGCAACTGATAATCAAACATCAGAAAATTCGAAGTATAACAATGATTCAACTTCGAATTTGAATCAAAACCCAAATAAACAAGCTGATGATCCAGTGGAGGGGGAGCACTTGGATTCAAATACTTTTGTTGAGGGGGAGCATTATAGTGAAAGAGATAACATGTCAACAAATGTTAGTGTCGAAGAGGATCAAATTCTTGAAGAAGAACCGATCAATGAACCAGAGCAAAATATAGAACCGGAGTCAATCATCGAGGGGGAGCCCATACTACAGAATGATACAATTCTTGAAGAAGAACATTTTGATGATACTGATGATTAAAATTCCATAAATGGATCAGAAATAGATGTTATGTTCGAAGATGCATTTTTGGATATTGATCCTAATTATCCACCATTGGATAAATGGACAAGAAATCATCCAAAAGATCAAATTCTTGGTTGTCCACAAGCAGGAATTATGACAAGAGCACAACTTCATGCACGAAATGAGGTACTGAACAATAATCAAGAATTCTGCATGTTTCATGTTTTTATTTACAAAATTGAACCAAAGACAGTTAAGATTGCAATGGAACACTCTGATTGGGTTGTTGCTATGCAAGTTGAATTGTCTGAATTCGAAAGAAACAAGGTTTGGAGATTAATTCCAAAACCTAATGATGTGTCAGTTGTTGGACTTAAATGGATTTATAAAAACAAAACTGACAAAGATGGAAACATTATTCGAAATAAGGCCAGACTTGTTGTTAAAGGATATTCTCAACAAGAAGGAATTGATTACGAAGAAACATTTGCCCCTGTCGCAAGACTCGAGGCTGTTCGTATTTTTCTGGCTTTTGCAGCTCATAAAGATTTTGATGTCTATTAAATGGATGTCAAATGTGCATTCTTAAATGGAGAACTCGAAGAAACGGTATATGTTGAACAACCTCCAGGTTTTATAAACTCAGAGCATCCTGATCATGTTTATATTTTAGATAAAGCTGTATATGGGATAAAACAAGCACCAAGAGTATGGTATGCAACTCTAACATCATTTTTGAAACAATCTAAATTTAAACAAGGTTCAGTTGATCCCACTTTATTTCGAAAGAAAATTGGAAATCATCTGATGCCTGTTCAAATTTATGTTGATGATATAATTTTTGGCTCAACTGATCCTGCTTTATCTAAAGAATTCGAAGATTTGATGAAAAGCAAATTTGAAATGAGTATGATGGGCAAAATTAATAACTTTTTGGGTATGAATATTAGACAAAACAGGGAAGGAATATTCATCAATCAAGAGAAATATACGAAGAATTTGTTGGAAAAGTTTGGAATGACAAATAGCACAAGGTTACGAATACCAATGGCAACGGGCATAAAGCTAACTCCTTCGTTAGATAAATCTGCTGTTGATATTACTTTATATCGAAGCATGATTGGGTCTTTATTGTATTTAACTACAAGTAGACCTGATATTATGTATTCTGTTTGTAATAGTGCAAGGTATCAATCAAATCCACGTGAACCACATCTCACAGCAGTAAAGAATATTTTCAGATATTTGAAAGGCACTACTTCGTTAGGATTGTGGTATCCTTCGAAAACAGGGTTCTTTGTACAAGCTTATTCGGATGCGGATCTTGGAGGATGCAGTCTTGATCGTAAAAGCACAACTGGTGGGTGTCAATTGCTAGATGGAAAACTGGTCAACTGGCAATCGAAGAAGCAAACATGTGTTTCAATATCAACCGCTGAAGCTGAATATGTTGCTGCAGCTGCGTGTACATCACAAATAATTTGGATTCAAAGACAATTAAGAGATTATGCAATTAATATGAAAAAGATTCCTTTATATTGTGATTCACAAAGTGCAATAAGAATTTGTCATAATCCTGTGCAGCATTCGAAGACCAAGCATATTGCTCTTCGATATCATTTCATCAAAGATCATGTTGAAGAAGGAAATATTGAAGTTCATTTTGTAAAAACAACGGATCAATTGGCAGATATTTTTACAAAGGCTTTGGATGAAAAATCATTTCTTCGGATCTTAGATGGATTGGGAATGATTGATGGAAATTTTCTTCAAACTGATAAAAACGAAGAGTGACGGGTCTGAATCATTTGGTGTATGGATGGAAAGAATGATTCAACATTAAGAAGTTACTGTTCATGGTCAACGCTTCGAACGCTTCGCATTCGGAAGTTTTGAAATAGATAATCAGAGGTTACTGTTCAAGTCAACGCTTCGAACGCTTCGCATTCGAAAGTTTTAAAATAGATACTCAGAGGTTACTGTTCAAGTCAACGCTTCGAACGCTTCGCATTCAGAAGTTTTGAAAAAGATAATCAGAGGTTACTGTTCAAGTCAACGGTTCGAATGCTTCGTATTTGTACACATTTCAACTAAGGTTAGATTTTTATTTTGTTAATTTTTTTGAAAAACCTGAAAAATCAAAAATATTTTCTTTTATTGAAAAATTAAAAATCCAAAAAGATTTTGTTTCAGTTTGTCTTTATTTTTTTTTGAAAAATTAAAAAAAAATACCAAAAATATTTTTCATTTTTTTTAGTTTTAACATGTGTATTGTGAGCTTTGACAAGTCTCAAATACGAAGGATTCATGCGGTTGGATTTGAAGGAAAGGTATGATCTTTATGTATTTTGGATTAGTTAGGATGTCCCTAGAAGCATGCTGCTGCATGTTGTCTCAAGCCTCGAATGATTCTATGTGTGAGAGATGAAAGCCTTGATGAAATTTTCTCATGAAAATTTTCTACCAAACAAGGCTTGTATTTGCATAAATCAACAAGAGCTACCTTACTCTTCTCAAATGAGTTAAGAGTTTTCTGTTTTGTCCAAATATAACAGAGGTACACTTCGATTCTTAACCAATCTTTTTAAACCAAACAATTCTTACATTCCAAATATTCGAAGATTTGTCCTTGAGGTTTTTGATCAAACCAATCAAAACCTAGACAAATCACAAATCTGTGTTTATGATCTAATATCATGAGTCCGTGATAGAAGTGAAACCCAAAATTTCATAAACCTTAAGGAATTGACGGGGAACCATGTTCCAGATTTTACGAAGCTTTTGCTTCAGTACATTTTATACTTCAAATCGTATTCATTTCTTTTGAGTGATCTTAATCAAACATTCGAAAACTACGATGTTTGTTCCCAAAAAGATCCAGTATAAATTTTTTATGAATATGATTTCCGTGTGAGTATATTTTCAAAATCCTAGTTACTTTGAATATCATTCGCAACCAAGTTGTCACTGACTACACTGGTCATACAACTAATTTTGTTTACAATTACTCACCTTATTTTAAGGTTGATATGTAACGAAATTTTTGAAGCCACCCCATGTGTCCAATAAAAGAAGCCCTTCGAAACTTCTTTACAAGTTATCGATTGTAATTCACGGGAAACCACACAAGCTGTTAATTATCTCTCTTGATAATTTTCGAAGATATCTTTGCCTGGGATAACATTGTTTTTTGTGTCACAAAGAAATTGTTGACATCACAAACTTTCAAAAGTTTTTTTTTATTATTTTGTTTCTCATATAATTTCTTTTGGAACACAGCACACACGAAATCCTTGAGGTTTGAGTAAAACCAACTTAAACTAATGATTTCGAAATTCTGGCAAATGACTTCGCTTTTTCAACCCCAAAGTGAAAGAGCCTGACCTCAATTCCGAAGGCATTCGACGGTTACAATTCTTTTGGGGAATACCAAATAGTCTTATCTCTTGATGACGCATGGTGTATGATAAGCGTGTAAGGCGTGTTGACAGTTACGATTGTTACTTTTTGATGAGTACATTCTGGGTTTCAAGGTGCCATGTCAGCAAGCATTTAATGCATCCTGCTTCAAATTCAAATTCTAGGGTTACATATAAAAGGGCAAATCAGAACTCAATAACACTTTACGCGATCAAACTCTCAAAAAAACAAAAACTCTCTATGCAATACATCTTCTTCACCAGTTCTTTTCTCAAAATCATCTACAATGGTGACTACTTCATCACCAACAACAGACGAGATCATCAGTGTTCCAATTTTGAAGATCCAGGGTTCAAACTATCAAGTTGAATCAGATTTGTCCAAATATCCAGAAGAACTACAAATGCTGGTGGTTGCTTTACAGAATTCTGTTCTGTCTAAAGCAATGTTCGAATCATTTGCTGCTCCGATGTCCTGGTTGTCAAAGGCAGGTTCTACAGCTTCATACAACAAAGAGACTGGGTGTGTGGAATTCACCATGGTTACAGATACGAGAATTAGGGTTTCCAAGAGATTGTTTTGCAAGATTTTCGGAATTCCAAATTCTGGCCCGTATGATGAACTCACGTCTTCACAAGTGGTGTACATGTTCAATGAGATGGGTCACCAACCTCCATTGACACGTATTAGTGATTTCAAGAAGTCGGGGTTACCAACAATTTGGAATTTTTTGTTTGGCATCTTTCTTCGATGTCTTACTGGAAGAACGGTGGGGTTAGATAAAGGAAGAATGGAGGTCTATGCAATGGTTGCTGGGCTATACTATGATTTGCAGGTGGATTATTCTGAGCAGTTGTGGACAGAGTTCATCACAAGCATTTCGAAGACTAGTGCTAAGCAAGGAATTTCTTGTGCAAGATATTGGAGTCTGATAGTACAATATGTCTATCAGAAGGAGAAGATCGAGGTTCCGGAATACGAAGAAAAAGCTGTTTTTCATATGTACGGGAGTCCGAAGGAAGTACATGATGATCCGGCCATTTTTACCTCAGTTGCTCGCATTCCGGATGCTATGCTAAAGAAGGTGGATCCCACGAATAACGTGTTAGTGTCATACTTACAATCCATTGACACAACCGTTGTGACTGGGATGTTACAACAAGAAGCAAAGAAGAAGTCGAAGAAGTCAAAGAAGACAGAGGGTGACTCTTTGGAAAGAGGGGTGAAAGACGAACAAAACAATCAGGCACTAATCGTTACTTCTCAAACTATCGAAGAGGTGTCTCCGGTCTTAACCTCAGTGGCGGATACACCGGTTATCGAAGCCTCTCCATCTAAGGAAACGATTCCTTTGAAGGCGGGAGTTTTTTTGAAGAATCAAGATCAAGCGAAAATCTCAATTGGTGAAGAAAACTCAGGTTACTCATCAAGGGGTTACTGTTCGAGAAGTTCCAGCACCGGTGTCTCCATCTTCGAAAAAGAGAAGGGCTGAAGATATGGCCAAATTTTTGAAGAAAACCAAACGTGTCGAAGAAGTGGAACATGTGCCTGAGACTCCTGAAGATGATATTCCAAAAGAATTCGAAATCTTTCAGTCTACTGAGATTTCGAAGCCTACTGACATCAAGATTTTTGAATCAACGACTCTACCACAGGTTACTTCAACCACTGATTCTCCTACATTCCAATCAATAATGGATCAACCTTTCACCACCATCTTCTCAACACAATCAACTGATCCACCAAATCCATCATCACCTGTTGCTGAAACAAAGGCGATTGATGAGGAAATAGACAACGAAGGGTTTGGAGGAACTTTCGAAGATCTTTCCTTTGATAAAGCAGAAGAGGATTTTCTGGACCATATGCTGATGACGATGAAGCAGTTCAAGATATTGAATTCAAAATTGAATTCTATCTTGCAATCTCAAGTGGATGTCGGAAGTGCTGGAATCAATCTCTTGGAAGTTGATTCTCTTCTGAAGGAAATGGAAAACAGGGTGATGTCGAAGACTTCAGGGATCATACGTGATTCAGAAAGCCGTACTCTTGAGAAGACTGATTAGTCTGATAGTTCTACAGAGAATAGAATCAATTCTCTGAGATCCGATTTCCTGAAGGAGGTGAAAGGTTTAAAGATGGTTACGAAGGAGCGTCATGTGCTCTTTGTACAGGAAGTGAAGAAGGTTAGAGAAGACGTGAATATGCAGATTCGAGAACTTCATGAAGAAATGACGAAGGAAGTTCAACATATTCAATAGGGGTATGAATCAGAACATCAGAAGATTGATATCATTTGTGATGCAGTTGTTTAGTGTGTCAAGATGTTTGAACAACTCAATCCTCAGATGATCTCTCTTTCAGCCACTGAAGTACAACATTTTGGAGAGTTGGTGAACTTGCTGAAGGAACTCAAAGAAATCTCTTCGAAATCATCCTCTCCGATTATCTCTCAAGAATTTCTTTCTCAGAAATTTCTTCATTTCGAAGCCATTCTTCAAAAACATCTTACTCCGTTACTTCGAATCTCAAGCCTTTTTCCGAATGTATCAGATGCCCCACCTGCTGTCACAGGGGTGCAAGGGGGAGAAAAGGGTGTTCAAGCAAAGGCTGGGGAACATGAGAAGAAAACAGAAGATTCGAAGGTGGTGGGAAAAGTTTATCCTTCGAAAGCTGTGGTCAAACCAACAATAGTTTCAGCTGCTCCAGTCATTTCGACTGTGACTACAACTGTTCCGATTTCAAGACCTAGTACAAAAGGTATTGTAATTGGGAATGTTGTTTCTTCGAATGTTTCTTCATAAAAAAGTGCAGCTCCTTCAAATGTGAAAGACAAAGGAAAAGGAGTCATGATTGAGAAGACTAACAAAGAAATAAAAGCTGAGGTGGCAGCAGAAGTTGAAAGGATGAGACATGTGGAAAGCATTATGCGACAAAGAGCTCTTGAAGGTTCAAATGTTGATAAAGGAGATCCTTCGAAACTGTTCAACTATGAAACTATTGAGTCAAGGGTGATGTTCGATCACATGTACTCATTTGAAAAGATTCCAAGGAAGAGCTTTGTGGTAACAAATACGGATTATGGTCAACTTGATTTTCCGATCAATGAGATGATGTTCGTCATGCCACAGTTTAAAGCAGAAACAAAGTCCATGGATACCGAAGAAGGAAAGAAGATGAAAATTTGATTCCATGCTGTATTAGCAAAGGCTCAAGAAGAAGTTTGGTACTTGGAGAAGATTAAGAAGGTGATATCCATAAAAAGGGATGTCATTTTCGAAGGAAAGTTTCAGAACTTGAAGTATGTTGTGACAAGGGCAAGTGGAAAGATTCAAGAGTTCACTATAGCTGACTTTCCATTGATAAACACTTACGATCTCATCAATATTGCTCTGATTCTCAAAGACAAGTCCTTTTATTTCCTCCAAGAAACAGAACCTGATGTCTTCAGTCTTGGGTGTAGACATATAAAAATTTTCTTGGAGAATTATTTCGAATGCCTTGCTCAAACTGATGTCGAGCTTGCTACTGTTAAAGGCATCGACATTACAGCACCTATGGCTCCTACGAAGAAACAGGTTGAGTTGAAGAAGTACGAAGACGGAGAAATCTGTTTAAAGCCATTGGGGATAGTCTTCGCAGGAAAAGATAAAGCTGGAAGGGCCAAGAGATTCTTGTTTCAAACCTCTGAAGTGGAAAGATAGACAAACTCGCAATAAACAAACTTAATTGTTCGTATGAATCATTGCAAGAAGAATTCAGAAGGAGACAAGAAGGAGATAAAGAAAGTTATCTCTTGGTACATGGAAATCCGAAGAGTGCTGATGTATGCTGTTCAACTACTTACTTCATGAAGACTTCGACCTTTATTCCAAAGGGGGAGATTGTTAGGGTATAAATGTTGTAATAAGTCGAAGTGTTAGTTTTGTTACGAAGGTTCTTTAGTCTTTGTAAGTTGAGTCTTCGGATGTAATGTTATATTTACTAAGGCATTTTAATGAAGTATTATGTCTAGTCCTTAGTATTTTGTTATGCTTTTGTACGCCTATAAATAGGAGTCTGTACTGAGTGAGAACTTAACTTTTCACGTACACTTTACAGAGAATTCTTTTGTACTCTGTAAAATTGAAAGCATAATATGAGCTGACAAAAGATTATATTTACTCTCGTGTTCATCGTGATTCTTCTTTCTTAATTCTTATGTGATTTGATCTTTAAACTCGATTACAAATCTCATCAATCTTGCTTGAATCCAGTTCATGCCATTTACAGATCTGGGTTCTTAGGGCAGGATTTTCACATAAAGTTTCCAACTTTACGTGTAGAAATGCATAGAATGGGGATTAAAAGCAAAATAAGGGCTAAGAAGGTAGATCTAGGACATTCAAGCAATTTACTCCCATAAAGGTTATAGATCTGAGCTTCTAGAGCTCAAACATGACTAGATCTAGTGGATAATCAACCTATTACGAATTCTACCTCATGCACAAGCTTGGAAAAGGTTCAAGAAGAGCTCAAAAGGTGCTCTAATGGGGTTTTAAGCATACAAACAGAATGGAGCAGAGATATACCTCAGAGAACTCTGAAATAGCACCAAGATATCTGGTCTCCTTCTTCTCTTCTTGAGCCCCTCTCCTTCTTCTCTTCTTGAGCCCCTCTCCTTCTTCTCCCAAAATCTTCAAGAAATCACTATAATCACTTCAATCTCACAAGAAACGAGTTAGGGTTTGATGTAGGGTGTTCTGAGGGTGCAAGGGGGCGAGCTTAGGCCGCACAAGCTAGCTTAAATAGGGGGCAAACCCTTGGGATTAGGGTTTCATCAGACAACGGGGACTCGCCGATTACGGAATATGGACTCGCCGAGTCGCCAACTTAAACATGCTCCGGATCTCGTCTCTACTCGGCGAGTCGGACCTACAACTCGCCGAGTCCAAGGCTAAAAAATGAAAAATGCTAAGATAAATTTTACGTAATAGGAACCAGGTGCTACACCGTTCCTAGTGCAAGAAAGTTGGAGGCTCGCTGGCAGCCTCATCCGAAGATACGTGCCGCGTAGCCAAGGATTACGCCCAGCGTAGTCCGAGGCCTCGCAGGCTATAAAAGGGGGCGAGGGTCTCCTGATTTTTCACACCTTTCTTCACTCTCTCTCTAAGATCTTTTTCTCTCTATGGCTCCAAACCACTCCTAAACCCTAGATAAAACCCCTAGCACCCTAAGGAAGCCCCGAGACTCCCGGAGTCCCGAGAAAAATGGTCTTTCGGTTTCGGAAACGCTGCTCCGAGCAAAGCCCAATTTTCTTTAAAATCCGTTGTAAGTGAGCTACGCTTACGCAATTTTTAATATAGCTTTCAAATAATTATAGTAATGTTATTAGGTCCTTAAAATAATTATTTGGGCTATTATTATGAGTTATATTGAGTGTTATTTAACGCTTATATAATAGTAATAATAGTCAGAATATTAATTTGTCGCGGTTATCATTAGACTAAACCCTAGTGGTATTGATACTAGGTTTTATCGAAGGAAACTTGTTTTGAGAATATCGAAGCGATGTCCGAGTGCTGAGCCACCACCTTTTAGGTGAGTGCATAGTTACTTTCAGCTTACACATATATATGAAGTATTTTATATAATTTACGTGCTATATGTGCGTATTATCTGAATACTTGCTATCTATGCTGGATGAATGTTTTTATACATGTTTTCAATGATTTAAACTGTATATGTATTTTATATCTACAAAAATTTGGGGTAAAACATGGGTAGATGTAATAGGTGATGTGGGATAAAATGATGAGAGGCCTTGATGTTGATGTTGTTGATTTTGTCATCTAGCGGAGTATGGATGACGACCATAGACTCTTCTAGACAGTCCAGTGGAACACTAGCAGGCTCGCAACCTGTAGGTGTTTGTGAACGATGTGTTCACCGGTGTACTCCATCCCCCACATGGTTTCCTTAAGGACATTTATTGCTGAGGAATCCCCTTAGTAGTAGTGTCCATCCTGATGATGATCCTTAGGCTAGGTCCCTTATGATAGATGTTTAGGGACGTAAAGTGAGGATAACGGGAACGGGTAACCGGGTTATTGTTGATTGATGAAATTAATAAACTTATTTATTCTGGGTTGAAAACCCTATGTGCTCACCAGGCTCCCAAGCCTGACCCACTCAGTTTCATGTATTATAGGTAGTGGCGCTCGAGCATAGATGTGATGTGTTGGATGAGGGATTACGGATATAGGCCTGTAGATATGAAATAATGTAGTAAGACTTATATTTTACGATTTTATGCTTTTGATCTGTATCCAACATGACATCCCAAGTCTTTTAATGAAATACATTTCTTTGGAAATGCTTTTGATAAATCTTTATCACATTTTGTTTTGGGACAAATTCTGCAACACTTTTATTTAAAATGTTACTCTGATTTTCAAACAAGCATAAACGAAATCGGTCTTTTCTGGCTGTGAAAATGGGGATGTCACAATAAAGCTCCCACCTTTATGCCTTAACTATCCAAAATACTCTCAGATCTGAAGGGATCTTGCTTGGGGATGTCAAAATCCCATAAGCACCCATTCATGGACCAAAATATTCATAAAATGACAACAAAGAGATCTATCAAATCAAAAGTCAAGATGAAGACTTGATTACCAAGAAATGCAGCCACTGGAGTGTGTATGGATCTACTTCCTCCTTCTTGAACCTCCAACTTCCTTCTTCTCCTTCTTCCTCTTCAAGAGTACACAAATCACACAAAGGTGGCTCAAACACTCACAAGGTGCACTAGGGATTCGTGGGTGAGGGTTTGGGGTCTGGAGGCTGAAGATGAGGCTGAGGGAATGAGAATATGATGCTTAAATGGGGGCACCAAGTCCCGAAATTAGGGTTTCCCAACCCAGGCTAGACTCGTCGAGTCAGTCCCCCGACTCGCCGAGTCGGCCACTTAATCCGCGACATGGAACTCGCTCCTACTCATCGAGTTCCTCCCTCAACTCGACGAGTAGACCTCTTTGACTTGGGGTTTTCCTTTCCTTTCTTGACCTTCTAAATTCAGGGTGTTACATGTAGATGCTTAGATCTCCTCATAGTTTGTTTTGTTATGCTTTTGGTCCCATTTTGGGTTGATTGAAGAGTTAAGATGTTTTAAGGGCTTGTTCATTTAGATTTGAGCTTGTGGTGGACTCCTTGAGCATAAAGGTGCAAGATTTTTGGGATTTTTTTGTCTCATGCATGCATTAAGTCACTTGTTAAGTCCTCTTTAAGCTTAAGAGTTTCATTTAGCCATGCATTAACGTAAAGTTAGCAACTTTACGTGATAATCCAGCTCAAGGAAGTCAGATTTTTGTTTTGGAGCTATGTCTTAAGGGATTAAGTGTTGAAATCAAGTTTTAGGCTGAATAGGTGGGTATGCTGGGCGTACAAGCAGGTACGCTTAGCGTATAAGCCCTCAAGCGAGTACGTTGCACGTATGTGCTGAGTACGCCCCACGTACTTAGTCTGGTGGACTTCGCATGTTTGCGCCTCAGATTTGGGCTATTCTTTGGGCTTAGTGGCTCGGAGCCCTGTCAGGCCATCTGAATGCAAGAGTTTGGAGTAGAAAAAAGTTAGCGGGCCTTAGGGTAAGACCCATGTAGGGTTTAGGCCCAATTTAGAAAATTGGAGCATGTATGGGCGTTGAGTTTTTATTTGGATTTTTGGGCCTTTGGATTGTTGGTTTGAGCCTAGGTTTGGGTCATGCTGAGTAAAGGGTAAAAAGGTCTTTTACCCTAGTTTAGGAAGTTAGTGCGGACTAGATTCAATTATTGATGGATGATTATTTTGGTGATTTGTAGCGCGGGTATTTTAGCGAGGTAGCGACCATAGATTCTTTTTGTGAGATTCGACAATGCAAGGTGAGTTTGCGTCATTGTACTTACGGGTCGAAGGCACCAAGGCCGACCCTTTGGATTGTTATCCTGGTTTATCATATGACCGTGTACTGTTATGATCTATTATATCTATGTCGTGGTAGATAGGATGTTGCTCTACTGTTGTGATATGTTAGATATGTATCTTGGTAAATAGGATGTTGCTATGTTGTGGTGATCTGTTAGATTTGTATCCTGGTAGATAGGATGTTATCATGTGGTAGTGATCATTAAATCTGCATGTTTGTATGATGCCTGGTTATATGTTTATTAGTTATAACATGTTATGGTTGGTTGGGTTGAGGCGGTCCTGCTTTGTGCTGAAGGCCAAGATACCCAGGGCAGACCGGATAACCTGTAGGCCTTGTGAGACGGTCCAGTCAGGCCGAAGGCATGGAGGACGATTTAGATAGGCTAAAGACCTGGTGAGATGGTCCAATCATGCTGAAAGGTCCTATGAGCGATCCAGATAGGCTGAAGGCCTGTAAGGCAGTCCAGTCATGTTGAAGGCTCTGTATGCATGCTATCTATTATTACTGAGGATTTTAGCGAAGGCTCTGTATTCATGCTATTTTGGTGATTTGTAGCACAAAGATTTTAGTGAGGTAGCAGTCTGAGATTCTTTTTGTAAGATTAGGCAGTATGAGGTGAGTTTTCCTCACTGTACTTACAGGTAGAATGCACTAAGGCTGACCCTTTGGATTGGTATCCTGGTTTATTGTATGATTGCGTACTGTTGTGATCTGTTAGATCTGTATCCTGGTAGATAGGATGTTGCTCTGCTATTGTGATTTGTGTGACAACCCGTAATTTTCTATCTTGTAAAGTCAATCCAATCAACCAAAAGTCAGACTTAATTCTATTGCCTTTTAGCCTTGTTAAGGGTCATTGTAATGAGTTCTAAGCCTAGTACACTTAAGGATTGAGTGTTTTGAAGTATTAGCTCGAGATCAGAAGGCTACACCCGATCCAGAAAACCCAACACATGAGGTTCACGGCCGTAAACCCTGTTCACGGCCGTGAACACTCTTCTAGCCGTGAACTACCCTCCATATACAAGATATTGCTTCATATTACCTTCATTTCTCCAAACTCCAGCTGTGAACTACCCATTCTCTCTCAACTATCATCCAAGGTAAGCTCTCATTTCACTCCAAAAACGTAAGTGTCTCATCCCTATTCTTCATCATGCTTAGGAACCCCTTTGTTCTAGCCTTGATTCATCACTCTTTGTCACCATCTTCAAGATCTTGAAGGGTTTATGGCCGTAAATCATTCCTAAGGACAGTAAACCCTTCATAGGATCTTGGGCCATAAACCCTCCCAAGTCCATGAACTCCTAGAGTTTGGCCGTGAACTCCTTGTGATCAATCACATGTGATTCTAACACTCCATTGTGAGTGATTCCTAGTTCCTAAGGTTGTTTCCCTTACGTATTAGTTGTTAAAACAATAATTATATACATATATGTATCAATATATGTCATTTAGGACTCGTTTGTGCCTCAGGACTTCATTCGTGGAACCTTTCATCCTCACTCGAATCTTCAATTGAATCACCCACATAAGGTGAGTTCATACCCCTATAATCAATCTTTTAAATATTTTAAATGCTTTTAGGGGGGGGATACAAGTTGAACACAATGATATTGTGTAAATGTTTACCTATGATAGCTTTTGTAAGTGATCAAAACAATTCAAAAACTCTTTTAAGTTATGTTACTTTGTTGTTTATAAAACTCTGTTTTTTAAAGTACAAGCATAACTCAGTAGATAATCAAGTCTTTTTTTGCAAATCAGGGACAATACAAAACAAACATGCTAGTAAACTATAATAGGTATAGTTTCGGGGTTCAAAACATACTATAACTAGACCAGAGAGGAACATACTAAAACAAAAAACAGGAAGGAGTATACGATAACAAGAACAAGATAGCAATAATGTGAAACCACTACTTTACGGCATAGCAATATACTTGTTATGTCGTGTTTTGTAACTAGAGTCTCCTGGAGGGAGAGCGGGCATTGTGTATATATATCTATACGAGACTGAAAATCCTGCATCCCGACTGTTTGCTACGGTTTGGTCGGCCGGCCAAGGGGTGAAAAATGTCACATCAGTTTCGACCCCAGCAGGTCGTCGTGGTAAACACTTGTCAATCAGTATGGTTATAACCACCTCACATTTTAGCCTTAATTAACAATTTGGTTTTAAGGTAGTTATTGCTTCAGTAGTTCCTTTATACAACATTACTATACACTTTCATTTTCCCATTCCATTCATATAGTGATCTTCTTACATAAAAAGTAATGCAAACTATTTTCTATTAAAGATAGTCTTAAACTTGGGAAAACATACATCATTACAAAAGACAAACAAAACAATCGAGTGTTAGTACATTCAGTTAGAAGGGGGCCTATAATGATAACTTTATGATTCCTCGGTAGTTACATCAGGGATATATATTAATCAGGTATGGCAGACAGTAGCATGTATGCTTTCCGCTTTATTTCCTGTTCCTTGTTTGATTGTGGGCTTAGAGCATATTCACCCAGTCTACTATCTATTCGATCTTAGCTACATATATATTCCGTATACACCTAGTAATCATAGAGAGTAACAAATATGGGTCAGGTCATAACATACAAATTCAATATACCGTGTTCTAGTACAAAAGCATACTTTTTCAGATAGAACATTCAATAGGCTAAACTAGAAACTTATCAGTAAAAGGTTTAATTCATTTTATTAAATTAGTATAACTTAAAGGACCTTTAGTGGTTAATTCTATAATACCTAAGTTTATACATCAGGGTTATATATAATTAACATCCGATAGGCAGTTGGATGTGTGCTTTCCGCCTTACTTCCTGTTCATTATTTGTTTGTAGGCTTAGGGCAAATTCACCCATTTAACTGTCCGTTCGATATTAGATTATATATAACTAGTATAGACTAAGTGATTATAGAAGGAATTATTGTGGTTGCCATTTTTACTAAAGGAAATACATGATTTTCTTAAAGAATGTCTTAATCAAATATAAAGAACTATTATAGTTAACTCCGTAAGTACCAAATGAATACGCCAGGGTTATATACAATGAAGATCTAACAAACAATGGGATGTGTGACTTCCACCTCATTTCCTGTTCCTTGTTTGGTTGTGGGCTTAGGGCAGATTCACATAATCGATTGTCTGTTTACTCTAAATTGTATATAACTTGTATCCATTTAGTACTTATGGAAGGAATTGTAGAGTCATTTTTACTTATTATTAATCACATCAGAAAATATTGGATTTTCTGGAGGAACAGACGAATTTTTCTAAAGAACTTACTACTCATCACTTAAATACTTACGAACTCACCAGCTTAAGTGCTGATTTACTCTTTCAAAATAACTTGTATTCTCAGGAAACTAGTAGACATGTACGTGCACCGGGATTCAGAAGATGGATTATAGTAGCTTTATGTCTTGTTTTATTATTTACTTTTGGAGTCAATCTTTTGTGAATCACATATTTGGTAAACACTTTAATATTAATGCAATGGTTGTTTGTTACTTTGATTACTATGATGCATGTGTTGTGATATTACATATGACGTCCTTCGCCCCCGAACGTTTCCACCGTTCCGGTTTGGGGGTGTGACAATCTGTTAGATTTGTATCCTGGTAGATAGGATGTTGCTCTGCTGTAGTGATTTGTTAGATCTATATCCTGGTAGATAGGATGTTGCTATGTTGTGGTGTCGATTAGATATGTATCCTAGTAGATAGGATGTTAGCATGCAATAGTGATCTGTAAATCTACATGTTTGTGTGATGCATGGTTATATGTTTATTAGTTATGTGTATGTTGACATGTTATGGTTGGCTGGGTTGAGGCGGTCTTGTTTTGTGTTGAAGGCCAAGATACCTAGGGCGGACCGGATAGACTGTAGGCCCTGTGAGGCGGTCTAGTCTGGCCAAAGGACTAGAGGACGGTCCAAATAGGCTGAAGTCCCGGTGCGACGATCCAGTCATGCTGAAGGTCCAGATAGGCTGAAGGCCTGTAAGGTGGTCCAGTCACACTGAAGGCTTTGTATGCATGTTGTTTGTTATTGTTATATGTATTGTATGTTGGTACTTTAGGGGAAAGCTCACTAAGCATTGGCTTACAGTTTTGGGTAATGTTTCAGGTACTTTAGAAGATTGCGGGAAGGTTAAGGCATCACCGTACACATCCTCCTGTTTTGGAGTAATGATTTTGGGAAAACTATGATATGGAACATGTTTTGAAAACTATGTTGTAAACGACTTATGTTTTTGGGTTGGTTTTAAAAGTTTAAATTTTTCATGAATTTTATGGATGTTACAGTAGATTTCCACCTGTTTTTTTGGTTTCTGCTACCTGATATAGCAGGTTTGAACCAAATAGTCAAACTTAAAAATCAAAATTAAGATTTACCCATTTTACTTGCTTGATAATTATTTTAGCATTGTTTGTCCTTACGTTTGTTCCATACGTTTTATCAATTTTATACAGGAACCGAAAATCCGAAAGAAGCAAAATCAATATTCCATTGGTAAGTTTTGGATGGACACTCATCGGAGAATCTCTATCTTTTCTCTAGGTATATTGGGATGGAAGCTCCGGAGAGATTTTTTTGGGAAAGAATCAAGAAACATGACAGTCATTTAGTGTTTAAGACATTCGTGCTTAGGGAACATATGGCAGTGCTTTATGGTCCTACCGACAAAAAGTTCCTCTAACGTCACTTATCAACTTCAACTTCTTCCAATTCGTCTCCGTCACCAACCCTAACCGTGATTTTTGGCTAGAGAATTGAAATAGAACTTTGAACAGAGAATTGTATCGAACTTTACAACTCCATCATCATGAAAACTGTCTCCGACTTATTAATGTGAGAAGAACAGTAAGGTTGTAATCCTATTCACTACTAGAAAAATAGCCTTTTACGATGCTCATTGCACATCGTAAAAGGCTCAGATGACGCGCAAACGCGCGTCTAGGAAGGCCATGTCATAAAGAGAGACGACGCTCATTTACGACACGCAATTACGACGCACGTTTATGACACGCAATGCGTATCAAGGAAGGCCCTGTCATAAACGAAGACGACACGCATTCACGTGTCGTAACCTTACGACGTACGTGTTAATGACACGCAATGCATATCAAGAAATCCCCTGTCAAGAAAGTCCATGTCGTAAATGAAGATGACACATGTTTTTGCGTATGATAATTTTAAATGTTTAAAAAAATATTATTTATAGATTTACTTAGTTTCAAATTAAATTTGTATTTAATGTTTCATAATAGAAAATAAAATATCATATACAAAAAATAGAATCCATTGCATAAATTTAATGTCATACAAATAATCGTTACATGGAAATATAAAAAAATCAATAGAAGTTGTAACAAAAATTTACAAACGAATTAGATACAAAAAATACAATCCATTGTCACATATGGTACCACCTGAATTTACCAAAGCATCAACTTCTGATTGCTTATTTCTTTCAGACCTTTCTTATTGTTGTCTGATTAATGTTCCTCTGAAATCTTGTGGCATGTAGCTTATAACTGCATCCACATCATCCAAATCATCAATGTCTTCTGGTGTAGACTATTTTTGAAGCTGCCAACAACAACAAAAACACAAAAACTAAAAGGTGAGATGGGATTTACAAATAAATAAATAAAAGAATTAGTATCTCACAGATTTTGGCCAATGAGAGCTCAGAAGAAAGAAAAGAAAAGAAATAAAAAGACTATTGTTTTATGAATTAAGATAAGAATCTTACTTCACACATTTGATGGAATTCTGTGCTTTGTCTTCCAGTCTGTCTTGGCATCATAACATGAATTACAAGTTTTAAGAGTATTACCACACCCAAACCCATGCCACCTAATGAAACATAAATTATATTATATATATTTCTATAAATAAATTGCAAAAAGTAGAAAACAATCTCCTTGGGACAAATTCCAATTTCAATTGGCTCAGCCTAATTTTTAATCTTGATTGTTAACCGACATTCCATACACAATCGGATGTTGCCTTAAGCTGGAGTCGAGTACTTGGTGAGTTAAGCCGACCCCTTGGCTGAGGCTCACTTGTTGGTTCTTCATAACAGGTGAACCACGGTCAGAGTCTGGGTTTAAGGGCTCATGTTCATCGGTGGCAGGGGCTGGGGCTGGGTTAAGCCGACCCCTTGGCATCAAGTTCTCCAGTTGCCTCTTCTCCCTTAGCAATGATTCTATCGATATCTTCATCTATGATTGTACTATCCTTTGAACTGAATACCATTTCTAGAATGTCCAGCAGCCTTGTCATCTATTATAGTACACCACAAATTCTTTTAATATATTAAGAAATTGACTTGATTAAACCAATACTTTCATGCTGCATAACAAATATAAATATAAATGTTAGAAGTATGAACCTATGAGAATATCAACACCCTTGAAGTCAAAAGTCATCAGTTGAAATGGTAAATACCTGTGAAACACATATATATGAGGTATTAGATTTTATAAAAATGCACACATAAATTATATTTTTCTTACGTGACACTATAATCAGGAAGCTTCTTGGCAAGTGCCCATTTGTGGACCTCACACGACGCTTCAACTTTGATCTTCACCACATGTTTCTCACATCTTGAATCTCTCTGATGATAGAAATATGTAAATGCTAATCATTAACAAAATCATATGATTGTAAAGCCATGTGATTATATATACATTAAAGCAATTCAATGTTATTCACAATGGAAAAGGTGAATGTATAAATTCCAGCTTTTTGAAATAGAGGATGGGAATTGCATTTTGGTTGAAATATATACAAACCATGTAGGTCCTTTCGTGATGAGGCATTACACGTCCTAAATAGATATTGGTTTCATTTCCATTTTCAGAAAATGTAACTGATAATGACATCTCAAAGTTATCTTTCATCACATATTTTTGATCTAATTCTTCACACGCAATCCCAGCCTTATAAGTAGCAGGACGAATGACAGCAACAATGTCACATGGTGATACATGTGAAGCATTAACTTCATCCGCATCTAGTAATGACTGTAAGAAGAAAGTGAGGAAACATCATCATTAATCAAACATACATTTTTGATTATTTTTCTCAAAGAGGACAAATGACAATTGATTGGAGGAAGTGGAACTAACCGAATCTATTCCCAATTTGAGACATTGTCTTCTATTTAGTATCTGAATCGATGATGGACATTTCTAATGTTGCTTCTTAAGTTGGTTATCCCATTCAGAACCATCAACATCCAAACACTAGTGAATAAATCATTGTTCAAAAAGTAGTCATTTTCTCAGAATTTTTGAACAGAAAACATAACTGCAAGTAGACTAAGGGTTGTTTCTTTCTTTTTTTCCAATTAAGTCTTGAATGGTGATAATATTTGTCTGGATAAAGTTTTGTATGCGTAAGGGTGTTGCATATGCACTTTACTCTGCAACTTGTTTCGCCCAGGGTAAATACGAAAATGGCAGCCCTTATCCAGTAGTTGTGTTGACTTTTACAATGAGGATTTTGGATTTGGCAAATGGATATATACTCTGAAGCTTTTGAACCCATTGTTGAACAATAACTCAACTACCTTCATGGAGTTACCATCAAAACCACCTTACAAACAAAACAAAGGAATCATATACAAATTAAACTTCTCAGCTAAACAAAAGATAAAAGACACAAAAGCAACACAGTCATTTTCTAGTGAAAGTACAATGAATCATCTGCTTGAATGGAAGATTGAATATCAAAATAGTGAGGTATTGAAAATGTTTTGCATCTAACATGACCTTACTATGGCCCCTATGATAGAATTTCGGTGAGAATAAGAAGTATAGAACACAACATAAAAAATTTGACCAATAATTACTTCGCTCCTTGTAAATCCAATGAGAATCACCACCTTGATCGGCAAAAATTTGCATTCTTTAACCTGTCAAGACCAGAACAGGGGCTGTTTCATTAGACACATGAATGGGTCCCTGAAGCTTGTTACCACTTAGATCCAACCATGAAAGATTGGATAAATTAACAATGGATGGTGGGATATTCAACTGCATCAGCAACAAATTAGGGAAATCAAAAAGTTCTCGATAAGTTGAAACATATTATAGCCTAAACCCATGTATATATGCTCTGGTGCTTTGCATGATGTAAATCCATTGCTAGATTGTATGACTACACTGTATAGACGCAACACGTGTATACTTTATGCAAATAAAAATATGTTTCTCTTATCATAGTGAATGCGCAAATTGAGATTGGATTGACCACCGAGTATTTGGGCTTCATGAAAAGCAATACGTATAGGTTCTTTCTAAGTTAAGAACATTTTCTTATTAAAATAAAAATAGAAAGTCATGAGTACTTAACAAATTAAGGAAGACAAACCTGTATATGAACCAACCAATTATTGACACCATCTCTAAACCCTCTATCAAGCTGGTAAGCAGGTGGGCTTCCATCTAAACAAACTGCACCTCAAGCGATTAGACTCGTCAAATCTTTCTAAATTTATGACTTTCTATTGTTAGAAATAATGATATGAAACGTAGGTTTAATCTAATGAATCAACTAGTACATACTGCATACCAGCTCCTTTAGACGCGACACTTTCAATGATGGTTATGTCTACCTCCTCTAAACATTCTATATTTAGAAACAAAATGACACACAGTATTGTTATGTATCTACGCAACTTTGGTGTTCTTACTCTATCCATCCTTTCCTTATTTGGTAACAAATACCCAAAAAGATTTGAGCTCAGGATGATTGGGGCCGGTGGGAGAGATTGTGTAATATATATAAAATATATGTTTGTGTAAAGTGAAATGGATGCTCAGCAACATTGTCGAATGTCTGATAACATCTTCAACAAGATTAATCCACTGAAAAATAAAAATATATCAATAATGTATAATTCTACACCAAGTTCATATATATAAATTAGGTTAGTTTACAGACGATTACTAACCAGTTTACCTTGGTGTAGATGGCATTAACTATGGATGTTTTCCAGAACCACATGTAGAAGCCATTACTAAACACAAAATTTTACTACTGTGTTAATCGTTATTATCCTTCTTTCAAAAGTTGTATAAAAAAACTTTTCCACTTACCAAGAAAAGGTGGCTTCAATTCACCTGCAGCGTATTTTCCCATAACACCCCCACACCTACAAATGTTAAATAAGTAAGAAAAGGCAATAGTCATGAAAACATACAAAAATAATTTTTTTTTAATAAATTAAACAAGCACTTACCAATGAAAGTAGTCGCTTCTGATACCTAAAGGTGCAACAAGCAATAAATTAGTGATCCAAGGAGACAACGGCTTTAGTGGTTTCCTTTGGTGTCCAGATGGTGAAGAAGAAGAAGAAGAAGAAGAAGATTGAACATCTGTAGGGATCTATTCATTTCCCTCCCCTTGTTTCAAAAATAAATAAATAAAATGTACCAGGACCTTCTATTTTCTTTATGGCTCATAATTATGTGAAATTATAAAGTAGAAACTACCATCCACCTGATTCTTGATCCCATCAGCTAAACTTGATGCACTTTTTTCTCCATATAATCCTGCCCCAAGAAGAACACCTGCATGATGAAGTTTCCATTAGTTCAATATAATATTGCCCCAAACCCAGAAAAGTCATATGCAATTGTTCTTTCTAGATTTCTAGATTATGTCCAGAATATCTGTATGATGTATACACAAAAACATTCTATACATTATAAATACTTATATATATATATATATATATATATATATATATATATATATATATATATATATATATATATATCTGCTAATCATCTACCTTTCTTTATCTCTAAAGAATCAACTATACAAGACAAAATGAAACATACGTTTACAACTACCATTAAAAAAATGAACAGCAGAAAGAAGTTTGACAAGTAATATACAACATTTCATATTGCTATCTAATTGTAATTATTAAAATCAAGTATCATGAAGATAGAACAACATTTATAAGCAAAAAAGATTAATTGGATAACTTAATCCTATGTACAGCTCATCTAATTTTAACTATGAAAAGGGTATCATGTCATTGTCCAAAAAAACTTATGGTCTGTACCACTAGTTATATTCCATGATCCATCAGCAATCTCATCAAAAAGTTGGGTCCACCCCCATGATAAATACCACACAAAAGCCAGTAATCAGGAGCGATTGTGTAACTTGAGAACCCACTTCAGACTGCATCCTCCACTTGATATCCTAATTCCTTATTAAACTATTAAGATTCATATCTGTAACATTTTTTTATATAAAGATTTAACAGTTTAAAGTTCAAAAAAATGTGATTAGCTTAAATAGTTAGCAACTCTACAGTAACAGATCACAGACGTGACCAAATTGCTAGAATAGTTAGCAACTCTATGGGGATGTCATTTCTTTCTTGATTTGAGTCAGAAGAAAAAAATTAGAGATATCCAAGAATTTAAGATCAGACATGTTGTCTATGTCGCTCTTTAGTAACAAAATGTTGCATCGGGTATGGCCCGCATCATCAGGTTTCAAATGGGTTGTTACTTTGTATTTCTTTTTTCCATGTGGGGTACCAGTTAATGGACTTGAATTTTCCAAAACATAATCAAGCATGTGTTGTACCATTGATGTGGAAACCTGTTTATAGCTTAGTAATTCAGATTTGACCCAAGATGGATGTACATGATTCCTGAAATAAAGTTAAGCTCCATGATTCCTGAGATGAAACCTAATCATTTTGAAATTCCACACCAGCTATAGACTTTGCTGCAGCTATAATACTAATGTTACCTTATTACATCATTATAAAGTTTTATTACAACTTTCAAATTTTTCTACATTAAATGAAGAATTCAATCTGTTGTTTTAATGTTGATACTTGAGAGTATGTCTAAGCTCCTTATTTTGAGGACATCAGTACAGAGAGTCTAATGGAATAATTGATGCAAAGATGTATTGCAACAGCCTTTATACTCTCAGAGTTGTACTACATCTCTAACATCACACTCTCATTATTGCCCTGATTGGAACAGGAGAAGGGGAAAATTATCCCATGGAGAATCAGAGCGACCCATAGGAGTATTCCCACCATAACAAGGAGACGGTAATCGTACATCAGATGAAGCACAAAGTAACATTGGTGATGGTGAAGGTATGGAAATAAAATAGCAAAAAAAAAAAAAAACAGAAACCCTAACCGACCTCGGTCGTTGAGATGATGGGGGAGCTTTTCCCTTGACGCAACACCCTCCATGGTATCAAGCTCAATCTCTGCAGCCCTACGATCTGCCATAATCTGATCCAAATCTCTCTCGTCCTCCAGAGAATCGTCCAACCCAATCGGCATTCGTAGCCATTTCTGTTGATTTCTAACTTGATATCATAAATTATGTTTCGAAAAAAGTGTCGAATTTGACATGAGAGTGTGGGGAGGTTTCAAGAAGAACGGAGCAAAAACAACAACGCAAAAGATAACATTAGGTATCGAGGGCTAATCGAGTTCGATTAAAAAGGTGATAAAACTTGTAATAAAAGAAGACGAACCTCTGGAACAAATAAAGAAGCAGAATGTTGATGGTGATTGACCATGGAGGTTCGAGACCTTGACCGTAATGGAGCTGTTGTTCTACTTGATATGGAAATCACTCTAAATTTGCGGTCGTGATACAGCTCTCTTCTATTGATTGAGAGGCTGAGAAAATACTTGAGGAACTAAAGATCGAGAGAAGTAGATGGGGGGTTTATGAACTGAAACCCTAGTTCCAACAATAATCGTGGTTCCATCAATTGTACCCCTTTGATCAATTTCATGGCCTGGTCACCAAAAAACCTTCGATTTCACTAAGAACCGGAACCCTAGTTCCAACAATAGTCGATTTTTGGTATTTGATTGAGAGAGAGAGAGAGAGAGATAGAGAGAGAGAGAGAGAGAAAAGAACGATTGAAAGAAGGTAGAGGAGAGCATGGCGGCTTTTCAAACTTTTGGAAGTTTATTTCCCCTCGAGCTTCTAAAACGCGTGTTTATGAAAAAAAATATAAAGCGACGTGCGCACACGACACACATTTTATCGTATGCGCCCTCCGTGTTTTTTGGACACTAAGTTTAGGGCGCGCACAAAATGCTTGTACTCTACCCTTCCAATTTTATAAGAGATGACATTATTTTATGGACGCACGCTTTTGCGTATCGTAAATCATTGCGTGTCATTATTTGCGCGTCATTAAAGGCTGTTAGATGAAATAGACCTTCATCGATGGCTGCTTTTCTTGTGATTTTATAACTTTCGATACACTATTTACTATAACCACAACTAATCATCATATCAGCAATCAACCCAAGAGTTGAAATTACAATCATCAACAGTGGTTCAACATCAAAAACCTAGATCTATAGTTTTTGGTCATCTTCCGATTCAGTGCTAGACGATAGCAATCGAGAAGGCCAGCTAGAAACAGATCTAGGATCCAAGTACTCATGGTTATCTAATAAGATTAGATGAAACTGTTTCTCGAGACGTTTCATTGCGATTTGCCTCAGTATCTGAGCAACAACAAACATCTCTAATCTCATATCATTTGAAAAACAAGGAAACGCATAGCGCGGTGTACTCCTATGATGCATGTTAACTTATAAGTTTTACTATTTAGTTGACTATGCAGTGGTTTTAATTGTTTTGAATAAAAAACATAAGACAAAGATGATGTGGCTTACAAAACATGATATATCAAGGACCAAAAAAGCAGGTGAACATTTACTTTATGGCCCCAGAATGCGCCAAATTGTTTTTGGGACTGAATCAACAAATTCGAAATAGTTTGTGGGGTCTAATATGTCATTTTCCCAAAAAAAAAATGACATCTAACTTCACATTTTCTTCTTATCTTACCTGGTGGTAACCAATTGTTCTAGTTAATGGCTGGTTTGACATTTTACTTAACATGTATATTGTTTAGTTTGTATAACACTTGACATGTAGGACATTTTCAACCATATAAGTTATAACCCATCTTTAAAGAAACGAATTAGGGCTAGAGTCTCCACCTATGTAAACACAATCTTCCTTCTTCCTTGTTTTTTCATGGCTTCTTCTTATTTTTCCTCTAATTCTTACATTTATGAAATATATAGATGGAATCTTTAACTCAAACATAAAGCATCAAAAGATACAACTGTTAGCAGGGGAAAATGGGCCAACTTTTGGCAAGGGTAAAATGGTCCAACTGTTACCTTTTGTAATTTACGCTAGAACACAATTAGCAAGCCTAATATCAGGAGTAAAGTTTCATCATGATTTATGCCAACTTTTTCAATCTAGAGCACAATAGCAAGCTTAACTGGTGTCTACTTAATTTTGATGTTGTACATATCTCGTTGTTGGTACGGATTGTGGTTTTATAGTATTGACACCATGGTTTTGCACTCCTAATGGCTAATGGAATTAAAAAACACATGGACTAATGATAATCTATCCTTTTAGTTATGGTTTGTGATATACATCAACTTAATTACTATCTTCTGCTCAGGTGTTATAATGATTATGTTGTGCTTTGTTTCTTACGTTTTACATTTTTTGCTTTTCATCTCCATCTGTCTACAGTAAAAAGAAGCAAATTTAAGAATTTAATCTGACCTATATAATCTATTGTTGCAGTCATTTCAATTTTAAAGATGAAAGGGTTATCTCTAAAACTTAGTCATGATGTTTTCTCCTTGATTTTAATTCTCTTATTATTTTATGCTAGATAATTTCGGTGCAACTATGGTACTTGTCAAAACTGATCTCGATGGTAAACATCGATGGTGAACATACCTTGTACATTAAACATGTTTGGAGGTGTAAATCGAGCTCCACAATGAAATCGCTCGAACCCTAATTTCACGACTGGTGAAATCCGTTTCTTCAAAAAAACCTCACATCACTTTTCTCTGTTTAGATGGGATTTCTATTTGCACATAATCGAGGGTAATTCCACATAGGTAAGGAAGACGGCCACGTAAGATTTGACCTCTTTTTGTAGGCCAATTTTGATGGGTTTTGAGCAATACATCAATCCTATGGTGTACATGCAAACCCTAATAGCCTTCGGATCTAGTTTGTCTAATGAACATGCAATTGAATATCCAAATCTATAAACCCTAGATCTATCATATAAGAACTGAAGTAAGGGTTTAGTAATTACCTTTGATTGTTATATTGTAATAACAATCAATTCCTTGCTTTGATTGGCTTCAGAAAGCTTAGTGCCTCAAGTGCTGCACCTATAATGGAGTCACAAACACCACTAAGCAACTTGGATGAAGAGAAGAAGAGAGGAGGCCCCCAAAACGGCTGGAAACCCTAAAGGAAGACTTTTCCACGTTTTTTGGGGCTTAAAGGTCCTTTATATACATGTAGGCTATTAGGATTTTCAACCAGGGAACCCTAATCTGACTGCTTAATCCCTAAGCAGTCCAATGGACCATTCCAGAAGGCCCTTGGACGATTTCTTTATGGTCCTCCATATAGAATTCACCCATTGCCATCTAATGGATCCTAAGCCCAACTTTGCAACTATCTTATAATTACAATATCAGTCCCCTTAATTTAATTAATCTCTTTTAGTCACTAAATTAATTCTTAATTACTTCTTGACTAATATTAATTAAACAATATGATTTCACCTTTAATATATTATTCTTATAATATATTAATAAATCATAATTAAACATTTATCTCCTTAATTCATCCTACATATTGCTATGGTGAAGGCAACCCAAAAGGACCATGCTCATAATCGAGTCAAGTACATACCAAAATAGTTATGGACTTAGACACTAATCCAACAGTCTCCCACTTGGATAAGTCTAATAACTATTTTCCGTATGACTTCAGAACCTGATCAACAATCGTAGCTTTCAAAAGCCGCTATTAACTCTAATCTTATCAGATAGCGTGTCCTTTAGATAAGGGATTATATATTCCTCCATTCTCAAGATATCGTATAGGCATAAGACAAGAATTTCAATCATTCTCTCTATACTGTTTCCCGACTTCCGATTGACAACAGACTACAGTTGAACACATCAACTTAATCCCGGCTTGGCCAAGCTCTTAGGTGTCATCACTAAATCATCGAGGGGCCCACACATATCACTTTTATCCCACTTTGGGTAAAAGGAACGGATAAACTTTGACTCAAATGCTTGCTTGCATTTACTGATCGAATCATACACAACAATAAGTTTTATAACACCAAGTTACTGGTGCGTTTACTTATTATCAATGTGCAACCGACCAACAAATAACAACTCACACGTCTTGGTTTCAAGAATATACAATATTATCAACTCACAATCACTCGCGATATAATCCATGAAGTGATTCACGTGAGCGTGGGTTTTATCCAATACTCTAATCTTATCAAAGCACTCATGAACTCTGCAGCAAACTTGTGCTATGTCTAAACTCTTCAGACAATCTACAGACTCTTCATGACAGTCTTCCTTCATACCAACTTCCAACGTATGAATGACTGTGGAGGTTCGAATAACCCAGTTATTCTGGAAGTCAAAAGATGCAAACTGAAACATAACAATAATACTTAATCCTACATGGCCCCAAACTCGTGAGAGTAAATAAAACACTTCTATTTATCCACCATATTGATTACTCATTATTTATCATTTAATGTTTCGGATAATCAACTCATTACTTGAATTACAACAACAATTGTCCCATGCTCCAAGCATGCACACTTTCTTTCCTATGGTCCATGCTTTGTGAAATATATCAATTGAAAAACTTTTCCAGTGATGCTCATTTCACAATTCCCAATCCTTACCATTAGTGTAAGAACACAAGGTTCTTTGCTACTATTAGAATATGCTAGATTCTAACATTTTATGCAACGATCCTTTCGCAAAGTCATAGCACAAAAGTCACCAAGACTTGGCCAATGAAATTACAAAGTACTCTATCGGAAATTGTTACAAGACAAATCCATAGACATGAAGTCTCACATTCAAAGTATATTCCTTTGAACATCCTTCTTGCATAAAAGTTTCTAATCTAGACATAGACTCTCAATATCCAACTCCCAATATGGAAACATTTCTACATTTGCCATATGACAACTCATTCTTAATAGAATCTTATCTATTCATAATAATGTCAATATGGTCCATCCAATACCATACTTCCAACCACTCACAAGCGACCAATCCTCAGTGAACTTTGGATCGTCCTTTGATAGTTGCTTAATTATTTTAGTCAAAACCGATTCTAGTCCTTTTTCCCTCTTAATGCGCTAGGCATTTGGAAAATTTTAGAATGGTCAAATATTATAGCATTTATAATCGATTCTATACCTGAAGCGTATGGGACACGATGCAAAATATCTTACATAAAAATATGATACTTTATCAATCTTCTGCCATAATATTTTATGTGTCACGTTCTCACAATTCGAACTATGAAGAGGGATGCCGTAATCATAATCGAAATATAAGAACACACTATGTATCCTTTGACTAAATTTATTAAAGTTTGTCAATCTAAGCTTTAGATTTTGAAACGAAGTATAATATTCTCTCCCTTAATTATAGCAAAACAACTTTTCAACCCATGCAACTTTGCAAATTGAATCTTTGTTTTTCTATAATTAATATTGCTAACTTGCAATACTCGGCATAATAATCATACAAGAATAACACTTATGCTCCCACTATCATGATGATTATTATCATATAAGCATAAAACTTATGCTCCCACTAGCTTTGACATGTATTCAGAAAACAAATGAACATCCAGAAAACAATGCCTATTGAATTTCTGAAATTCATATTTCTAATACCAGATGCTTCGATAAGCCTTTATCTAAGCTTCTTAAACTTATACACATTTGCCTTAGATAGCTCATATGTGTGTTTAAACAATTCAGAACTTATGTTACAAAGTTCCAAATGTTAAAAACCAATTGCCAAATCTCACAATTCGAACTATGGAAAGGGATGCCGTAACCATAATCGAATTTGAGAATACAATTTTCACAATTACTATCTTCTTAAAATCTCTCTTAGTGAAAGCATTTCCTCACAGTCATTTTCATGAATGAGGGAATCTTATGACACTTAGATTTATGGTGTATGAGTTCCTATCCATGTGAATTTGCCAAAACCAAAGTTGGCGACAAATCCAAACTCATATGGACTGAACTTTCTTAATCTTGATTTCTTGCCTTATGGTAACACGAGTGCCCACCATGTCTTCCAAGTAGTTTAGCAACTTGTCCTTACATATCAATGTACTTTCCATCGATCAAGGTATTTTGTCTTTATGCATTCAAATGAGAACTCATAGAATTCACATGCATAATTAACTCAATTGGAATGGAACAGAAACAAAATAATGTCAACACGATAGGTTGTAAACCTCAAGTCATGTGCTAGTGATGATTGATAAGGTTTATTCTTGATTTGTTTTTGAAACTTTTTCAAAAAAACATTAAAACTCCCACTGACTCCTTGACATATAAGGTTCTCTTATCAAGAAACATTTCTTGACAAACAAATATTCAAGATTTATTGTAGCTTTTATGAGGACAAAAAACTTCACAAATTGGTCCTAGTTGGTCTTTGTCTTTGTCTTATCCAAGACATCACTACTTGCCAATTTCAAATATGCAAGAATAAGAAAACCTTTTCCAAATTCCACATTTGATGAGTGTTATAAACCTACTTAAGACTTGTCACTCAATTCGTAATCTTGGAGTATGACTCTAAGATTCGATATTGGAACGAAGTATGATTGACTTCTTGATTTAACCAATTCCACAATTCCTGATTCCTCTTCTTAGACATACAAATGTACTAAGACTCACTTAGAGAATCAATTGAGATATGGTTCTTAATCATTAAGACCTATCATAAAACACAATAAAAGGTACTCTCCCTTTTTCTTAGAATAGAGAAACTTTTATCTTTCTGCTTACTTGATTCTTCTTTATTCGTTCTGCTATTCATTGAAACTCTTTCAATCAACTCATAATTACACTTAATCTTATAAGTATAATCATATTTACTAAACTTTTAGTAAATCATGACGAATATCTTATCTCTTTTTGTGGTGGACTTGATCAACACACAACCTAGTGTACTCGATCTCCTAGTCCTTCACTTGACACTTTGTCAAAGAATTAGTCTAATTTCCAAATATGAAAGTTTTCATTCATCACGCAACCAAGTTGTATGATTCCAAGTTTCCGTCCAATTGAAACTTGGGCGATGAGAAAATCTCCCTATTTAGTGAATTCTTGACATCTCCACAACTAACATAATTAAGAATCAAATCCATTATTGCTAATAATAGAAACCTTCAAACATCCATTTTTCATACATGCCATTGCAAGGATAAATAAATAAGATAAAATCAAAATTCATTTTATTGCGGAAAAAATTTGTCCTTACAATGCAATTCAATTAAAAAACTATGTTATTACATATTTTTTTAACAATTTATTCTAACTAGCTCAAGAGTCTAATCTTCAAGCAATGCGATCGAAAACCATTTCTTCACGATTAGATTCAGCTCACTTCTTCCCTTAAGCTTCCTCTCTTTTCTTCGATCCTACAAAACATCAAAATGTAATCTTATCACATCATGTATTAAGAATCTAGAATAGGAACTTAAAAGAGTTAGTTAATGGATTTTACCTGAAGCAGAGCCATACGTCTTGACTCTCCCATCTCTTAGATCTCTCTGGTAGTTTGGGCAGCTTCGTCTCCAATGCCCCTTCTCTTGGAAATAAAAGCAAATGGACTCCTTTGGTACAGCACATCGGACAATCACAGACTTAGTTCTTTCTGGACTTCCAATGTTGCCAGTGTCCATTGAAGTTTGGGAGTTTGATTCACCAGACAAATTTGCTTGACCAGCACACCAAATCATTGCTGATTTAGCAGCTATAAGCAAATAGGTGAGATCAATGAGGGTCACTTTGTGATCCATCATATAGTACTCTTTAACGAACTCACTATATGATTCAGGAAGTGACTGAAGAACCCAGTCAACAGCCAACTCACTTGAAATCTCAACACCCAACATGCTTAACCTATCAATGTGTGACTTCATCTCTAAGATGTGTGCACACACAGGTTTCCCATCTTCATGTTTACTTGCCAAAAGGGCTTGAGTGAGCTTGAACTTTTCAAGCCTTTGAACTTGTGGATCAGGGAGAATAATTGGAGGATGTGGAGGGAGTGAAGCATGACTCTCATTTCCTTGATCGTATCTCGAAATGTCATCTTCATTTGGAAAGCTTGTTCCATGGGATTTGGGAAGACCATGATTGTCAGAACTAGACATCTACAAAACGGGAGAAAATTCAAGTTAAGTTGATTAGAATTCTTGATGTAACCCCCAAATGAAACATCAAGCTAGGATCCAACACAATACTCTACAACCTACAAGAGGGATGTCGTAATCTAGTCGCAGAATACTTGAAGGTAGGTAAATGACGATTTACCAATTTCCACCATGAAAAACGAAAAAGAAGTTTAAGTTTTAAATGAATTGAAACTATTAGATCTTTTGAGATTCATTGAACTTTTCAATGTCATGTTTAATCTCGATTATGCCCTACCATTTGTGACAGGGATGCCGATGATCACAAACAAGGTGTGAATAACCATACGAATCACGTGGTGCACCCAACACTACTATCACCTAATCAATGTGCCGGTTAGCCACACACGCTCCATTGATCTATGATAAGCATCGAGCCACCCTTCGTCACCAATTTCATCCCCAAATTAGTGTGTCGGTTAACCACACACGCTCCACTAACGTTTGACAAGGGTACGAAGTGTAATCCCATGGATTAGCATACAATTTCACATTTTGCCTAAAGTAACTATGATTTGGGAATTTGTATAAGCATTTAGTTACTTTGTACTTCAATATACTTATAATGGAAGGTTTCTGTCATATCCTACCCGTTCGGCTAATGACCCTCCACTAGTCAAGAGTGCGGTGGGTAAGAGTGGATACCCATTCAATCACCATTTTATAGGCAATTTCCTTAAACACCCCTTATAGACCAGCTTCGTGAATGAGGCCTACTAATGGTAAGACTGACTGTTTACTCATACATATATATAATATTAGACTTTTAATGTTATATATAGTATAGGGTGTATTTTACACTTTTAAAGTACTAGGTGGTTCAATTTAGTAAATTATATTTTTAATTTAATTAAATGTAAACCAAAACTTTATGGGTTTATTAAATCTCTTTTAATTATACACTTTAATTAATTAATAAAACCATAAGGGTGTGATTTGAACTTTTCAAATTATTAGGGTTTAAGAATTTAACATTTCAAAATTAAACTTTTAATCAACTTTTAAATTCCAAAACTTGAGGGCAAGTTTTGGAACATTTCAAAACATTAGGGTTTAGAATTTAAATATTTCAAAATTAAACTTTTAATCAAAAATTTAAATTCCAAAACTTGAGGGCAAGTTTTGAAACTTTTCAAAACATTAAGGTTTAACAATTTAAATTTAAAAAACAAAACTTTAAGTTCAAATTTAAACTATAAAACCTAAAGGGTGCAATTTGAAATTTTTTCACAAGATAATTCAAATCCAAATTACAAATAATCAATATTTATCTAATAAAACAAAAGATTATCTAAATTTGACAATTATCTTCAATTTTGGCAAGTATAAACTCCAAATATTGATAAAAATCGGATTTTATTAATATAAAACGTTTTAGGTAATTATCTATAGCCAAAATAGGTCAAAATCCCGAAATTTGCTCCATCTGTGACATCGACTCGTCGAGTCAAGCTTGGACTTGTTGAGTTCACTATGGACTCGGCGAGTCCAGCCAACAGAACCAAAAAAAAAATCGATTTTAAGCATGAATAAACAACCAAAGCATCAAATACATTAAACAAACAGCCCTAGGCTCTAATACCACTGATGGGTTTTGAGTAATACATCAATCATATGGTGTACATGTAAACCCTAATAGCTTTTAGATCTAGTTTGTCTAATGAACATGCAATTGAATATCCAAAGCTATAAACCCTAGATCTATCATATAAGAACTGAAATAAGGGTTTAGTAATTACATTTGATTGTTATATTGTAATAACAATCAATTCCTTGCTTTGATTGGCTTCAGAAAGCTTAGTGCCTCAAGTGTTGCACCTCTAATGGAGTCACAAACACCACTAAGCAAATTGGATGAAGAGGAGAAAAAAGAAGGCACCAAAAATGGCTGGAAACCCTAAAGGAAGACTTGTCCACGTTTTTGGGGCTTAAGGGTCCTTTATATACATGTAGGCTATTAGGATTTTCAACCAGGAAACCCTAATCTGACTGCTTAAGCCCTAAGTAGTCTAATGGACTATTCCAGAAGGCCCTTGGACGATTTCTTTATGGTCCTTCATATATAATTCGTCCATTGCCATCTAATGGATCCTAAGCCCAACTTTGTAACTATCTTATAATTACAATATATGTCCCCTTAATTTAATTAATCTCTTTTAGTCACTAAATTAATTCTTAATTTATTGTTGACTAATATTAATTAAACAATATGATTTCTCCTTTAATATATTATTCTTATAATATATTAATAAATAATAATTCATCATGCATATTGCTATGGTGAAGGCAACCCAAAAGAACCATGCTCATAATCGGGTCAAGTACATATCAAAATAGTTATGGACTTAAACATTAATCCAACAATTTTCACATTCTAACCGGAATACCTGGTTACCACATGGAAAAATAAGAACAAATGGTGAAGTTAGATGATATTTTTTTGAATGGGTTCTTTAGTTTATTGGTATTTTTTGAACATGGTAAACTTTAATGATATTTTTTATATAGACTTGAAACTTCATTACCCTTTTAATTCATTTTCCGAACAATATATACTGATCGTACCATGCGGTGGACTGAGCTAACAAGTGTAGTGGTGCTGTAAACACTGCCAATCCACACCTATTGTTGTGTTGTGTGCAGTGAAACTCCCCACATGAAGCAATCTCATCACAACTATTTCTCATCTTTTCTTCTTTTTTCATTTTTTTTTTATATTTTTTTAACTTATTACTAAATCATATATATTGTAAAATAATTATAAAAAATATATATCCAAATTTATGATTTTTAATTTCCCATAAATAAAATATAAAATTGATATATTGTTTATATATATATATATATATATATATATATATATATATATATATATATATATATATATATATATATATATATATATATATATATATATATTAAAAAAAATGAGGAGTGTGAGGAAGAAAGAGTTAATCATTTCGTAAGGTGAAAGGAGATAAAGATAAAATGACATGTCGATAAATTGACATAAAAAACGAAATTAAAATAAAATTACACCCATCTAATTACAAACATGTGAGTTTAAGAGATTATATATATTTTAAATCAAAGGTCTAGAAGAATACAAACATTATACAATCCTTTTATTAATTAAAAGAACATTGTTTTATTTTGATTTTGGTTATTACGGGTTTTAGTTTAGGAAATTATATATTTGGTCTTTTACTTGTAGTTTATAATGGATTAATTATATTTTTTGATGCCAATGTTTTTTTTATTATAGATTATAATATTATGGTTGTTATAGTTTTTAAATTTTAAAAAATATTGGTTACGATTTTGGTTTGGTCTAGTGAACGCTAGACCATAAACCAAATTCATAATTTTGTTTGGTCTTAAACTAATACTAAAACTTAATTTGAAATTTGGTTTGTTTTGAATTCAATTTAGATTTGATTTTATTTTTAGTTTTTTCGGTTTCAAACCGAATAATGCTCGATCTTAGGCGGTGACATTTTCTATACAGAGCATATAAATAATTTGGCAAGGACAAGTGAAAGAAAAATAAAAGGAATCAAAATGTTAGTGTATATGTATATTTTGTTAGTGTACATTTTATTAGTCAACATACATTTCATTCTTTATTACAAAAGAGGCCTAACAATAAATAGATGTGAATTTTGATCCGTAAGGAATTCGACACGCTGAAGCTCCTGATAGGTCGCCGACCACCTGTCCCTCGGCTGATCCCCAAATTCCATTATTTAGGCCTCCAGTTTGCAAGTTTTCCTAATTTCAGTTTATTTTTGTGATTATCACGATTCTCTTTTAATGATAGCATATATCATTGCTTGGATTTTAGAATTTCACTTATTTATTTAGTTGTTTAATTTAAAGAATTTATTGTTAATTTCCAATTTTTAAATTTGATCGTACCTTCCAAATTTATATCCTTATTAGGCGAATACTCTCGCGTTGCACAAATTACAACAATATAGTTGAAATCTTTATAAATATATGTTTTTTAAATGTATCAATGACATTGTTGTTACTCTTATATAATAAATCTTATAATAATTTGGTATAAAGATTGTTTTTTTGAATTATATATGATAATGTAGACAACTTTTAAAATTCTATTATCTCAGTTGTCTCAATGACCTCTACAAACGAGTTATTCATGAATAAAATTAAATATAATATATGATTTAATGATATTATAGTTGTTGTTATGATTAATTAGTTTAAAAAGATTATTTGTTTATATTTTTAATTTATATCATTGTAATTATTTAAAACATCAAATTTTTTTTTTTTTAAAGATAAAAATATAATTTTTGTATACAATTTACTTTTAGCAATTTTTGTTGTAAGTTATTTAAAATAACGTATGTGAAAATTCTTAATTATTTTAATTTGGTTTTAGAAATTTAACATTTTTAAAATTTATTTGATGAATATTGCTAGTTTCTTTGACTGTAATTATTTAAAATAACAAACATTGTTTTTGTTTTAAAGATAGCATTATAACTTTTTATATAATATTACTTTTAACTATTTCTATTGTTGGTTACTTTGAAGCTACTTATTTAAAAATTCTTAATGATTAAAAAAATAGTTTCATAGTTTTTTTTTATTAATTTAGGATTACAATTTAGGTTTAACACTATAAGTTATAACAAAATATTGAAATTAATAATTTAACTATTTTGCATAAAATCATAAATTATAAAATTTTGTGACTTTAATATGACAATTGCTCACATACAACAACATATCTAAACTAATAAGTTGACTACAATATGTTAAAAAGTTAAAGTCATAGTTTAAAAAATAGAGGTAAAATATGATATTTTAAATATTGTAGTTTAGTTATTTTATGACTACAATTTAGTTTTTGCAGTAATTTAACATTAATAATCAATTTATAATAATTATTAGAAAGAAATTGAAACCATGAAGGTTTCAAAAAAAATATCTATTTTATAAGTATAGTAGGTGAATCTTCGTTCGTTGCGCACAAATATAGTTATTTAATTAAAATAATAATTTTTAACAAATTGTAATTTATTATTTATACATGAAAAAACAATGTCAGAAGCAAAACAAAACATATAGTTAACATATTAGTTTTAGTAACTATAATAAGTTATATCATTAGTTATTTCTACTATTAATCGATGATTTTATAGTCCGTTTTAAATTGTGTAAATTGTATATCAAACATATGTGAATATATATATATATATATATATATATATATATATATATATATATATATATATATATATATATATATATATATAAACAGTATGAAAAAATACCAGAATTTTTGATGATTTTATAGACCATTTTAAGTTTTGTAAATTATGTATACAACATATGTTGATTTTTATATAAATAAATAACAAATAGTATGGAAAAAATACTACAAATTTTACATTAAACAAAACTTAATAAACACTTATAAATAATTCAAAAAACATATTTAGAAAGCAACATACATTTGATATACAAAAACACTATTATCCTAAAAAAATTGCATTGAAATAACAATTGATGCGACAAAACTTATTTTTTCAGTTTTCATATTTTTATCGCAAATTTTTTCCAACATATGATTTTTATTTATCAAAACTTACTTATATATTACTAATATAACTATAATATGTATACACAAATATGAAATAAAAAGGTGTTACGCATTAATAGCCATAAGTTACAAAATCTCTTGAATGTAGTGGAAAATAAAAAAACCTTACTAATTACATTAAATTTGAAATCACAACTGCATTTAAATTAGAAAATTTTTGAGTTGTAATGAGAGTTTGAAACTCTTGAGTTGTGTGCAATAATGTAATATAAATATTGACAATTATATGTTATAATAACAATATTATTGATATTTATCGTTGAAGTAATAGTTTTTACACTAACTTGTAACTATAATTATAATTATTTTACGTATAGATACAATAAGTGTTGTTTGAATGGAATTAAATAACATTTTAATTTAATATTATTTTTACTATAGTTATTATTAATTGATTTATAAATAATTTACGAATCACAACATTTCAAACAATCAATAAATTAAATTAATGAAAAATGTTTGGTTTATAAAATATATAGATACAGATATAAATATAAATATAGATAGATAGATATAAATTTGGATATTATCTATTTTTTAGTTATAGGTTATTTTAAATTATTATTATTCTACTTAATTTAAAACTATTTTTTTTGAAAAAAAATATTATTATATTTAAAAAAACATTATCATACTTAAGTATTTCACTTTCACTTTTCTCTAGGGTCATAATAAAATGAATACTTGAAATTCAAAGTTATTGTATTTGTTAAGTAATAAGAATGATCTGAAAAAAACATGTTAATAATAGATTTGGGAGGGATGTTATTAGATATAATATTTTTACTCATGGTATATTTCAAAGTGGGTTAAAAGGAGGTGTTATAGTATTTTTACGTAAGATATATTTTTGTTACTTATATATTTTTATGAAAATATTAATATATTTTTATTTTATTTGTTTTTTACGGTGAAAACCGAATAAGGAAAGGTAAATTGATAAATGTAATAAGATATAATAGCTTACTTATTATAATTATTATAGAACATTTAAAAAATATGTATAGTTAGTGATGCCTTTTTATTTTTCATTACATTTAAGAGTTTTTAACTTATGATTATTAATGTATAATGTCTTTTTATTTTCCATTTATATATACACAACATAACTATATTAGTAGTATATAAGTAAGTTTTGATAAAAAAAAATCATATATTTGAAAAGATATGTGATTTAAACATGAAAGAGTTGAAAATAGTTTTGTCGGGCATCAAAGGTTCTTATTACAACACGATTTTTTTTTGGATAAGAGTGTTTATATATATATATATATATATATATATATATATATATATATATATATATATATATATATATATATATATATATATATATATATATATATATATATATATATATATATATATATATATAGGTTCAAATGTTTTTGACAACTATTGTGTGCATAAATGCACCAATAGGAATTTAGAAAAAAATAAATACTTAAATAATCAAAATAAGGCTAGATATGTAATTTTGCATATAAAGTAAATAATAACTAAAATTAAATCCCTAGATTCATAGATCAAATCCCTTAAACGAGACCATTAATTTGGCAAACATATTGAACCATCACCGATTCCCCCTTTTCTCTAAGAATCATCGTCTACAGCAACCCTTCGTCGCTGTAATCTAAGATTGGTCGTGGCAATTCAAGAAGCCAACATTGCGATTATCAAGGTTAGTTTGATCTTTCTCTCCTTTATGCGTTCTAGTATGTTCTTCGGCAATGAATTATAAAGGAGATACATCTTCTTCACTTGTTAATCGGACGCTAAAAGCAACAACAATTGCAATTTCGGACATGTATTACAGTGCTTGGCTTGTGATTCAAAGACTTTATCTCCTCGTTCTTTACGTTTTTAACAAAGGTATTACTTTCTGGTTCTATATTATTTAAACGGTTTCCTGCATATTAGATAAAAAACAAGTATGTATGCTTTTGTCGAGAGATCAATATCAAAAATAAAATACATGGAAAGTAAAAAAAATTAATTATTTTCAATTTTTAGTCGTACTTTTCTTTTTAATCTCATTGAAAGAAAATTGATTCCATGTATAATTTTCTTTCTTTTGTTCCTTGTGCATATAAAATGTGAACCCAACACATTTTTTTGTTTGTTGTGGAATAAAAAAAGAAATACAACAAATACTTTTGTATCATTTCTACTTCTGATCCATTAATAAAAAAATCTTATTTTCTCTTTTTCCTTTTCATACTAGTAAACAGTAAGTAAGAAATTGTACCTTTTTTTTGTTTACAAAAAAAATTAATGATAGTGGTATTGTTTATCAATGATGCATCGTGGAATAACATGACAAAATCTATCAAGTAGGAAACATATTATGTTGAATGAGATTTCCAGTCTCTTTGTTTGTTGCTACAACCACTATGGCTTTGCAATAAAATATAGCATGTTGTCAGGTTTTGCAAAGTAAAGAATAAAAAATGCAATGATGTTGTTAACTGTTGCTGTTGTAGGATATTGAAAATCATTATTTGAGAATTTTTACACTATCATTCTTGCAAAATAAACATGTTTCTTCAGCTATTAGACTCTAAGTAATATTATGTTAGAATAATTCTTTAATTTGGTGTACGTTATGTTTTTGGAGTTTTTTTTCGATTAAAAATTGTTGGTTCGAGGATTACATTCTAACAAAATGGTTGAACAAGTTCACACTTCTTCATATACTTTATATTAATGATTTATTTACCCTTGGAGGGTCTTCTTCCTACTTATTATTCCCATACGAAGATGGTTTATATATTCTAATTGTTTTTTTTCTTAGTCACCTTTTGTGTTAACATGATCTTTTCATGTATTTATATTTCAAATGTTTTGTTCGTTGGGTATATTCTTGATAATACAAATTCTTTTAGAATATTCAAAACCATTCTGCAAGAATAATTTATTCTGTAAGAATATTATTGCTGTATTCTGATAGAATTGTAGTTAATTATTTATAGGTTTAATGTGCAGTTCTTACAAGTGTATCACTACAAAATATTTGACAATGAATTTGTGATAGAAATGACTTGAAGAATGGCTTGCAGACCTGATGGGAAAGGCTTGAAGAATGAATTAAAGAATGATCACACTCACTATTTAAGAATGTTTTTATTTTTTAAGAATTACACTTGTTATTCTTTCAGAATGTTGTTATTATTAAATGAATCACAATCATACAATGTAATTATTTGGTATATTATTAGTTCAAGTATCGATTTTGTGTATTCTTTCAGAATGTATTTACTAGTTTATGGTTGGTATTCTGTCATTCTGACAGCATAAAATCGAAAAATATATTAACTAGTTTATGGTTTGCATTCTATCATTCTGACATAATAAAATTGGATTTTTAAATTTGAATTAATTTAAAATATTCAGATTTTTTAAAATAAACGAATTAGTTATCCCTGAAAATCCGAAAATTTCCTTTTTTAATATAGGTTAATTGACTAAAGCGCCCTTATGCTGAATATATGGTACATGTTATCCTATTCTATGTCACAACTAGGAATTTGATGCCTTGTAAACATTAAACAATGATAACAAATGTGAGCCAACAATGTGAAAGCATGTATGATGCTTATTCAGTAATAACAAAAATTCATCAAATACTTCATTCAAGCACTACAAATAGTCAACAAAGAATTGGAAAACCCTTGAAATCCCGGTTTAAGTCCATTTTGGGCTAGGATTTCCTTATTGGACCTAATGGATCATTAAGTTTCCAATTTAACTATCTTGAACCTAGAACCCTCAAATGGGCCCTAATTGGACCCATAAACATGAAACTTAATATTTTGGGCCCTTATAAGCCTAAAATGAACTAGGTTATCTTTAAAGGGCCTTATTGGGTCACAACAAAATTTAAATTAGCACTAATAGGTCATAAAAATCATTCTTTGATTTTTATTGGGCCAAAAATCATCTAACATAACCATAAAATGGGCTTAAGCATACAAGGCATAATTCCTTTCTTTTCCCCTCTCCTTTCTCGACCCAACTACACCAAAATGGAAGAGGGTTGACTTCCATTGCCACCTTTTTATTATCTCTTGGATCTCCATGCAAAAATCATGTCCCCATGCACACATCACCTCATCCACTCTCTCTTCTCTCCTCTCTTTCCTTCTCTCGGTCGAACACAACACCAACACACACACATTTCACTCAAAATCTCTCTCAAAGAAACTTTCTCCATTCTTCATAAAAATTTCGAGATTTAGAGCTTGATAAGGAGTTTCTTCCACAAAAAAAAATCATCATTCAAGGTAAGTTTATGTTTAGATCTATGATCTAGATTCTTTGTTTTATCAAAAATCTCTTCTAAATCTATTCAAACTTGTGATCTTGCGTCCAAGAAGCCACTAAATTCGAGATTTACCAAGAGGACTTGCTAGGATCGAAACTTTCTTCCTTTCTCTCTCTTCAAAACCGAAACTACAACTCAATGTGAGCTTCATACCCCTATCTTTTCGGTTTTCATGTGTTTTATGGGGGAGAATACAATAAAATGTGTAGATCTATGTGTATATGTATGCTATGTGTCATTTTATGCATGTATATATATATATATATATATATATATATATATATATATTTATGTGTTTTTGTGATAAATATGTAACTAAAAAGGGGTGAATCTCGAGACCTATGATATGAGAAGAGAAGCAAACATAATCTAAGTTATTTTACACTAAACAAGTCAAGGATAATAACTTATAAGATTATGATAAACATATTTCCACATAAAAACCCATTTTTGGGCTTAAAATGTCAAATATACAAAATTAGGGTTAAAAATGGTCAAGTCACGGTTTCTTAAGGGCCAAAAGAGTCAAAACAGTTTCCATAATGGTTTTTATGAATAATAATATTTTCAAAGGACTTGAAATGTAAATTTTTAGCTTAATGGGCTAATTTTGGCCTTTTTAGCCCAATAAGCCTAAAATTACGAAAAATGACAATTTAAGGGGCTGAAAAGAAAATTTCTTCAAAACAGGGGATAAATAGCGTAATAAAACTATTTCAAGGGTCAAAATGCTTTTCACTATCAAAAAGGACCAAAAATGTAAAGTTTTTGGATTTTGGGCCAAAACTATAAAAGTTGCAAAAAATGGGGTTTTAACCGAGAAATACCATTCTCGAAGGGCTGAATCTGTTAACAGAATAAATTTTGCGTTAAAACTGCCTTTTCAACAAATTTATGATGCAAAAGTGTCAAGAAAATGTTTCAAGGACTAAAAATGAAATTCTTTTATATAAAGGACTAAAAATGTTACTTTTATAAAAAGAAAGGTAGTGAAAAGGTCAAACTTCTACTTTTAAACAAAATAATTCATTAAGTCAAAATACAAAATCCACGACTACCGACAAAATGGAAAACGAATACACATTCAACTCCAAATATTGTTATAAACGAATTGATTCGGTCTCAAATCAATACAAAAACAACAACCGTTAAATCAAACACTTCAATAGATACGCGATAACTACGATGAGTAAACTTACAAACTTTGGGCTTGAGAGTTTTAAATCATGCTTGATGGATCTTGCAAGTCCATCAAAATGATATTTGGGCCCAAAGGGATAACGCTTATATGTTATTGGGCCTCATATGACCCAATTCTGTGTAAAAGCACTTTCAATAGCTTTTATGTGCTATTGGGCCCTAGTGGCCCATTAGTAAGGCTAGTAAGGTCAATGTAATCAAATGCGAGTTGGACAATCGTGTCTTTCGCATTCCCGACAGCCTAAGGTACTTACGATAGTAGTAGGACATAGTGCTCCTCTTCTCTCCGTTCACTAAGGCTTATGAGCAATCAAAGTAGACGAAATTAGGACGATATACAATGTGGAATAATCAATATTCATTCGATATGACAATACAAAAATAATCAGTAATCACGGATACCTGTCAGCATCAGAAAACATCGGGTTTTCCGAGGAATTCAATACTACTCGCTCGAAATATTTATAACTGTAATACAAAATACCCTTCATATATATGTTTTGAAATCATTCATGCATCAACTTATGGATCTTCACACTTTGATAAACAAAAGTCTTTTCAAAAAATATCGGATTTTCTGGGTTTTAAAAACTATACAAAATCATTTTATCACAACATTGCTTATGAACTCACCAACATTTCATATGTTGACGTTTTTCCAAAATCACTTGTATTCTCAGGTAACAGGTAAGCGGAAAGGTAATATGAAGTAATGTTAGGATGTTATGGTTTTGAAAACACTCAAACAATTTATGTTATGAATGTGTAATGTTAAAACAATATACTTGATGTGAACAATTCCAGTTGTAATATATTGATACATGGTGATATTTATGTTATGATTTATGTATATTCATTGTGATGATATTCAATTAAAGTCACGCGAGCCCTCGGACGTTTCCGCCGTCTGGTTCGGGGGTGTGACATTCTAATATCATAGACTCTTAGATCATGACATTTGATTTTATTCCATCTGGTGGTAGAGATCAGTGCATTCTGGCACACAATAGTTAGTAAAAACAAAATAACCTAAGTCTATATATATATATATATATATATATATATATATATATATATATATATATATATATATATATATATATATATCAAATGTATGTTGATTTTAAAATGGGTACATAAAGAGTGCATACATTTGATATAATGTATGTTTGCACTTTTATAACACATAAATAATCTTTGGTTTTCAACAATAAAGTAATATAATAGTAAAAATCATTCGTTCTAATTCATCATTATCAATAATAATCTGGAATAAAAATTGTAAACTTCTTTTATCAAAACCAATTATTAAAAATTTCATCGATTTTATTTATGACAAAATAAGCGATAGAAGCCAACATATTATGTAACTAATAGCAAAAAATACATGTTCAATAATGTGTCTAGACACAAAAATAGATTGTTTTAACATAAAAGAGAAATGCTTCATAAAGATACATACATGATAATAAAATTAATTGCTCTAACTGGTAAATAGTTTGAAGGATGATCTAGCTCATGAAAGCTAATTATCAATTTCATTTCTTCATCTTGTGATTATAAAAAGATCCATAAAACTTTACATGCACATAATTTGAGTTACTTGCATTTACATTTGGAAAAGTTGTAATTGCTCTCTTGCATCCATAGAACCACTCACAAACTCTTTAAACCATATCAATATAATCTATCATTTTGTATTGACATATATGCAATATGCAAACTACAATGTTTTTATATAAACTAAATATTTCATTTAATCCGTAAATTAAATTACATGATTTGAAGAGTTTTAGGAGTTACAAATTACAACATTTCAATTTATCAATAAATTAATTGTATAAGTTGAATAGTCTTGGGGGTTTCAAATGTATGAGGTCTAAGGAAAAATTATAGCTTTATACTAGGCGAATACCCGTGCGTTACGCAGAATACAACAAATATATATATATATATATATATATATATATATATATATATATATATATATATATATATATATATATATATACATATTAATGATGTTGTTGGTCAGCCGATCCACTATGACCCAAATCGAATCAACTCCACGTGCGGTCCTGGGAAGCTTAGTGATGAAATCCATAGTGATATCCTCCCATTTCCACACGGGAATGTCTAACGGCTGCATGTTGCCGTAGGGTCTCTGGTGTTCCGCCTTGACCTTCCTGCAGGTCAGGCATCTCTCCACATACCAAGCTACGTCCCGCTTCATGCAGGGCCACCAATAATCAGGTCGAAGATCTATATACATCTTCGTCGTCCCTGGGTGGATGGAGAACCGAGAATTGTGGGCCTCATCCATCAGCACCTGCCGTACTCCTCCCCAGTACAGTACCCAAAGTCTCCTATGAAGGGTCAATAATCCTCGAATGTCATAGTCAAAGGAAGCTACTCGGCCAACAATCCTCTCACACTTCTGCCTCTCCTCCTTTAGGCCCTCAACCTGTGTCTCTCTAATCTGCTCCAACAATGGAGTAATCACTGTCATTCTCAGACATATATCCTTGATCAGGGCTGCTACTGCCTTGCGGCTCAGGGCATCGGCCACTACGTTGGCTTTGCCCGGATGATAAAGGATCTCACAGTCATAATCCTTTACAACGTCTAACCATCGGCGCTGCCTCATGTTCAGATTCGGCTGATCCATGAGGTACCTCAAATTCTTGTGATCCGTGTAAATGGTACAGTGGACCCCATAGAGGTAATGTCGCCAAATCTTGAGGGGAAACATTACTGCACCTAACTCCAAGTCGTGTGTAGGATAGTTAGCGTCGTGAGGCTTCAACTGTCTAGAGGCGTAAGCTATCACATGGCCTCGTTGCATCAAAACCGCTCCCATACCTGTGATCTAAGCGTCACAGTAGACTACAAAATCCTCTATTCCCTCTAGTAGGGTAGGAATCGGCGCCTCGCACAATCTCTGTCTGAGGGTCTCAAATGCCGCCTGCTGCTCAGGCCCCCAGCGAAACACCACCGACTTCTTGGTCAGTCGGGTGAGCTGAACTGCTATCTTGGAGAAATCCTGGATGAATCTCCTGTAGTACCCTGCCAGTCCTAGGAAGCTGCGAATCTTAGATGGAGATATCGGGACCTCCCACTGCATTACGGCCTCTATCTTGGCCGGATCTACTAGTATACCCTTCTGGTTGATGAGGTGTCCAAGGAACTGCACCTAGCGCAACCAGAACTCGCACTTGGAGAACTTCGCGAACAGTCTCTCCCTCCTCAGCGTCTCTAGCACCTCTCTCAGGTGCTCCTCATGCTGCTCCTGAGTCTTGGAATAAACCAAGATGTCATCAATGAACACTATCACTAATCGATCCAATATCGGTCTGCATACGCGATTCATGAGATCCAATGTCACACCCCTAAACCAAGGATGGTGGAAACGTTCGGGGGTGGAGGACTTCATGTATAGTATCATAACAACAATTGCCATAGTGATTAAAGTAAACACAACCAACATATATATAATTGAAAGAGTTACATCATTGTATGAATTACATGTTTCCAAATCAATTACAATATGTTGACAAAAATGTAAAATGTTTGACGCCTTAACGTCCCATCCTCAAAAGCACTTGGTTACCTGTTTAGTGATTTCCTGAGAATACAAGTTATTTGAAAAAGGTGTGAACACAAAGGTTGGTGAGTTCATAAGTTTTTGTATGCAATTATGAAAACCTTTTCTTGTAAAAGTAGTGTCCGTTTCAGAAAATCCAATATTTTCCTTAATGTGTAAATGTTGTCTTAAAACCCAAGGACCGGAATGTATAAATAATGTGTCATATTTATAGTAAAACAATGCAAGTTTAAATTGACATAAACTCGTTTGATTTCAATGAAATCCCCGTAAATTCTATGTTTTTTAATACTTAATGTGAGTTATTATAACCATGCTATGACCTAGTTGGCCTGAAAGGACGTTCTTTAGGCGTCGGAAATGTTATGACATTTATCACCTCAGACCTGCCGGTCTAGCTGTTGCATGAAGCTCAGGTGTGGGTTTGTCATACCCAATATAGATCTATATACAACTATCATGCTCTCCCTCCAGGAGACTTTGGTTACAATACATGACTTATTGGTAATGTGAAGCGAATGTCTCACAAAAGTCATTAACGAATTTACGTGTAATGTAATGAAAATCCCCTTTGTATAAATGTAACCTTTTTGTATGAGTGTGTTATGTAATGTATCATAAACTATACCTATTATAGTTTATCAAAACAAGGGTAGTAGTGGTAATGTACATATACTATACTTAACATAGTTTATCCAAATGTTTGTATGTAATGGATGTACTTTGATTATAACAATTTGTTATCTTCTATGTTCTATATACCAAAATCCATTTGTTAACTTATGCATGTCTATATACTAAGACAAAATGTCATATATTGAAATAACATATATTCTCATAAAGATATACACCTTGCTCAACATGTTACAAGGTGAAATGAAATTGATAGCATTTTTCTGGTGTTAACATTTTCTATTACTACTCTTAGAAAATTTGTAGAAAAATCATCAAAGGTCCAAATCAAAATCCGTAAATTCTGAGAGTTTGGAAATTGAGTCTAGTTTGTTTGTACATTTTCTCATGATTTTTAGTGATCTCCAACATGTTTGAAAAAGTTCATAATCACAGACTGGTCCGGATTGGTTCTTGAAATGATAGACAGTTTTGTAAAAATCACCATAAATCATAGAAACACCGTGTGGAGATGTGCAAGTAGTCATTTTAAAGATAAGAACTGGAAATACTTGCACCAAAAACATTTTTGAAAAATAAAATGTTTATGTTGATCAAAACAGTCCGTGAATGGAGCCCAACTTTTCTGATGAAAGCTGTTAGAAGAACTTAGTGGTGTTCTTAGTGTTTTGACTTGTATTCCCCCCTTTAAAACTTAAGAAAACATGAAAATATAGGCATATGAAATCACCTTGTGTGATTTCAGTGGATGGATGTTGAAGGAGAGAAGTGTTCAACTCAAGAACACTTGAAGGATTACTTGAAGATTCGAGAATCTAACACAATAATGATGGAGTTTGTGTAAGGAATCAATGATTTGAGTAAAAGGAAATGTAATAACCATAAGGAGGGTGATGATACTTACCAAATGAAGGAGAAAAGCTGGAAAATGCCTTGGAAATCTCAAATTTGTGTGAGAGAATTTGAGAGAAAGTGGTGTTTGATTTTTGGTGGAAATGAGTGAAGTGAGTGAAATGAAGAGAGAGAGAGAGAGAGAGAGAGAGAGAGAGAGAGAGAGAGAGAGAGAGAGTCTTTCAGCTCTTTGGACATGATTATGGTTGAAAAATGAGTGGGAAAGGACTATGAAGGTACTAGGGATGGTGGGGAGGACAATGGTTGGTCATGGAGGGGGTATGGGGGTGTTTGCTTGTGTCAAACCTTATGGAAGAGTCAACACTCCACCACAAAATCTTATTTAATGGATTTTATTCTTAAATAAGGATTTCCTTAAAAATATGCTGAATTTATGAATATTTGAGACCTTATATGTCAAAATATAAGTTTGGGTGAAAATCCCCCATTAAAATAATTAAAAATGGGCTTAAAACGGAGTCGGGGTCGAAAACCGGGTAGAAAAGAGGAGGATTCGAAGTCTGACGAGGGTTCGGTCATCAACAGCCTTGGAACCGGAGTGGCTTGGCTGCTGGTGCGAATCCGAGGGAGAGGGGACTACGGTCCGAAGGCGCGTCTGGAGGGAGACCGAAGGCGTGGTTCGGATGCAGGCTCCGGGTTCGGTGTTGCGGGTCTTCAGCAGCCTCAGTCCTTCAGCAGCCCCGGTCCATGCGAATGGCTGCAGTTCCATGGTTGGCTGCTCTTGGTGACTTCGGTCCTAGCTCTTAGACTTTGGTTCAAGAAGGGTTGGGTCCCTATGGAGGGACCTCGGCCCTAAGAGGCTATTTTGCTATGTACCACCCCTTTTTGAGTGGTTTTTCAACAAGCCAAGTGTCGGGATGCCCCAAATGATTATAAAACTCAAAAGAGGTTTTTGAGAGAGATTTGGGAGAGATTCCACATTCTTGAAGAGATTTGGGAGAGATTTGACATACTTGGAGAGATTTCACATACGGAGAGAGATTTGGGAGAGATTCCAAATTCTAGGAGAGATTTGGGAGAGATTTGACATACTTGGAGAGATTTCACATATGGAGAGAGATTTGAGAGAGGTTCTATTTATGACCTTTTTGAGTATCCGGCTTCGCAACGCAAGGTCCGTAAACCCCGTTAAGCCATGTTTTAGTGTCCTACACACTCCCGATGAGTGTGAAATAGTCTTTTATCGCTTTGGTTCATTGTTTAGTACTATCAAGGCTAAGGAAAATTAAACACACACATTTCACAAATGATGCTTTCTCATTAAAATAGCGAGTTGTATAGTAATTACATAACATGAACACTAATATACAAGGGTTAATTGAGTCGACCGGTTTGACTCGTTGACTTTGTTTGACTTTGACTTAACCCGAAATTGACTATTGTCACATCCAAGAACGCGGCTGGAGCGTTGGTGAGCCCGAACGACGTCACCACAAAACTCATAATGACCATAGCGGGTCCTAAAAGCGGTCTTCTGCACATCCTCATCCCCGACCCGCATCTGGTGATATCCTGACCGTAGATCAATCTTGGAGAACCAAGATGCTCCCTGAATCTGGTCAAACAGATCGTCTATCCTCGAGAGTGGGTAACGGTTCTTCACTGTTACCTTGTTCAGCTCCCAGTAATCTATGCACATACGGTGCGACCTGTCCTTCCTCCTCACGAACAGGATCGGGGCTCCCCATGGTGAACTACTCGGCCTGATGAAACCCTTGTCTAGCAGCTCCTGCATCTACGTAGACAACTCCCGCATCTCTGGACGAGCCAGCCGATATGGTGCCTTGGCTATCGGAGCCGCACCCAGAACCACGTCAATCTGAAACTCAACCCGTCTTTCCAGAGGTATCGCAGGCAAGTCCTCCGGGAATACATCCGGATACTCTCGCACTACTGGTACATCGTCAACTGTCGCCTTACCCTTCTCCTAGGCATCTATAACATAGGCGATGTACCCTGTGCAACCCTTCTGAACATAGCGTGTCGCTCTCGCTGCTGAACAAAGAACTGGTCCGTGTTGTGGCCTCTCGCCCTGAATCACTAACTCTCCCCCACTGGGAGTGCAAACCCTCACTAACTGCAGCTCACAGTCAATCACTGCCCAATTGGGGCTCAGCCAATCCATACCCACTATAACCTTATTCCCTCTCAGGGGAATAGGAACCAAGTCCACTAAAAACTGTTCATCAAATAACTGTAGCGAACACCCCCTATGCACTCTCGCGACCCTGACAGTTCTGTCATCAGCTATCTCAACCTCGAGTGGAAAATCCAGCTCCCCCGGAGCTCTACTAAACCTCTTGCTAAGCGCAAGTGAAACAAATGATCAGGTGTCCCCCGAATCAAACAATATTGTAGCTGAAATGTCGTTCATTAAGAACGCACCTATACGAAAAACATATAACTATGAGAAACAATAAAGATCAAATAAGAGTCAAGAGGAACATACATACCCGTCACCACATCATGAGTCGCTCGCGCCTCATCTGCTGTCATCTGGAAAGCTCTACTCTTCGCCACTGGCGCCTCACCCCGTCCCTGACAACCATCTGTAATCCTCAATGTAGCAGGGGCAGGTGCCGCCACCTTCCATGCTGCTGCCAAACTCGAACATTGAGACTTTTTATGTCCCCTCTGATTGCAATGGAAGCAAATCAGATTAGATGCTGCGGTAATGGTGGAGTAGTTGTACAGTCTTTGCTCATATGCCTGGTCCGACCGTACTTGTAGCAACCGGGACTTCCTGCCTTGCACGCCCCATCGTGCAATCTCCCACACTTTCCACACCGACTGTGGCTCTGCTATCCTCTAGATCTGTGATCCGATACCTTGGGTTTTTATCCCTAACTCCCTGTACCAGATGCCGCCTTTGGCTTCCTCTTCTTCTCCATCTCTATATCTCTCTTTCTCTTTCTATCTCTCTCTCTCTCTCACTCATTCTCTCTCTCTCTCTCTCTCGATCCCTCACAATCATATCATCCAACATTTTACAGTTGGACCGGCTCACAAAGTGGCGGATATCACTCTGCAAAATCTCATGATAACGGGCCTTCTTCATTTCCTCATCAGCTGTGTACTGAGGAACAAGAAGAGCGCTTTCCTTGAACTTGGCGGTAATCTCCGCCACTGTCTCTATAGTCTGGGTGAGATCCTAAAACTCCCTAGCTAACTGCTGCACCTCAATAACCGGTGCAAACTCGGCTCTGAAGCTGGTAGTAAAATCAGTCCAGGTCATCGCATCAAGAGCTGCATCATCTCCGATAACATGCCCGATCTCCTCCCACCAATCTCGTGCCTTGTCCTTCAGAAGACAGGATTCTAGTCTGACATTGTCCCCCTCGGGACATCTGCTAGTGCGAAACGCATTGGCGACATCCACCAACCACCTGGTACTCGCAATGGGATCTCGTGGCCCATGGTAGTCTGGAGCTCCACAAGCCCGGAACTCCCTGAAGGTGAGTGTGCGCGACCCCATCATGGCTGCCACCTTGGCACGGAATGTGCTCAACCTCTCATCCATCATCTCCAAAATACCCTCCTTGATCGAACCGAAGATCACATGAGTCTTCTCAAGTATGGTGCGAGTAACCTCTGAAGAGAGGAACTCCCTGGTCTGCTTATCTAGATGCTCGGCCCCCGAGCCTGATCCCGATCCCTCGCCGACTCCTGAACTGCCGACTGCTGGCCTAGGGCGTAAAACCACCATTCTGAAATCACATCATGATAAACGTCAGAAACACTGATATATCTCGAGGGATCGCTACTACTTACAAGTTCCCTGGTCTCATCTCAGCCTTCCTTGGTTCAAGTACGGATCCTCTACTTTCAGTAGTACGGGCCCATACTACCTTCCACATTTATCCGTACTTTCCTCAAGAACTGCCTTGACTCCACCAAGTCACTTCTACTGCTACTGATCTATACTACTCTCATCCTAGGCTTGCCTAGGAAAATCCCTGACTCCACCCAACCCAGTCCTCAGCTGCTGAAGGCCTCCTTGTAATGCCAATTAGCCATCACCTGAATACCATCACATGTGACGAGGCTCAGATAATCCTTCGAGTAAAAGACTCGTCCCTACAACGGTTAGACTCAAACAAGAGTTGCGTAACAGGGCCAAATCCAACACTCTGAGATTATTCAACCCTGATCACATGTGACGTGACGTATTCACCTAATGGCTAACTCCCATCACTCAGAGTTCCACAAAGCACAAAGAAAGCAACATTCAGACACAGGAAACTACTCAAGCAATTCTACCCTCATAAAAAGAAACTGTACTAGTATACAATGCTAAGCTCATACTATCAGGCATAACCTAAACAGGCTATCCTACTACCGTCTACTCAATACTAGCATGCAATTCTCGTAAAGCTGAAACACATATAGCAGGCACATCAGGCATCCACCTAGATCCTTAGTCCTATTCTAGCATGCTGTTTTACTGAAACGGAAACTGATAATCATAACATAAACTTGTATGGGTATTTTGGGAGTACTTACTTGAGCTCGGCTGATCGCATGCACCACACCCTTTTTCTCTTTTTCAAAAACTCTTTTCTTTTTAAGTTTTCTTTTTCAAAAATTCTTTTGAAAACATTTTTCTTTTGAAAATCTTTTTACCATTTCCTTATTTTGAGTCCAGTCACACCCGAGAGTGTGCCTGAATCCCTTAAACCAAGGCTCTGATACCAACTTGAAACATCCCAAAAATGCAAACCGAAATTTTTTGTTTAAATATTAATAGAAACCCACAATATCAAATGTCATACAATAAAACCATGAATTGTATATCTCAAAATGTCATAGTAAATATGTCAAATCCAAACTGAAGCAAATATCATATCAAAATATTTGAGTAAAACTCCCAGGTTAATACTGTCACTGTGGTGTGTGCCATGCCATCATCTCGAGCTCTTCCCCTTGCTAGCGGAAGTACCTGAAACCAAAACTGAAACTGTAAACACAAAGCTTAGTGAGGTCCCCCAAACTACCACATACCATACGATAACATATAAAGCAACTACTGGGCCTTGCCCACTGCATCAGATAGAAGTCCGGAAACTACATCGGACCGAAGTTCGGAACAAACCAGGGCCATGCCCTCTGCATCGGACCGAAGTCCGGAAACTGCATCGGACCGAATTCCAGAACTAACTATGGCCTTGCCCTCTGCATCAGACCAAATTCTGGAAACTGCATCGAAGCGAAGTCCGGAACTAACCAGAGACTTTCTCTCTGCATCGGATCGAAGTCCGGAAACTACATCGGACCGAATTCCGGAACTAACTGAACATAGCATAGCATAATTGTAACTACTAGCATAAACACATATACTGCATACTGCATCGGACCGAAGTCCGGAACACATAACACAAATACATGCTTGAGTCATGAAGACATCAAGCACACTAAACTACTGCATCGGACCGAAATCCGGAACTACTGCTAACTAACCGGGCCGACATTGTGGCCGTAGACCTGTTCCTACTGGAAGGAAAACTCACCTCGTAATGCTGGCTGCTGAGATGCTAAATCTGAAACTGGCTGACTGCTTCTCTGGAACTCCCCGGCTACAAATTCCACAGACACTAAATCAGATACTGATAACTGTTCTTAGGGTAAAATGACTAATTTACCCCTGGTCAAAGTCAACCTCCTGGTCAAAGTCAACTTTCAGTTGATCGGACTCGCCGAGTTGGGCCGCCAACTCGCCAAGTCCCTAACACCTTTTCTAATCCTCTACTCGCTTCAACTCGTCGAGTTTGGCAACAACTTGATGAGTTCTTCTTCCATACTAATTTCGAATCTAACTTCATCCGACTCACCGAGTTGTATGAACAAGTCGTCGAGTTCTCCTTCATCATATGAACACATCCAGACTGTGACTCGCCGAGTTGTATGAACAACTCGTCGAGTCTGTTCTTGAGGCAAGAAGATTGCCTTGGACTCGCCGAGTCACGGCATGGACTCGCCGAGTCTCCTGCATGCCATTACTATACAATCGATTCTAGTCGATTTCAGTGCATCCAATTCATAGATCTAGACTTCTAGGGATGGTTTTGCACGTAAAGTTTCCAACTTTACGTGCATGCACACAAGAATGGGGCTAAAACACCAAAATCAACCAACACTAAGCACATAGGGTTTGGAACAAGGCTATATTTGCATAAAGGTAGTTATATTGAGTTCCTAGAGCTCAATAACATCCAGATCTATGGTCTCCATCCTAAGGAGAGCTCAAATCTCGAGTTTGAATCATATAAAGCTCCAAAAGAGACATAAACAAGCATAAAAGAGGGCTTAATGGAAGAGTAAGCAAGGTCATAACTTTATTACTAGAATATGAAGCAGATGGAAGCTAGCTCTTGGATCTCCTTTCTCTTCTATTGCTCTTCTTTCCTTCCTTCTCTTCTATAACTCCCAAGCTATCACAAAACACTCAAGTTCAACAATGGGGACTAGGGTTTTACAGAGAAATGCTCTAAAGATGCTGGAGGCTGGGGTGGGAGGCTATAATGACGTTTAAATAGGGTACAAACCTTGGGATTTAGGGTTTCATCCAGATTAGCGGACTCGCCGAGTTCGGGATACAGACTTGTCGATTCGCCTACTAAAGACGCGTGCAAATCCCCTCTTTACTCGACGAGTCGGGCTACTGACTCGTCGAGTTCCTCTTAAGGAAGGAAAAATACTATATTTAAATTACATACCAGAAATGGGGCGTTACATGAACCTAGCTATATATATATATATATATATATATATATATATATATATATATATATATATATATATATATATATATATAATGGTAAAAGAAATAGTTACATTCTTTTGAAGCATATGGTTATTTGAGAAGTTATGATTTTAAAACAAATAAGATATTAACATAATGCAATTAACAAAAATTGATATGGTTAAATTTATTGTAAATATGCTATACATAAAGGTTGTATACAATTAAATAGTATGTATATATATTTTGATTTACAAATAAATTATACTAATAAATAATGCAAATTTATTATTAGTTTAAAATTATAAATTTAATGTTTATGTACACATTAGTATCTAATCTAATTATTCGATAATTGATTAAATATGGGTTTGCATTTGGGGCCGTATACGTTTAGTTTTTTAAGTAAACCCCACATGTGTTGTATTACATTTTTTGAATATTGAATGTGGAACGGAGGTGGGTAGTCAACCCTCACACATTCTTTCCAACCTCCCCTTCAAATACCATATTATTCAAGATTGAAACAAATATATTTTTGGAAACCTATCTCAAAATGTAAAAGTTTTGATATTCTATCTTGAGACTTTAACTTCAGTAGGAAATATCGCCTTCACCGGCCAATAATCAGACAATTTAGATTCATTTCTAGCGTACTATATCTGATTTAGTTCATCCCCCGTCCATATTATTCTAACAAACCTGCCATATATTCATAACCCGTTTAGAATATTTGAAATTCTACAAAGTAAAGGAGTGAAAGTTATGAAATGAATGATATAAAATGATTTAATTACTATGCAACATGAGCACATTTTGTTTCATCTTTCTTGCCAAAATATTCATCATAATAGTTCGTCCTCGGTCCATATTATCCTATCACAACTATCATATTTTAATAATCCGTTTATAGTATTTGAAATTGTACAAACTAAAGGAGTGGAAGATATGAAATTAATCATATAAAGGGATTTAATTACCATATATGAGTACTTTTTGTTTAATCATTCTTGCCAAAATTCTCATCAGAATTGAGAAGATATTTATAAGTACGTAGGAGCAAAATCAACTGATCATTCATGCCATGCTCTAAATTGACCATCCATAGCTTCAAAATTTTAATTATATAAAGTGTGATGCGTGATTAATTACTTTGAAGGTGAAAGGGTGTGGATGTTTCAAATGCATGAGGTGATTGGGAAAATGATTTGGCGGTTCAAATGCATGAGGTGATTGAAAAAATATCTCCTTTATAAGTATAATATGATATGATATGATATGATATGATATAGATATAGATATAAATATAAATATATTGAATGAACTTTTAAATACATTTCAAATTCTGTAATAAATTCTTAAGTATTCTCTTATTCTTGATTTCTTTTCTCAGCAAGTAGTTATAGGAATCATATCCTTTTTAGGTCGGAGGCTACACCACCATATAAGGAATCAATCTTTTTTCGTATTCAATTCAATTAATGTGTAACCGGTAATGTATATATAATGCATACAATCAAATTTAATCAAGTCTAATATCCAGCGTGAGCAATGTTTAGTTCTTTAAAAATTCGTTTTCATCATGTGTCTCTCCATCACGAGAAAAGTATAAACTAATTATAAATCCACAAAAGTAATCAAACAAATAAATACAGTTGTATTTGATCTAGTCTTCTTTTATTCTCCTAATGAGCTAAAGGGAAAAAAAGTTCAAGTCCACTATGCATTAAAGAAATATTTTTTAAAGTTGTTTGAATATGAAGATGAATTCCTTCCCATCCAAGAATCATGGATTCTTAATCTTAAAAAACGCAAATAACACCATGCATTTAGCTTGATGCCATTTCAGATACATTTCAAAGTCTACTATATTAAAAGCCAGAAGTTTATATTTGTTTTTTTTATTTGGTTGGGGGGGGGGGGGGGGGGGGGGGGGGGGGGAGACGGGGGACGGGATGATTTTATATAATACCATATTGCAACATGATAGAAAAGAAAGTATGTTACAAAATTGAAATAGCTACACGATCATAATTTTAATTACCCAACCCGATTTAACATATACTTTTTGAAACTTATAATAATCCAAAAGCAAGCATGTGAGGCCTTCTTGTTAAAGTCTCAACCTTCCTAGTAATCAAATCGCTCAGGCAAAGAAGCCAATCTCACCGATAACAATTTTTTTCTCATAACTCGCAGTTCTCATTAATTGGCAATAAATATAGAGATTATAACAAAATGTGTAATAAATACAAGGAGGCCATGGGAAATAATTATACATAAAATAAAAGTATGGGATAAATACAAGGAGGACATGGGATTGGAAGAGAATTATACACAAATATAAAAGTAAAGTATGGGATAAATTCAAGGAGGCCATGCGACAAGAATTATACATAAAATACAACACATAATACACTAACATCCCCTTATAGTTGAAAAATGAGATGAAGTTTGAACTTTTAAAATGTATCCAAATTCGCCAAACAAATATAAAAATAGCCTTTTCGTGAAGATGTCAATATATTAGGATGAATATGGCACGTGGAAGACTTAAACTTATCCCACAAAAACCGTCCTGCAAAAATAGATGTTAATGACAATATGCTTCTTATGTTGGTGCTAAATCGGGTTGGTGGACAAGTGTACAACATAAACGTTGTTACATTCGACAAGGCTGACAGTGGTAGGATCACAAAGTAGTTCATGAAGAAGGTAGTACAACTAACACATCTCAACAACAATAATAACTATGGCTCAATATTCATATTCGACACTACATCAGGAGATGCCACCTTGTCTTTTAGAGGATCAAGGTAAGATGTTGTCGCCAAGAAAGACACAATACCCATATATTGAGTGTTTTTTTAAGAATAAATCTAATATACTTCTAAACTACACTTAGTTTCACTTATGTCCCAGATGAGACTTAACCCTCGACCTCAAGAAGAGAGAGAAACACCTGATACCGATGGGCTAAAACCCCTTTGGTACCCAGATGTTGAGTGTTGAGAGGTAGGACAACTACGCTAACCAACGTCTAAATATGATGTAATCCCATAAGAGGGATAAAAAATATTTGATACCCTTGATCTATGGTGCCTCAAATGTCGTTGAGAATACGTTTGAGAGCATTATAGTATGAAAAAGACACAATTTTTAAATACCATTATAGATATCAGGTCTGTTAAATGTCAAATACTCCAGTGTGTCTTCCAAGCTACGATATAAGGTAGGATCTGCAATGGGAGGCTCAACAGCGTCAATCTTAGTTTGAGTGTCAATTAGGGTGGTATGGGTTTATAGTTAAACATGTTTGCATGTTCTAATACTTTAATAACATACTTTCATTATGATAAGAACATGACATGTCTATCATAATAAATAACAATATCCATAAAGTTATTAAGGTTACCAAGATCTACCATGAAAGAACAAACTCTTGTCCGAAAGAGTGGATAATCTATTGTAGAAGGGTGGTGGTTGATAATTTAAATATAATGTCATCGATATACAACAATAGATAAGTTGTAGCAGAGCCACATCGATATATAAAGAGACATTAGTCAGATCGAATGTGAGTGAAGTCGGGATGAACAACAAACTAGGAAAAGCATTGAGACCAAGCTCGTGGATCTTGTTTCAGTATGTAAAACATGGATGGAAATTTCACGTCTGAAAAGTTAGTGGTTGGTCCATATATACAGTCTCATGAAGATGGTCATGAAGATAACTTTTTTTTTTTTCGCATCAATTTTGTGAAGCGACCAATGTCATGAAGTTGTGAGACTGGATTGTGTGAATGGTTGCAGATTTGACAACATGACTGGAAGTTTTGTCATGATTGATGCCTGGTATTTGTTTTATTTTATTTTATTTTTTCATTTTCCATTAGTCTAACTTTGTACCCAACCATAGAACCATATGCATTTGCTTTCTCTTGAACAACCATATACAATTTATAATCTTGACGTCCCTTAAAAGAGGAATGAGTACCCAAGTTTTGTTAGCAATAAGTGTATTAAACCCATCTTTTATAAATATAGACCAACGCGAATCTTTAAAAGCTTGTAAATAAGAACGCACAGTTGGAGTGGTGGATTTGGTGTAAGGATTCAGTGTTTGGATATGTTTGGAGAGTAGCATGGATTGCTATAGGATGAGTAGTGATTGTGATGATTACTTACAATTTGGTTGGCAAAACATATAAGGCTATCCAAATTGGGACTGAAAAGGATGTTGAGAGCTAAGTTAGACATCCAAGTCACGTGGGAACACCGCCCTGGTGTCCGGTGGCTTGGTTATGAAGACGGGCCAAGATGGACGAATCAAGAAGAAGGAAGGCAACAATGGTTGTTCTCCACTTCTTTGCTCTCTCTCTCTCTCTCTCTCTCTCTCTCTCTCTCGACCTTCCTCACACCATTTGTATACCATAATCCCCCTATGCTTCTTCCATATCATCATCTATACCTACCTAATCATATTTTTCATTCTTCATACTTCCTTAACTTTTGAAGAAACCCTGTTATTCTCCTGTGCCTTTTGGGTTATAATTTTATACATTGTGTTGCTTGTTGATAATTAGGGAGTTTTTTTGCCTGTAAATTAGGGTTTGAATTGGAAATTCCAAGATATAGTTAGTTCCAATCTGGATGTGCTCTTCTTGATGTGGGTATTTTAATCTTATCAAGTTCAATTTCTTTTGATGGTCAATGCTTGTGACGTTTCCAGAAATAATCAATGTTCTACATAGATATATGTGCATTTTGTTTCTTTTCTTCTTGATTAATTTTTAAATATGATGATTTTGAGAATGATTAATTAATATAAAATATTTATTTGTGTTTTAAATTATGTTTTTTTTATTTAGTTTAATGTCAAAAAAGAAAAAAAGATAAAATTATAGAGTCCTAACCATTTCCAAGGGCTAGCGGTTTGGTGGCGAGCTTATAGTTGAGCTGACTTGACGCTGAATTGACAATATTTTTTGAATGGGTTGAATGTAACCACTCTTCATAGCCTAAAACTAGACACACAAAACACATATTTTAAGTTTGTAGGATAATATGTTTTAGGTTAAATGACGTAAATAAAATATTTATGAAACTTTATAGCTATTATAATATTAACAAGTTAGAAAACAAAAGTCCTACAAAACACTCGTAACCTAATTTATGGTTGACTAAATAAATAATTTCCTAAAACATAAATATTAAATAACCTTTTAATAAGTTGGAATGCTTTTGACAATAGGCATGTGCAGAAAATGTAGTTAGATGCTAGTAGATGGAAGTTGTAGCTTTTATTTGTATAAAAATGTTCGACACAAATAATTAGAAACTTTTGAAATATATAAAATTGCATAAAATAGTACTATATAGATATCAAGTAAAATTAGAATATAATGATAATTAAATTAATTTTTCTAAACTATATTTATTAAAAGTTAAAAATCATCCAAATTTTAATACTAGGTACCCGAATTAAGTTTCTCAATTGGTAAACAATTTTTTATGCATATTACAATTATGATTTTTTTACAAATAAAGTAAATAAGATTTTTTTTAATGGTGTAAGAATCCGATTCATTTTTTACATATTACAAGTGTTCTTACGTTCTAAAAGAAACGATATTATTGTGTGATATGAACGTTGTGTTTATCACACCATAACTAGCTTATCTTAAGCTAGTTTGTTTTTTGAGTTTTTTTTTAAGTTGTCACATTTGACAAGATAAAAAATACATTATAAGTTACCTTTTTTGAAAGCCTCTGAGACACTTTTCAAAAGCTTTTTCTAAAGTATTCCAAATATACCCCTAATTAATTAGAGAAAACTCGTCATCCTAAATTACATTTTATGTTATTTTATATCTTCCAGCTATCTTATCAGCTAGTTTTTACTAAACTTATTTTTTTATCAACCAACGTAGGCTATGTTTGATGTACTAGCAAAAAAGATAGTTGATAAAAAAAAGTTTGATAAAATCTAGCTGATAAGTTAGCTGAATGATATAAAATGACATAAAAAGGCATTTAGAAAAATATGTTCTTTATAATTTAATTATGGCTATATTTGAAATTTTTTTAAAAAGCTCATAAAAAACTAGTCTAATTAGTTTTTTAGAAACCTAACTTTTAAACTACTTTTTGGCTTGCAAAATATGACAACTTAAAAAAACCAAAATATAAACTAGTTGGGCACGTTAAACACAACATAAATAGTTTTTAAAAAAAGGCAAGCTTCTAGCCTAGCTTTTAAGCTGTTTTTTTTAACTTGCCAAAAATGACAACTTAAAAACATTCAAAAAATAAGCTAACTGCGACATACCAAACATATTTTTATAAGTTAGCAACTAGCTTTTTCGGCTAGTACGTGAAACACAACATAATTATGGTTTATAATTTCATATAATAACTTCTTTATTATTTTGTTAAATGAAGATTAAAAAAAATTAAAATTCGTTGATGCGATTGTTTCAAATAAAGACATCATAATTGTTAAACTATATTTATATTTAGTCGTATAAGATATATTTTGTTTCAAATAAAGATATCATAATTGTTAAAATATATTTATATTTAATCATATAAGATAATTGTAAAGTCCGCGAATTAGGACTAGTTATTTAAAATATAATAAGTAAATAAAATCCTTGAATAGGATAATTATCTATTGTATGCGTTGTGAGCGATAAAACATTTATAGAAGGTTATCTAGAATAAATAATCTTAACTAAAGATGTATTATTCGTAATGGTAAACTCGTGGATATAAACAGCGCTTAGATTTGACTTTGTATGAAGAAGTTATAATCATATGAAGTTTCGCAATAAACCCGACACAACTATGCGTGTCATAAAAAGTGAATTAGAGAATTGTCACTTATTAGTCTAAGTAATAAAAAAGAAAGTCGTGGTAATCGTAAAAGCGAGACCGTACATGTAAAGAACGTCAAAATCTGACTTCGTATGAGTAAGTTATGATATTTCGAAGTTTCACAACAGTGCGCGACACATAAATCAAAATTAAAATCGGTTAATTGATAACCAAAACAATCTAAATGAGAGTTGAAGATCTCGTAAATACAAATATGTTGATAAAAAGACAGTCAATAATGGAGTTTGTATGGAGTTATGATTTTCGCATAGACTTTAACAGTTTAATCTCTCTAAAAATATGAATTTAAAATAGGGTGAGAATTAGTTGTTGGGATTCAAAGGAAAGTTTTAGAGCTCGTTGAGAGGATTCCGGAGATATAAAGAACGTCTTAAATGAAGCCCATATGTGAAACTTATGGGCGTTTGATGATCTATAAAAAAAATTACTAGACCCGATGATGTGGCAGCCCGAGAGCGCGCCACGTGGCATTGTCGGATAGACGAATCCTCTAGCCGATAAGATGACGTGGCATCACGAGCGCGTCATACACGAAACCATGAAAGTTAGGCACATGTTAAGTCTAGAAGGCACCCGACAAAGATAATATGGACCAGTGCATGTTCGACACATGACTCCATTTGGTAGGAACCGCGGAACAAGGGCGCAACGCGCATCCATTGATAGAAGCTACACGCCTCATAAAAACCCATAAAAAGAAGGGTTTTTATAGGTAATAGAAAACATATTTTTGGCGGAAAACCTAAAACGCTAAGTTCGCATACACCTTAAAGGATCTACGTTCTCATTATGATATGCAAACAACAATTTGAATTTAAGAACCCTAAAGTACATTGATATTTTCTTTTTTGGAGAAGGGATAATAGAAAGCATACCTTTTAGTTTACTTTTGTGAATAAACTAATAATCCTTCTTTGTAGAACTTCGTAAAGCCAACACCAGAAACCTCATGCCATTAATGGCTCACACCCAAAGCCCAGTAGTTGGAGGCTATTGAAGAGAGAGAGAGAGAGAGAGGAGGAGGAGGAGGAGGAGGAGGAGGAGGAGTAGAATGATTTTCGAAATTCTCTTGGGGAATTGTGAATGCTGAAATTCATATCCCAAAGGGGGTATTTGTAGTTGTTAGGAAGAGGTTGTATAAAAGGTAGGTTTCCATATGGATAACCCTAACCCTTTTCTTTACCCCGAAGCAATCCTATGCTTCCTAGAATCCCTAGAAAAGCTCCATAAAAACCCCTAGAACCATCCCCTTTCCTACAGAGGTTCTAGAATTAGTCAATGTTCAACTTTTGGACATTGACACTTTTAGTTATTCTACTTTTAATTAATCCAATTAATCCTAAAATCAATTCCAATTCATTTCCGATTAATTCTTAATTAAATAATATAATTTATAATTAATATATTTTTCTGAAAACATATTAATAAATTATTTATTTGTATTTCTAATTAATTTATCAATCATAGAATAAATTAACAAATCGTCATTTCTCTCTAAAAAGCATTCCGATCTATTACTTGGTTTGAGGGAAACCCAAAAGGACTTTGCTAATAATTTAACTTTATAATAATTTAGTTAATGTCTTAAATACTTAATCCAACAATTAATCTCCCACTTGGATAAGTCTATAACTAAATTACAACTTCCAAATTAAACAACAAAGTGTGATTTCCAAAGAAACTGTTGAACTCTGATCTAATCAGACATTGGTCCTAAGATAAGTGATCAAATATTCCTCCGTTTTACTAGATATCGTGTAGACATGAGACATGGATTAGAATCAATCTCGTTGTCCAAGTTTTGTTTCCTGATTTCCTGATTTGTGATTACAACATAAGACTTCTAATCAAACTCATCAATTTATTCCTGGCTGGACCCAACACTATAAGTCAACACCAAATCATCGAGGGGCCTAAAGATATCGCTTTTCCTATTAGGGAAAAAGGAACGAATAAACTTTGACTTATATGCTTGTATCCTTTACTCACCAAATCATATTTGACACTACGTTTTATAACATCAAGTTACTTATGCATTTTCGCAACATCAATGCACAACTGATTTGTAAATTACAACTCATATATCTCAGTTTCAAGAATCTAAGATATTGTCATCTCAGAATTACCTGTGATATAATCCATGAAGTAATTATCTGAGCATATGTTTATCCAATACTTAAATCTCCATTTCTAAGTACTCATGAATGTTGTAGCAATACAATTGCTATGTCTAACTGTAACGTCCCAAAAACACAGTCTGAAAATTTCGTTTAATTAAATAATAAAAACCATAGTCGATAAACCTCATATAAAAATCATAAGCAATGTATCTCAAAATATTATAATAACTGTCAAGTATATCAGAGTATAAACATCCCAGGCTGAACAAATGGTGTGTGCACTGCAATCTTCCCGAGCTCCTCTTTTGAAAACTAAGTATCTGAAACCAAAAACTGAAAACTGTAAGCACAAAGCTTAGTGAGCTCCCCCAAACTACCACATACCATACAATAACATATAAAGCACATATTGGGCCTTGCCCAATGCATCGGACCGTAATCCGAAAACTGCATCGGACCGAAGTCCGGAAACTAACCAGGGCCTTGCCCTCTGCATCAGACCGAAGTCCGGAAACTGCATCGGACCGAAGTACGGAACTAACCAGGGCCTTGCCCTCTGCATCGGACCGAAGTCCGGAAACTGCATCAGTACGAAGTCCTGAACTAAATGCATCGGACCGAAGTCCGGAACTGACTGCATCGAACCGAAGTCCGGAACTGACTGGGACCTTGTCCCCTGCATCAGACCGAAGTCCGGAACTGACTGAACATAACATAGCATAAACATATCAACTAGCATGAACACATATATTGCATACTGCATCGGACCAGGGTCTGGAACACATAACACAAAACATGCTTGAATCACAAAGACATCATGCAATCTAACTACTGCATCGGAACGAGGTTCGGAACTACTGCTAACTAAATGGGCCGACATTGTGGCCGTAGACACGTTCTTACTGGAAGGAAACTCACCTCACACTGCTGACGTCCCGTAGACATAATCTCATACTACTAAAGTCCCGCAGACTTAACCTTAGCTGCTGGATGACAGATTCCCGAACTGTCAACACCAAAATAACACCTAATTAATAATTGGGTTCTAACACATAACTATAAATACATACTTTGGGTAATTACTACATTACCCCTAGCTTGGCTTACCCAAGCCTAAGGCCCAATCCATAGGCCCAAAGTCAACTAGGGATCAAAGCCCAACATATGGCCCAAATTTCCAAATTAGGCCAAAACCTCTACATGGACTTCCCTTAAGGCCCAATTGCTCAGTCTAGTCCAACATGACTCATTCTAAGGGCCCAATATCATACAACCAACTAGGCCCAACTATGGCCCATCTATGGCCCAATTTTCCAAATTGGGCCCAATCCTTCATATCGGTCTTACCCTAGATCCCAACTAATTACTCTAGTCCATTTGATTAATCTTGGATGGCCCAACACCAAGCCCAAGTAAAATTAGGGTTTCCCATAAGATGATAATTAGGGTTAAGTGTTTCTCACTTAACCCATTAAGGGCTTAACCCACTATGGACTTAATCCATTAAGGACTTAATCCATTAAGTCCATTATTGCTTAGATTAATTTCTGCCAATGATTGTTATTTAATATTTCACTTATTAAATAAGTCTCGTGTGTGTCCTGATAAATTCTCAAATATTAGGATTTTTTCAATTAGTCCATTAAGGACTTGATCCATTAATTCCTTCACTCTACTAGATAAATGGCATGGAATAGTTTGGGCTTAATTCACAATCCAATCCCAATGGCCCACAAGTGGGCCCAATAAGTCTAGGGCCCAATACTCATAATTAGGGTTTTCCACCAAAACATGGCCCAATAGGCCCAAAACCAATATCTAAGCCCATTAGGGTTTGCTAGCGGGGCACCACCCACTACCACCTCGGGTAGTGGTGGTCGATGGCGGCTCACGGCGGTGGCCACCACCTTACGGTGGTGGTTATTATTATTTTTATTATTAATCAAAGATAATTACAATTACAAGGCTTTTATCCAAATTAAGAAACACACTAATTAATACACACAGTAACTAACACATACACATAGCCACACCATGGTGGCCGACGGCGGTGCTTGGCGGCAGCCACTACCTCAAGGTGGTGCTGGGGATTTTCATAGAATTTCCGACTGAGAATGCTAATGCAGCTCCATGTTGATGCCACACACACCAACACCATATTGCACACACATAGCCACCACCTCACGGTGGCCGGTGGTGGCAGAAGTAGACATTCATGGCGGCAGCCACCATGGTTGGCTGCCATGGTGGTTGCTTGACTTCCGACCATCTACACACACATGAAAAAGAACTCGATATGTCAACACACCTACTCACGAGCACCCATCCAACGAACTCAGTTGATCCCTCCTACTGGTGGTGAACCTCGATCGGGGCATTTAAGGAAAGGTTTGTTGCTGTGGAATAACACCAGGAGCGAAAGATGACTAGAAAAAGCACCGGCAACAGCTGAGGGCGGCTGTAAGCGTCACCAGAAAGAAAAAAAGAAGGAGGAGGACGGCGGAAGGTGGCAACGGACTCACTTGGCAATCATGTCGTCGACTGCACTTGTTGGAAGGTAGGAGCTCCGCCGCTCGGCGGCTCGACTGGTCGAAAAAAGAGCAAAGCGGGAGTGGCGGCTGGGAGGGTGATCGAAGGATGAAAGAAACCAGGTGGTGGCGATGCAACAGTGGGTCTCCGACCTTTATACCGAATCACGCCGGAGCAGCAGCTTTCGTCTTCTTCGGTAACCCGGTGGCAAAGTATTGGTGGCTAACGGCAGTTGATGGGCGTCCCGAAGTTGATCGGAAAAACGAGGAGAAGGGGGAGCGACGGCTGGGGAGTCACAAGGTGGCGGCCAAAGAAAGCATTAGGGTTAGGGTTCTCATATGACTTATATACCCGTGACTATTATAACTTATTTCCATAATATACACTTCCAGCCCCCTTCTCTTATTCCTTTCAATTTTGCTCCATTAGTTACCCTTTAGACCCCGGCTCCTAAAATTCTTTACAATTCAAATCCGAATTTTACGAATCAGCCCTTGACTTCATAAATACTTACAAAACTAATCTGAAATTTACACTTTTAACCCTCAACATATAAAATTCTTTGCAAATCAATCTGGGACTTACATTTATTAATTTATTTAAATAAACGGGGCGTTACACTAACTCTCTTAGACAATCTACAATCCAATTCATGAGTGTCTTAATTCACTACTTACTTCCCAAAGTATGAGTGACTGTGGAATTTGAGTAATTAACTTATTTGGGAAGTATAACATGCAAAAATGAAACACAAGAATAAATATTTGACAAATGCAGTAACAAACTTATAAATAATCTCTCTTATTTAATCGCCAAAAATCAATTACATTTATTTTGTTACAAGTTTCACACTACTCATCTCACTACTAAAACTAATATCATCTCTTAAACCAATGCTTCTAGCATGTCGATTATGCTTGACCCTACTCAGAGCCTTCGTCAAAGGATATGCAAGATTCTCTTCTGATGATACCCTCTTCATAATGATGTGACCTTCTTCTACTCTATGTCCGATGTAGTTGTACTTCCTATCGATATGTCTTGACTTGTCAGGGTCTCTTGGTTCTTTAGTCAAAGCAAACACACCCTTATTATCGCAGAAAAGTTCCATTGGCTCTAGAATAGTTGGAATTACTCAAAGAGATCCAATAAAGTTTTTCATTCAAACTGCTTCCTTTAATGCTTCAATTGCTACTATGTACTTTGATTCTCAAGTAGAATCAGCCACCTTATCTTGCTTGGAACTTTTCCAAGTAACTCCTCCACCATTTAATCTGAACACCCATCCAGATTGAGAACGAAAGTTGTCTCTATCTATTTAAAAGTTGGCATCACTATACCCAGTCACTCTCAACATATCACTGCCTCCAAACACTAGAATCATATCCTTTATCCTTCGCAGATACTTAAGAATGTTCTTTACTACTTTCTAATGAGCTCTACCAGGATTTCCCTGATGATAAATGACCATGCTTAAAGTAAAGGACACATCAAAGCGGGTACATGTGATAGTGTACATGATCGATCATATTGCAGAAGCATAAGGGACTCAACTCATATCAACTATCTCTTCATTTGTATTGGGTCTTTGAGTCTTACTCAATTTGGAATTGCTCTGAATCGGTAGCTCCCATTTCTTGGAATTTTCCATACTAAACCATATTAGTTCCTTGTCCAAGTTTGCAATTTGACTATGTCCAATTAGTCTTTAAAATTCTTCTCCCGAGAATATAAGCAACTTCTCGTAGATCCTTCATAGAGAAACACTTTCTAAGCCAAGATTTTACTTCTTGAAAGGTTGGAATGACGTTTCCTATAAGTAGTATGTCATCATCATACAATACTAGAAAAGTTACTATACTCCGATTATCATTGACATACATGCATGACTCATCCTCACTTCTAGAGAAACCAAACTCTTTGACTTTCTCATGGAAGCAAAGATTCCAGCTGCGAAATGCTTTTTTCAATTTATAGATGGATTTCTCATGCTTACAAACTCTATTGGGAAACTTTACATCAACAAAACCATGTGGTTGACTCATGTAAACATATTCAGGAAACTTCCAATTAAGGAAAGCGGTCTTGACATCTATCTGCCAAATTTCATAATCATGAAAGGCAGCTATGGCGAGCATTATCCTAATAGAATTTATCTTGGCCACAGGTGATAAGGTCTCATCATAGTTAATCCCTGGGGTTTGAGTTAATCCCTTTGGAACCAATCGTGCCTTGAATGTGTGCACATTTCCATCCATGTCGGTCTCCTTCTTGAAGATCCATTTACAACAAACTGTCTTTTGACCAGGTTCTTGATCAACCAAATTCCAAACTTGGTTGTTATACATGGATTTGATCTCACTGTCCATTGACTCTTTACACTTTGAAGCCTTAGGGCCTACAATCGCTTCCTTGTAGTTAGCAAGCTCATCTAAATTTCCCAGTGTTTGATCACTGATAAACGTATCACCATATGCCGTTAAACGGAAACCATAGAACGTTGGTGGCATGCTAAATTTATTGAAACAACGAAGTGGTAATGAATTGTCAATTAGATCAACTAGAATTTCTTCCTCTAGTTGAGTGCTAGTGTCTTCTAAGGTTCCTTTATTAGTTGACTCCTGAATCTATTCAAGGTTAGCTGTGCCCCCACTGTCCTCTTTGTATATGAGCTCTCTCTTTCTCTAAAGACTCTTGTTCATGTTATAAAGGCCAAGTCCTCACTAGGTCTGTAGAACAAATATCCTAAAGACTTTTGTTGGTAGCCAATGAAAATACACTTCTCACTTCTAGCTTGTAGCTTGTGACGAGTCTCTCGTCTAACGAAAACTTCACAACCCCAGACTTTGATATGTTCTAGCAAGGGAACTTTCCTTGTCCACTCTCGTGAGGTGTTTTGGCAACCTTCTTAGTAGGGACAAGATTGAGGATAGGGGTGACTGTCTCTAAGGCATACCCCCAGAAGGAGATGAGAAGAGTGGATCGACTCATCATGGAACAAACCATAAATAACAAGGTCCAATTGTGCCTCTCAGCCATACCATTAAGTTATGGTGTCATTAGAGGAGTCAATTGTGAAACTATTCCACATTCCCTGAGGTAGTCGTGGAACTTGGCACTAAGATACTCTCCTCCTCTTTCGGATCAAAGCATCTTTATCTTCCTTCCTAATTGATTCCCGACTTCAGGTTTAAACTATTTGAAATTTCAAAGGTTTCTGATTTATGTTTAATCAAGTAGATGTAGCCATATCTACTACATGTTGGATTAGTGTCTAGGCCCGTAACTATATTTGGTATGTACTTGACCCGGTTGTGCATGGTCCTTTTGGGTTGCCTTTACCAAAGCAACTTGATAGAATGATTTATGGAGAAAAAGGATTAATTATGATTTATTAATATATTATGAGAATAATATATTAAAGGAGAAATCATATTCTTTAATTAATATTAGTCAATAATTAATTAAGAATTAATTTTGTGGCTAAAAGAGATTAATTAAACTTAGGGGACTAGAACTATCAAATTTGTGATAGTTGAATATCGGGCTAATGGATTCCATATTAGAGGAGTGGACTAATTCTATGGGGAAACCCATTAGAAATCGTCCAAGGCCTCTAAGGAGGGAGTCCATGGGCTGCTTAGGGCCTAAGCAGTCAAATAAGGGTTTCCTTATTAGATAACCCTAAAAGCCTCACTATTTAAGGACCCCTAGGGCACCAAAAACGTGGTGAAGAGTTTCCTTAGGGTTTCTAGACATTTTTAGTGCCTCTCCTCTTCTCATTCTTCATCCTCTTGCTCTTGGTGTTTGTGAGCCATTAGAGGTGTGACATTTATGACACTAAGCTTTCTGAAGCCAATCACAAGGAGGATTTGAGATTGTTATTGCTACATAACAATCAAGGTAAGATCTAAACCCTATTTACATATATGATTTCGATTATAGTATGCTAGATCTAGGGTTTATGAGCTTTGGATTATTTGCATGTATAATTAGATAAACCTAGATCCAAAGTTTTAGGGTTTTGCATGTGCACCATAGGATTGATGATTTTCTCAAAACCCATAAGTACAATCATCTATAAATGTTATAGAAAATTGGTTATGTTGGGTCAAAAATATGGTTTATACTTTGCTTTTCTAGGAAAATATATTTTTATCTAATGTTTTATGTGTTTGCGGTTTGTGTGTACGGCCATACACGTGTGTACGGCGGCACACCCTGTGTACGGCCGTACACAAGGTGTGCGGCTGTACACATGTGTATGGATGGAGGTCCATATAAATAGAGGAGTGCATGTGGGAGTGTAGGGTTAGAAAGGTAAGAAGGCTAGAGAGGAGAGAGAAAGTTAGAGAGAAGAAAAGTGTGTGTGAGAGAATCTATTGTAAGGAGCATCACTCATTCATATTGAATATATCATAGATTCATCTAATTCTTCTTCTCCTTGTCTTCTATTTGATCTGACATCATCCAATTGATTGGGATTCCGCACCATCAACTGGATCTGATTGATACTCAAGCAATTTGGGGACTTACAATTGGTATCAGAGCTTGGTTGTATCAATCAATTTTTTCAGATCTGGAGCTTATTTGATCTTATTTTGAAAAGAGTATAGCGTTTTTGGATACATGTCGCAAAAATAAGGGGGGTTACTTCTTTGCATTTTTCATAAAAACGAGTTTTTGATCAAGTTTTGGAGCAAAAAGGGCTGAAAAACGTCGTTTTTTTCGCGAATCTGTTGAAGATGTGCGGCCCGGTTGAAGGAGTGCTGCTGGTTGAAGGTGTGCGGCTCAGCAGCCTCGGTGTGCGGCTCAGGAGTATACGGCTCGGTGTGTGCGGCCTCGGTGTGTGCGGCTCAGTGTGTGTGACTCGGACGTGTGCGGTCTCGTGTACGGTCCAACTCCTTCGCCTCGGTTTCACATCTGGTTCAGGGCTCAGCAGCATCGGTCTCGGCTTCGCGGTTTCGACCTCGCTTCGCAGCTCTAGTCCTCGCTTCGCAGCCGTCCTCGCTTAGCAGCCTTCGCATAAAAAAGTAAACGGGTTTGAAGGTGCTGGGTATCGAACCAGCGACCTCTAGTTGAGCAACCCACCGCCTTACCAACTCGTCTAGGAAGTTTCTTGTTTCCTAAATCCAAAATTTAGAATATAACTCATCGTTTTCGCATATAATTTAACAAATTGACATTTTCAACCCCAAAAGTTCAAAATTTTATTTTTAAAATCCTTTTTCAACCCAAAAGTTTTAGTTTTTAAATTTTAACTTTTATTTTTCATTTTTTACTTAAAATTTTAACTTTGACTTTTAAAAGCTGACCTTTGACTTTAAATTTTGACTTTCTCATTTGACTTTTAATTTTTCAAATTTGGCTTTTCGGTTTGACTTTTGAGTTTGATTTTTTTTTAAATTTGACTTTTAAGGTTGACTTTCTCTTTTAAGTCAAAGGGCAATTAAATATATATATATATATATATATATATATATATAAAATTTAAAAAATAAAAAAATGAGTTCCACATCAATTCCGGTAAATGAAGTTTCATGTACTCCATCTTGTAAAGCTACGATTAAATTTCTCCGAGATCAAATCGATTTATTAAAAAGAGAAAATGAGGATCTCAAATACGAAGGCTATACTCTTAGGAAAGGCCAGAAACCTTTAAAAGCACAATTAGAGGCCAAGACTAAGGACTTTAGGAAACTGCAAGAAGATTACAGCAATAAGTGTGAAAATTACGATCACATTAAACGCAAACTTGTTGCTGTAACTGAAGAACTTGATGCTTTGAAAATAAAATGTGGAAAAACAGACGTTAGTTTCAAAAATTATACTGCATCAAGTAAGACAGTTAAGTCCTTAGTAGAAAATCAATTGAGTTTTAAAGATAATCAAACCAAGGGTCTAGGGTATCACAGTGTGCCACCTCCTTTTAATCACAATTATGACCCACCCTTTGAGACTAATAAGGAAGAGATGCCTGCTCAGTATGGCCAAAGCCCTGCTCTAGATTCAGTTAAGACTGAACAATCAGGGCCAACTGAGGGTGCTGAGCTGAACGATACTAATGCTTTTACTTCATGTGCAGGTAAAGTAGCAGAGGATGAGAACAAGGAGAAAACAATTGAACAATCCAATGACTCCTTGAACTCTGAATCTGTTGCTTCTAACTCAGTTACTTCTGATCAACCTGCTGTTGGTAAATACAGGCCACCAATTCACGCAAAACAGCCAACTTGCTGCAAGTGTGCTTGTGGGAACAATCAGAAACCAAGCAAGGTTACGCCACCAGGGGCAGGAAGAAACAACTTCACAGTGAATAAAAATACATGTTTTCATTGTGGAACACGTGGACACATTGCCCGAAACTGTCCAAATCGCGCATACATTCCCTACTATGCACAAGGGTGGCAGAACGCGCCAAGAGGGAGATATTTCAAAAGAAATCCCTCAAGGTCGCGTTCAGACCATGATGACTGGAACGCGTAGAAGGCCAAGAATCAATCCCACAAGGCCAAGAATCAAAATCCCAAGGGCAAGAAGGGAATGTCGGCCAAGAAGCGAAATCCAAGAGATGCTCCCATGAAGTCAAAATCAAAGTCATCTCAACGGCCGACATCAACTTCAAAATCAAGTGCTGAGCCACCCATCAGATCGAAAAAGAAATGGGTTAAACCCAACTACAAATGGGTTCCAAAGGCTCACTCTCCCAAATCAACTAATGACTCTAATATTTCTATGTCTTCTATTTGTGATAAACTGGACATGTCATGGGAGAAAGTATCGTGTGTCGATGACAAAGGTCGACCCAGTTTCAAAATGGACTGGGTTCCAAAGACCAACTAATCCCGCTCTGTGTCGGAGCAGCTATGGAGGCATATCATCAGACTTCGGTTTGTTGGTAGTAGCTGTTCCAGGCACATGATAGGAGACAACTCTCAACTGTACAATACTCAGAACATTATTTGAGAGTATGTGTCCTTGGCGGGAAAGGAAGAAAGGAAGAGATCACAAACGGGGTTTGTGCTTAACGACATGAAAAGTTTTCGGATCTGTTCTGAGTTTACGCGTGCTGTTCTCAAACCTTCTGGATGCAAATTCAATTGGTGACTTACGGTTTAAGTTTTCTTCTCTATACTCCTGAGTTTTTCTTAAGCCGATTCGCTTTAAAGACAAATTTTTGTTTTAGGATAGTTTAAATTTGCGCATTTACTTTCGTTTCTCTCCTATGCACAAATTTAGGGGGAGAAAGTTAGAAAATCCAAAAACATTAAAAAATTAGAAAATCCAAAAACATTAGAAAATTAGAAAATCCATAAAAATTAGAAAATCAGAAAATAAAAATTTATTATGCTTGAGGGAGATGTTCTGGGAAGTGATATTATCAAGTGATAACATGCAATATGAGTCTGTGTAACGTACCCAAAGTTGAAGGTTCTATGCTCTGGTTTGATGTGTCGGTAGACACGAAAGATTCTAAATAGACATGATTATGTAGAATTGAACTTAGGAAATCAAATGACTTGACAAATATTGACCTAGATAATAGTTCCATTTAGCCTAACAATACGATGCTTGGATAGGTTGAGCAGGGAGATATATATGGGAATCTACTCGTCACAATAATTGAACCCGTACTTGGAACCGTGGCTTAACTTTTCCTCGATGTGCGGATTTTGTCCTTAATTCTGGTTGGATGGGGCGACTGGTAAATTCCGATAAATTAGGTCTGTAGAATATCATTTTCTTTCTTTCCATCTGTTATTCATATGTTGTATCCTTTGCGTGACTTCCAATCCGACCTGGTACACAACATATGCAACTCTATTTCTCTGCAGGTTATATATGTGAAATACTTCTTATCTGTTAGCCATATGTTGTCTCCTCTGCGCGACTTCTAATCCGACCTGGTACACAGCATATGCAAGCTTCTACTTCTCAACCCCTCTAAAGTAATAAGTAATAAGTAATAGCATTCTGAATCTATCTTCTCTCTGAATGGTTGTCTGCTCACCCGGTGTAAGGAGTACTCTGGAAGTTCTTGATTACCGGGGCATATCTGGAAGCGGGAGACATGTTCCAGTACAATTAAAATTGAACACTCAAAGATTGTCTATAGATCTCGCTGCTCAATTTAGGTGGACAACAATATCCCTGGTCGTCGTCAGCTGAATGGTCCTTAAGATATAGTATCTAGAAACTTAGGATCAGATATAATATCTAGGAACTTAGGATCACATTGTCTTGTCACTTACATTATGTCCTAATTTTGTCACAATTTTTCGTGTTTAAATGGACAACATACCGACGATCGACCAGACAAATATGTGAATATGAAAGGTACCGACAAGCGGATAAAGGTTGTCTAAAACCTTTGATCCCAAATCATTCATAAAGTTAGATATCATTTTATTTTTGTTAAATTTGTTCATAGTTTTCCTTTATGCACAAATTTTAGGAGGAGAATTAAAAATAATTCAAAAATCAAACAAAAATCAGAAAATTAAAAATCCAAAAATAGTGTTATTTCTTGTTCAGAAAATCCAAAAATATTTTTGTTTCTGTTTTTATTTTTCCAGAAAATATCAAAAATCCAAAAAAAAATATTTTTTTATGTGCTAATTTTTCTTTTAGTTGTGTTTTGTCTTGAAAAGTGATTTCAGGCGTAGATGAGACTCGTGGAGACTGTATTGAAGATCTTCTGAGCCAAGGATTCATTCGTGAGCATCAAAGAATTCGCATTCGAAGGAGCAAGAAATGAAAATTATTCTTTCGACATTTAATTTGTCAACCTCAGAAGCAAGGTGAAGCTGAAATTGAAGATTATGTGACAAATTGCATTGAAGCCTCCTCAATCAGTCTGCTGCTATCTTAAACCTGCTGAAGTGATCCAGAAGATTATTTCTCTTTGATGTTCTCCCTGAAGATTCTCAAGCTGAAAGAGCTATCTTTCAAAAATCTTTTCAAGAAGCCTCCTCACCCAATGTGCGTTCAATGTCAAATTCTGCAGAAATCCCAACTGCTCAAGATGAAGCCATTTATTGAAGATTTATATGTTTATCTTGAAGCTGCAAAGAAATTTGAAGATTAATGCTGAAGCCAAGTTCCCAATGAAGATTAACAAGAATAGCCAGCTACTTTTTAGGGGGAACTTGTTGGGTCAATTAGAAAAGAAAGCTATAAACCAAAGGGAAGATTGTTGGGTCAAAAATATGGTTTATACTTTGCTTTTCTAGGAAAATATATTTTTAAGTAATGTTGTATGTGTTTGCGATTTGTGTGTACGGTCGTACACGTGTGTACGGCGGCACACCCTATGTACGGTCGTACACAGGGTGTGCGGGTGTACACATGTGTATGGCTGGAGGTCCATATAAATAGAGGAGTGCATGTGGGAGTGTACGGTTAGAAAGGTAAGAAGGCTAGAGAGGAGAGAGAAAGTTAGAGAGAAGAAGTGTGTGTGCGAGAGAATCTATTGTAAGGAGCATCACTCATTCATATTGAATATATCATAGATTCATCTAATTCTTCTTCTCCTTCTCTTCTATTTGATCTGACATCGTCCAATTGATTGGGATTCCACACCATCAATTGGATCTGATTGATACTCAAGCAATTTGGGGACTTACAGATTAGCATCTTTTATGGTGGATTTAAAGGGTGCACACACATTTGTGTGCGTGAGGTCCAACAATCCTTCACCTATTTAACAAGATCCACCGAAAGGTAATTTTGTCATCCTGCCTAAGAGACAATATTCACATTCATCATCTGGCCTTAGGTCAAATGGTTCCAACACTCCATCCTTTTGGAGTTGGGTGATGCGTGTCTTCTTAATGTGCCCAAGAAGACACTGCCACAAGCATAACTTGTCTAAACCATTAGACGAATCAATGCGAAAGATACTATTGCCTAAGCTATCAACACAAGTCACTGTTTCATACACACCATTGAGAAGTAAAGCTTCAAATATAAAAACACAATTTTTATAAACTAAAATTAAACCAGTCAAATCATTAAATGAGTAACGAAAACCTTGTCTGAACAATGCATGAAATGAAATAATGTTTCACGTCATTTCTAACGAATAACTACAATTAATCAAATCTAATCTAACATCACTACTAAGCATAAAATGATAAGTCCCAATCTTGGTAATAGGAGAAGATTTCCTATTTCCTATGATCAGATTCATCCTTTCATGCTCCACCTCTTCACTTTCTTTTACTCCCTGTAAATAAGAACAAATGTGAAAACCTCATCCTGTATCAAGGACCCAAGAATGAGTAGATGGCGAGTTATTAGTTTGAATGGTGTATATACCTGTTGACGTTGGCTTCACCTTTCCATCCTTGATTTCATGCATGTACTTGGGGTAGCTCCTCTTCCAATGACCCTTGTCATTGCAATAGTAACAAGTGGCCTCTTTGGGGTCACTAACAGCTAGAATGTCTGAAATGGGCTTCGTTTTTGGTCCATTGCTAGATGATCCAACATGGGCCTTTCCCTTCCAGTTAGCTTTGGGAGAAGCCTTTCTTTTCTTCCCTTTACTTTGACCAACGGAGAGAACATGAGGATTATTAGAAGGGGATGGATTCCTTCCCTTCATTCCTAACTCAACAGTCAATAGCAAGTTGTGGAGTTGGTCCAATGTGGGTTCTTTGTTGTTCAAATGATAGGCCAAGATGAACTGATCCTAACAACTTGGTAAGGAGTTCAAGACCATGTCAATGGAAAAGTCCTCATCGAACTGTACATTAAGCCTAACAAGGCGTTCCATGTACCTTTGCATTCTCTGCACGTGGTTGCACACAAACTCTCCCCTTTTCATTTTGCAAGCCATGAGAGCTTTATCCACTTCGTATTTCTCTTGACGAGATCTTTGTGGTACTTTTCAACAAGGTCATTATTCATCTCATAGGGCCAAAAATCCTCATAGAACCTCTGCAACTCAAGGGCCATAGTAGCGACCATAATTCATGCAACTTTTGTTGCATCGTCGTAGTGTTCCTTGTAGGAGGTTAGTTGTTCTGGAGTAGCAGCGGCTTCATCGATTTCAACAAGTTTTTCTTCAAGGACATATTCTGTGCCCTCGAATCGAAGATCCATCTTGAAATTACGCATCCAATCATTGTAATTGGTGCCATCAAAGGTCACCTTGGACATGATAGAGAGTAGGGAGAAGCCCGAATGGTGGGTAAACGATGAAGGAGCAGAAGCATCACCAGGAGTAGACATCTATAGAGAAAATTAATATTTTTATTTAGATGATAATATAATCCTTATTATTTATTCCATAATAAATATTTAAGGCTAAACCCAAATATGTAATTCACAATCTAGAAGTGGGATGTCGTAATCTAATTGTAAATTTTATAAAGGTAGGTAAAAGCAATTTACCAATTTCAATCAAAATGAAATGCCTAGGTCATTTGAGATTCACTAAATCTATAAATGGAATATTTAATCTCAAATTGTGCTCTTATATTTGTGATTGGGATACTGAGGATCACAAACAAGATGTGAATAATCATACGAATATGCTTGGCACTCTCGATATCATTTATCATTTCCAATTAATGTGTCGATTAACCACACCCGCTTCACTAACAATGATAATTTTCATGATGCCCATTAATAATATTGATCGTCTCTATTAGTGTGCCGGTAAACCATACACACTCAACTAACAACATATAAAGCATAATATGCAATTTCATGCATTAGCATACTTTTCAGATTTTTCCTAAAGTGACTAAGAGTGATTTTTTTTAAAAGGTGGTTTAGTTACTTTAGTAGCATTATACTTTTAATGAAGTTAATGTCATAACAGATCCTTTCTGCTAACGACCCTCCACCATACAAGGAAGCAGTGGGTGAGAGTAGGAGTGTTCATTTGGATGGATCGGTTAAAACCGATCCGATCAAGTGAATCCAAATTAATTTCTGTTTTCAAAACGTAGATCCAAATAGTCCAAACTAAATTCAAATCCAATCCGATCCAACCAAATTATAATTCGGTTGGATCGGTTTTTTACAATTCGGTTTTCAAGAATCAAGACATTTCAAAAAATATATAACTTTAGTATTAACTTACTCTATAATATAAACTAAAAAATATTGTTTAATTAGTTGTGAACTAAAACTTATAAATAACTATCAAGAAAAATATATTATAGTTTACTACTTTATAGACAATTTTTTTTATAAGAAGTACATATTAAAGTATTATAATAGATGAAAAGTTTTAATATATTAAAAGAATAATTTAGTAAATTTATAATTTATTAAAGATATATATTAAAAAGAACAATATAATAAATTGTAATTTGGTTTTTTTGGACTATTCGGTTTTTATTTTATAAACCAAACAAATCCGAAATCAAAAATAATAATTCGGTTTTGCTAAAAACCAATCCAAAAATCTGAATATCCGAACCAAATAGTCCGATCCAAATTGTCCAATTAGACAATCCGATTTTATCCAAATAGTGAACAGTCCTAGGTGAGAGTGGACACCTATTCAACTACCATTTTATAGGAAGTTTCCTTATACCCACTTATAGTTCAGCTTCGTGAATGAGGTATACTAGCGATCCGACTGACTTAATATTATACATAAAGTAATTAACTTTTAATATTATATATAAGCTGTATTTATAAAACTTTTCTAAAATACTAGGTTTAATTACAAATTCGAAATTTATAAAAATTAATTCAATTTAAATTAAACCAATCAGGATTAAACAATTTATTTACCATTAAACAATTAATCAAATAAATTTTAATCCTAATCTAATATCCTCTAATTTTGAAATTAGGGTTTGGGTTTTACCAAATAATAATTATCCAATTTCAAGGCATTTTAAACTAATAATTATCAAAACACGGAAACCCTACCATAACCATAGCAATTTCGAAAATGAAGGAGGATAGGGTTTCTAAAAACCCTTGCCCAAATTGAAAACCATCAAAAAGGGTTTTTGATCTTATTCAAATTTCTGCAAGATCATAGAGAACAATCACTCTGATACTACTGATGAGTTTTGTGACAACCCAAGTTTCCCCGTTACATTTCCCCGTTACCGTTAACGGAATATTCCACTGTATAAAAGTTCTGTTAATTAGAGGGCGTCAATTTAATAAACATTCCATTTGGTTACCTTTAACATGCCGTTAAGTCGTGATAAAAGGAAATAATAACACGGGACACACATTTCCATTTATTTGGAAAATGTTAAGTTTTATTATTACGACCATTAAATCGGGTGCGACCAAAAGCCTCGTTTAACGACAGTATTGGGTAGAATTCCACTGAGCCCCGACCCGGAACCCTATATAAGGGTGAGTGGAGCCCATTGGAGACTTTTTACACTCTCTCTCTATACTCTCTCTCTAGACTTGTTTTCGCCCCGAATCCGCAACCAACGCTTCCAAATTGTAAGTCCGCTTACCCTAGCTTATTCTAAACATATTGATTGGTGTTTATAGCCCAAAATTCGGACTTAGAAGCAATGGAAAAGGAGTTTACGGCCTAAGCTCCTCCTTAGGCCGTAAACACCTAAATTGAGGCCAAAATGACCCAAACTTGTCCCTAATGGCTAGGAAATAAATTGAGGTATTAGCCTAGGAGTGTTTAAACATTAAAACTCATGGAATTAGGGGGTAAAAGAGAGTTTACGGCCCAAGCACAAGCTTAGGCCGTAAACCCCTCAAAACCTTGTTAAAATGCCTCCAAAACACTCCCAAACCACACTAGGGCTTAACACATAAATTAAGGGCTTATTCCTTTGGGTTTTGATCACTTAAACACATCAAAATGAAGGATAAAAATGAATTTACGGCCCAGGTCTATACCAAGGCCGTAAGCTCCCCAAAACATGCCCAAAAAGTAGTTTTTGCCCCCCAAATGACCCTAGACTATTTCTATAAAATGCTAGGAAGGATTTAAGGACTTAATCACATGAAATGGAGGGGGTAAAAAGGAGTTTGCGGCCCAAGCAAGAGTCTAGGCCGTAAACTCCCCAAAACACATCCAAATGTTAGATTTAAACCCCCAATATAGCATCACACTTCATTAGAAATTGCTAGAAAGGTATTAGAGGCTTGAAACTTCACAAAACACTAAGGGTGAGAGTTTATGGCCATAAACTCCCTTAGGAGTGTCCCTAGGCCGTAAACTCCAAGTTAGTGCCCTTAGAAGCCTCAAACCCACTCATGCCTTTTGGGAAAAGTGCTTAGAATAATTCCATGATGCAAGTAGAAGCCTTAAACACCCTAGAATCTATCACCATGAGTTTACGGCCGTAAACTCATGGTGAGAGGTTCCTGGGCCGTAAACTAGTTGATAAGGGTTTATTCTTGGAAGGTAAACTCCATTCCTTAGCCATACACACCCTTAAACGCTACCCGGGACACCCAAACACTTAGCCAAAGTGTTTTCCGCTCCTGTGAGCGCGTATATGTGTTTAATTAGTATTATATATATGCTAATTGTATGTGAACATATGTTACCATATGTTAAATAGGTCATTATGTGTGATCGAGTCCTTGCGTGACACCGAACACCCAAACGGCACTTTCGTCGGACCTACTTACACCAGGTGAGTTCATACCCCTGAATGAACCTTTTAAATGTTTTTACATGTTTTATAGGGGGGGAATACAAGTTAAACATGCCAGTTATCATATCAATCACATGTGATTGATAACCCACATGCACAAGATTTTACCACTGTACACTGTTTTACCGAGTAGGACACTATAAATGGCTTTCAAAAAGGGTTTTTCACTTGTTCAACTTCTTACTTTTATTGCTTATCAAAGATCCATTTTCAAAATGATTTATAAAAGATTACCAAAGATTTCTAAACGCTTTCACACTTATTTTATCAAAGGATACAAATGCGATTTTCCTGAATAATAAGTTTTTCCATGGTTTTCATGAATGCTTTCGCTTGTTAGTTACTGCTGCTTCACTTTTATTTATTTTAAATTCCTACTCGATAATGCTTTCACTTTGCGATACGCTTATATCGGATTTTGTCTCTATATCGCTTATACTTGTAGCCTCTTATACTTGATAGACGTTCTTACTTCACTTATTGTCGTCTCTACTTCGTAATACACTTATACTTGGTACACTTATACATCATGATTCGATTATCCCACCCTGTACGCTTATACTTCACGTCTCGGATGATCCACTGTACGCTTATACTTCACGTCTCGGATGATCCACTGTACGCTTATACTTCACGACTCGGATATTTCACTGTACACTTATACTTCACTGTATGATTCCACTTAATACACACTCAAGCGTAGTTAGATGTATGTTTATGCTTGTATAGATGTATATAAATAATGATTGAAGGACTTAGGAAGGCTTGTCTGCCCTATTTCCTTTTCTTCGTTGAGATGTTGTCTGGTGGGATCGGATGTCCATCTGAAAGTCGTTCGATTCATTAGTATTATATATTATGTACACGAGCATAGACATACGAGTTTTCTTCAGTCAATTCAGTTAAGAGTCTCTACCTCTAGGTCAACACTTACATTAGAAACCCACTACCCACTGTTTGGAAGTCATTACCCACTATTTGGGATGCATCTTCAGGACACGGCCTTCTCCGTCGTCTAGTTGGTAACCAGAGTCTCCTGTAGGGAGAGCGGACATTCTGTGTATAGATCTATACGGGATTGACACCCCCACACCCTGACTGCTACCTACAGTCCACGGCTCACCAAGCCAAGGGGTGACAAATGTCACATTATATAGACACTTGTAGGGCGTCGGGTACTCTAGTGTCGGTTAGTATGGTTACGAGTATCCCGGGCTACCTTATAATTCTTTGGCCTTAAGGTAATGGTATTTCGCCAGCTATTTTACACTGTATGCTGGTAATTCATTTTCAAAGTCACACTGTTTTGACCTTACAAGACGTATCTTTCATTTGATATTGTCTGGGGTCTGTCTCCTCTGTTTTGACCCTACAAGACGTATCCTTCATCTGATGCTGTCTGGCGTCTATATCCACTGTATTCACAGAATTCACTGTATTCACTGTGTTCACTGTTTTAGACCTCGCCAGACGTATCTTTCATTTGATATTGTCTACGGTCCGTATTCATTGTATTGGACCTTACTAGTTGTACCTTGCATTTGGTACCTTCTGGGGTCTATGTCTTCACTTGTTAGACTGAACCAGGCGTGTCGTTAGTTTGATACTTTCCTGGAGTCTATGGTTCCTTGCCTTAGTCAGAAGTCCTCACTGCTGAGGCATATGATATTCCCTGATGTCGTTTGCTTTCCTCAATAATCAAATTCAGTATTTTGATAATGATAGCAACTTAGGGAAAATTACTTTTTACCACACATCACTGCCAGTCTTGGTAGAAGGCTGCTTTATTTAAAGAAAATATAGGATTTTCTGGAAAGGACTCCAATACACTGAAATCTCTTAAACTATTACTTTATTAAGTTATTTGAATGAAATGTCACTAAATGCTTATGAACTCACCAGCATTTGTAAAACTGCTGATACTCGCTTTTCAAATAACTTGTATTCTCAGGTTAGCATTAGACAGGTACATCCCCGGAGCTGTTGATGAAGATAGCTTAGTACCATGCTGTATTCATTCTATTACTTGTATTACTTTGATACCTTGTAAAGTAACCATGTAAAATTATTCTATTAATACAATGTTTTGTTGTACTTTGATTACTATAATGCATGTGTTGTGATACTTGACATGACGTCAACCACCCTAGAACGTTTCCGCCGTTCCGGTTTTGGGGTGTGACAGGTTTTATAGGTAACAAAAAACATATTTTTGGTAGAAAACCTAAAACCCTAAGTTCGCATACACCCTAAAGGATCTATGTTCTCACTATGATATGCAAACAACACTTTGAATTTAAGAACCATGAAGTACATTTCTATTTTTGATTTAGAAGAAGGGATAATAGAAAACATACCTTTTAGTTTGCTTTTGTAAATAAACTAATAATCCTTCTTTGTAGAACTTCGGAAAGTCATCACCAGAAATCTCGTGCCTCTAATTTGTCACACCCAAACCCTAGCATTTGGAGGCTATTGAAGAAAGAGGATGAGTAGAAGGATTTTCAAAATTCTCTTGGGGAATTATGAATGCTGAAATTTATATCCATAAGGGGGTATTTATCATTGTTAAGAAGGGGTTGTATATAAGGCAGGTTTCCATATAGATAACCATAAACCTTTCCTTTATACTTATTTTGCTTTTGTTGTAACTTATATTTATATTCATAATCATTTTTATTACCTTATAAATAATATTTATCAGTGATTCCATATCATAATACTGATTGATCTACTTACGAGGGTAATGTCTAGGATAGATTTAGTGAGTTGTTTAAAGTGAGATTTCCAAACAATATACTTTGTATACCAAACAGACCCTACATCTGATATGATCTTATCTGGTTATCCTTATCAAGTATATATCAATATTCAAGCATTTATATATATATATATATATATATATATATATATATATATATATATATATATATATATATATATATATGATATACGTGCTCATTATCTGTATTCTTGAAATCTATGTTCAATGAAATAATATGATCTTGATTTTATCGTATATGTATTTTTTTTACTTATAAAATGTTGGGTATTGAAGGGTTATAAAAGATGAAAATGATGATTAGAGGCCATGACTAATATAGTATTCATATGATGTACTATATCCCCCTTGTGGTTGCGTTATTAACATATATTGCTAAGGAATCCCTGAAGTGGTATTGTCTACTCATTTCTTACGATGATCCTTAGGATAGGTCCCTTATGATTATCATTTTTGGATCAGAGAGTGAAAATAACAAGAATGGGAGATCAAGATAAATGTTTGATGTGAAATACATAATTAAAGGATTTTATTATTGTGGGTTGAAAACCCTATGTGCTTACCAGGCTCCCAAGCCTGAACTACTCAGTTTCTTTGTATCACATGTAGCGGTACGAAAGAGCATGGATGATGAGTTGAAATATACTGGGAGATTTAAGGAGCTTTTAGGCTATTAGTTTATTAAATTATTGTAAGGCGTATAATGAACAAGTTTATGTTTATGTTTTGTATCAGTTATGACATCTCAAGTTTTTATATATTAATGAAAACAATTTCTTCTAAAATGTTTTGATATTGATATTATCTCACATTAAAATAATGTTTTGGGAAGAAATTGTGTAATAAAAGAACACTATAAATTAAATAAGAATAAACTCGGGCCATGAAATTGAGGTTGCCACAGTTTGTATTAGAGCATTAGTTTAAGCAAACTATGAATTTTGGAAAAATTCTAGACTTAAACTTAGAATGCTAATTGATGATCGTGTGGTGTGTATCCAAAATATTTTAGGTTGTATACCTGAATTGACACAAGCACTAGAATACTTTAGGGTATGTGCCTTAATTGCTATCATGTGCTAAATGATTTGTATGCTTTAGGTTTCTTACCAAGATTGCTATTTGAAAAGGATTTAGGGTCTATTGCCGACCTTGATTTGGAAATTTTATCTATTAAGGATTCTAAATGTATAATTAATGTATTAGAACTTGCATATAACTTTTCAGAGCAATAAGGAGGATTATGTGTATAAACATAAATAAAACCTTTCCTATCATAATATACTCAAGATTCCAATACACTGAACAATTGTTTGGTGTATGGAATGTCATGGCGAGAACACATAGTGGACTGAGAAATGATAACAAAAATCATCGGCCTGAGCATCAACGTGTGATGGGATGTGCACCATTATATTCGGTTTTTATTCAAAACTTAGTTTCAAAAACATAAGATTTAGTAACGGAAGACTTTGATTTTTGAACAACATAAAACAAGTTTATAACCAACCATGGATCTTCTTGCAAAGTTTGGAAAGAAAACAAGCACAAAAGGAGAATATGGAGAAATAACAAGCATTGTAGTTCTTTAAGTCCTCTTGGGAGGCTTGGAAGTTGATGGAGAATGTGGAACCTTTGAGACACTAATAAGTTACCAACTTGATGTAGATTCTAGTCCATAAACTCTTACACTCTTGAGCTTAAAGTTCATAACTGAAGTATGAACTTCAAGTGAGTTAAAATGCAAGTGTTCTTAACAAAACTAGAGAAAGTGAGAGAGAGCTAACAAGTTATGGTTTTACCTATAAATAAACACACCAACAATGAAAGCCTATAGACATTTAAAGCATACACTTAATCTAAAGGTTCTTAACCATTAACACCTTTAGACAAGATTGTCCCTCATGCTTTCTCCCATGCCTTTACTTTTGAATAACCAATGATGAAAGCCATGTTTTCTTTTTTCTCCATCAATTTTCGGCTATACATCTCAAAAATAAGAAAAGAGTTTAATATTTTATAAACTAAGTTTATAAAATACAACTTTAACTTTTTGGTAAAAGACAAAAGAATTTATCCAGTCCAAAATGTTGTACATGACTTAATTAATCATACCATATGATATTAATAACTTACCTTGTAACATCCCAAAATTGAGACCCAAATTTTTTTGTTTTAAAGTATATTACTTGTAAAAACAGTTAACAGAAATATCATTGACATCCTTTCATACATAAAGTCAAAAATCACAAGTCTCAAAACCATATGAACAAATAGTATAATATCATAGTAGAATCCCAGGTTTCTCAAATGCGGAATATCCTATGTGAATGTGTGAGGCGTTGCTACCCCACCGACTCCTTCCCCTTAGATGAAGAGGTATCTGAAACCAAAACTACACTACTAGAAAACAACCCTTTAATGATGCGTAAACAATGACACTCGCTGATAAAGGACGCGCATTTGTGCGTGCCCTAAAAATAATGTGAATTTTGCAAAATTTGAAGGATAGAGGACACGCATTTGTGCATGCCCTAAAATTAGTGTCCAACAAAAAAAAAAATTAAACACGTCGGGCACCTATCATAAAAAAGCGCGTCATGTAAATGTGTCGCTTTATATTTTTTTTAAGGAAGGCGCGGTCTCTGGTTTTTAATAGCCCATGGGGGGAAATGAAATCCCAAAAAATTAAACACCCCGCATCTAAAATCCCTACCAAAAAACCCTAATAATCCTTTAAGCAGTTCGTCGTCCTCTACCTCTACCTCTACCTCTACACTTAATCTCTCTCTCTCTCTCTCTCTCTCTCTCTCCCTCTCTCTCTTTCTCTCTCTCTCTCTCTCTCCCCCCTATGGAATCAGATTCTTGTAAGATCGAAACCCTAATCGAAGCCCTAACTACGACATGTCTTACCAACCGTGATCTTCAAATCAAAACGAAAGCGATGACCACCATGACAACCGTCGGCTATACAAACCTTACCAAGATCTTATAGAGTCCCCTCACAAACCCTGTATAAACTTCCCACATCTTCTGAATACCTCTTTCAAGAGGAATCCATCGCTCAATGACATTCATGGGGCGAAAACCTAACATACTACACCGACATCGGTTACCTCAGCGGCGCAGTAGTTGGCACCGGGAAAGGTTTAGTAGAGGACGTGAAGGCTTTTGAGGCTGGAGACACCATAAAGCTTCGGGTTAATCGGAATGAAATGCGTGGTGGCTAGATTAGCGATTGGAGCGCTTTACAAGACGGCGACGAGCCCTAGGTCGGCGACTGTTGCCGGAGCTATTGGTGGAATAGCGGTGGGTTTAGTCACAAATAAATTATTGTAGACTTTGATATGGGAATTTTATCAACACAGGTTTCTGTGGCTTTATTGGTTGATGAATATTTGTTCAGGTGAGAGCACAGATTGAATATTTGGTTGATGAATATTTGTGATGTTTGATTATAGCAGATATGTAACGACCCAATTTTCACGTCCAAAAATTTCATTTCTGATTAAGTGATTTGCAAAACATTTGTCACAAAATATCATCCGATCATATCATTTAATAAAAACATGTCTCGTATCTGAAAACCGAATCGTAAAAACATAATAATGTCAGAGTACAAATACCAGAATATCTCATAGTGCGGAGAACAAAGAGTGTGTGTATGATGTGCCGCTACTACGCCAGCTCCTTCCCCTTCGCTGAAGAGGTACCTGAAACCAAAACTATAAACTGTAAGCACGAAGCTTAGTGAGTTCCCCCATCGTACCACATAACATACAATCACATAGCATACATACTGCCGGGGAATTTTGAGGTGCCCGACCTACCCGGTACGACCATTCTGGGGTGCCGTCCTACCCATGCGGCCATTCTGGGGTGCCGTCCCACCCATGCCAAGCCATTATGGGGTGCTGACCTACCCGTCGGTCCTAAAAACCTACCCTCGGGGACTATTCCACCCCTAACTGCTACTATCACATATATCATAACATAAACATACTATCAGACATATCTGGGGTGTCCGAACTACCCTTCGGTCCTAACAACCGAACTTGGGGACTAATCCCCTCCTACTACCGCTATAAAAAATAACATATCATGCCAACATATAAACATATCAGCACATATTATCAGACATATCTGGGGTGTCTGACCTACCCTTCGGTTTTAACAACCGAACTCTACTACTATCACATATAACATATCATGCCAGCATATAACATATCAGGTAGTAGCAAACCTGGATGATATCACAAAGACAATCATCTAATCATACAACTCCTACTGGTGGGCTGGCATTGTGGCCGTAGACCCATCGCTACTAGATGGTAACTCACCTCGTAGTAGCTACTGATCTGTACGGGAATCCTCTGACTGCTGCCGCTGCTGCTCCGGAAATCCTCCAACTATAATTCCCACAAAACACTTAGTCATACACCGTTAACTGTTCTTAGGGTAAAATGACCATTTTACCCTTGACCAAATCAAAGTCAAAGTCAACTTCTAGTTGACCTGAATCGTCGGGTTGGCTCGCCAACTCACCGAGTCCCTATCCTTCCATTTGTCCTTATACCCGTATCGACTCGTCGAGTTAGGTGACGACTCGACGAGTTTTCCTTCTAAATGAACAATGACTGAATCCTCATCCGACTCGTCGAGTTGTATGAACAACTCATCAAGTTCATCTTCAACTGATACACATGTCCTGTCCTTGACTCGCCGAGTTGTATGAACAACTCGTCGAGTTCATCTTCATCCTTAAGAAGATTGCCTTGGACTCACCGAGTTTGCTCATGCACTCGCCGTGCCCCATGAACTTCCAGAATAATGGCTTAGTCTAGAACGTTGGGTCACTCCCCGGGACCCCCTAAAACCTTTCCACACTCAACTGGGTCCTTATGACGCTCAAATGATATGGGATAGATACATTGGACTCGTCGAGTTGGTCACATCCTCTCACTAAATCTTCGATTTCTGATGTACAACCCTTGATCAATAGATAGATCTATGCTTCTACAATCGATCTAGCACGTAAAGTTACAACCTTTACGTGTTTGCATGGGAATTTGAGCTCAAAAGGTCCTTAAACAAGCTCTCTCAATGCATGGGGCCTTCTTTGAGCGCAATAGCCACTCCTTTTTGCCTTGTAACCCCCCTAAGGACCTAGATCCGAAAACATCAACTCCACACCATGCTTGCAATCATGGTTGGTGACCAAAATGGCTTAGAAAAGCCCTAGAACTCCACAAAATGGGATCTATCAAAAGAACAAACAAGGTATAGACTTTATACCTTCTGTAGACTGCAAATGATGCTCAAAATCGGATCCTTCTAGCCTCCTCTTGATCCTTCAAGCTTTTCCTTCCTTCCTTAGGTCACAAAAGCACCAAAATCACTCCAAATGCCTTAGATTGCTTCAATAACGGCTAGGGTTTTCGATGGGGGTCTTCTGGGAGCAAATGGGACGAAGGAGTCCAAGTTAAGGTGTTTAAATAGGGTGCAAACTCCCGGGTTAGGGTTTTTGTCCAGATAGGGCCTACTCGCCGAGTCTGGGACCCGAATCGTCGAGTCCACAACTTAAACCCCGCGTCTCTTCCCGCTTCCACTCGGCGAGTTGGTCCTTTAACTCGTCGAGTCCAAGGCCCAAAATGCAAAACATTTTAAAGAATTAATAAAAGAATACGTACCAAGAACCAGGTGCTACAAGATACAGGGGCTGTAACGCTTTAAATTTATCATGTCCTGATTGTTGTGACTATACAACACGAAGTTTAAACTTGTGTGTTGTTGGTGAGTCTGAGAGAGGAACAATATACCCAAATTACCCTCGTTGTAATTGTCGTCTTGTGAGACAGGTTGGTTTTCATCTCAAAAGCCTCCAAATCATTCTTTACTAAATTTACTGATTCAATTACATGTGCCCCCATGGTATTCTTTGCCTCTACTCCTGTTGGACGAATTCTGACAAGGAGTTCTTTGGTAACTAAATTCAATTAATTAATTTCTAACCTTTTGGTAACATATTTACTATCTTCTGTAAGGCCTTATCTGATATAACTGTGATTTGCTCTTGTGTACTCGATTGCTGCTGGTATTGAACTACTTGCTATGATTTTCATTATGGCCTCAATGACATGGCAAGCTCTCATTGTAGCCATCTTTGGTATCGTGGCTTAAAAATACGTTCAGGTGAATACTTTAAATCTTTTTTTTTGTCATATATAAAAGCTGAAGTCTCTATTAACATGATTACATCTTGTTGAGAATCACAAGGATATTATCAACCAGCTACAAGGGAACTAATAGGAATCAATGGAACCACAAAAGCACATGTGATGAATTACGCATCTGAAACGTCTCTTGGAGTGGCAAAAATACGAGCATTCATGATGCAAGATAGGTTCTTTAAGGACTATATGAGGCTAGTGGATACAAATGTAAGTACTTTCATTTTCTCAAATGCAACCTTGGAATGGTTGGTTTTGAGAATAGAAGCCCTTTCGAACCTGACGATGTTCACTGCTAGTTTTCTCCTGGTTTTCATACCAAAGTGTTTTGTGCCTCCAGGTTTGTGATTTCCACTTCCCACTTTTCTTCATATTCATTTGAAGACAACATTACATATATATTAAATCGATACTTGAATATTTGTACAGGTTTGGTTGGGCTATCTCTTTCTTATGCACTGACACTGACGGGTACCCAAGTGTTCTTGACTAGATGGTATTGTAGCTTGGCCAATTATGTGATTTTAGAAGAACGGATCAAAAAGTTCATGAACATTCCATCAGAGCCACCATCAATTGTCGAAGACAATAGACCACCCTCATCTTGGCCTTCTAAGGGACGGATACAGTTCCCGGATCTAAAGGTAAAAATAATAGCCTACCTTTCAGTCCTACTAATAAAGAAATAAACGCATCTATTAAAGAATTGTGTCAAGACTCAAGAGTATGGTGCCACTACTTTCCAAACTACAATACTACTTAGATATCTTAACTAGTGTATTAGTAACCCACTTGTTGCATTTTCTTAGATGTAGTAGATTTGACCAGCAGATGGACATGGGTTATATTTGTTATTTAATTTATAATGGGTCAAATAAAATTATCGTACGGGTTACGGGTTGAAAGTTTCCAATGCATGTATTGGTTGAGCATGCTTATCGCTAAGCTATATATATCGAGCCTTGTGTGATTGAATCTATAGTTCGTTCACTTGGGCATAAAATTGCTGAAGGAAAGTTACCAGTTAAAATTGCTTTTGGAATTATCAAGAAATGAAGCTTTAAGAAATCACATTGGAAATGTTCAAGGATGCATGCTACTTTTGGTCACCATGTCCAACAGTGAAGACACTCAAGCTGCCATTAATGCACAAAAGCTTATGGATTCTCTTTCTTCCTCTGATCAAAATGTCATCCAAATGGCAAAAGCTAATTACTTTACACATTCCTTCATCAACTATCTTCAAATATTAATTTATACAAAGCCTTTTATTACAATATCTTCAGTACCATTGAGACATTTTTTCTCATGTTCTGAAGAAGTGAAGATGAGCATGGTGACAACAATAGCAGAAATGGAATTCACAAATCACAGTAAATCATCTTTATTTGACAAAGGTGCACTGGGCCCACTTCTTGACTTAGTTTCATATGTAAACCCTAGATTGAAAGAAACAGCAGCTAAAGCACTTTGTAATCTCTCAACCTTAGAAAAAAAACAACACCCAAATGATCACACAAGGTTATGTAACTCTATTGGTCAATCTTCTCTACAATCACAAGTCATCCCATTCTTTACAACATAAGGTAGCATCAATCATCATGTATCTTGCCACATCGACCATGTCACAGAATTCAGAAAATACCCTTGTTTCGTTATTCCAATCTGATGAAGATATTGATAACTTTATAAGTTGCTTGTATATGGTTGATATGTGTATTTATATATATATTTATGTATAACATATCTTAATATTTTAGCCTTTATTATTATTATTTAGAACTAAAATATACTTAATATGCTTTGAAATATTTAATTACAGTTAAAATGGAAGATGGAATGCAAAAGAAAGAGAATGGAGCGGAAAAGATGCAAAAAGGATATTGCTGGCAGATTGACGCCTCTTCAGTGTTTCGGGTATATCTGATGACTCACAAGTCCAATTGACGAGATTCAAAATGTTCTGAAAACTAAACTAAATTTCCTACGACTTATGTGAGAGGGACTTTTGACTAATTCGACACTTATCTTATCCAAAATCGGCCTTGAAGATGAAGCATAAAAGCTGGACGAAAATTCCCTCCAAGTTACTTATTCCCCAAGCACCACTTTCCTTATCTTTATTTGCTTAATCCCTAAGCCACATTAGTTTCCTTATTCCAATCCAACTCTAATATTCCATATAATTCCATCTCCATCAACTATAAATACCCAATATCATTCCACCAGTTTCATAATCTATGATATTCCACTTCGACTTGTGCAACAAGAAAACTTCATAGTTGCCGTTTTGAGGATCTAGGAGGCGGCCGGAAGGCCGTTAAACTAACGGGAGCGGAGATCGGAAGGATTGAAGAGCGGATACATGTCGGTAGTCATATGGGTTGTTAACGTGACCATGTTTAGCATTCCATTGTGTTACTATTCTGTATTTAGTTTCTGATTTAGGTGTAAAAACGTTTTACTTTGCGTTTATGATTGAATGAAACTTTGATTATTAGACTAATTCCTATATTAAATTGTTTGTTTGTGTTTAATTTATCTTGCTAAGTTTGTTAAAAGATCCTTACGTATTAATGATAATTATTTGCTGTTAATTGTTAAGTAAATTGAGTTGTATGAACATCTGCTTGATTGCTTGTCTCTTATGATTTTGATGACCATCGAGATTATAAGTCTAGGAATAACAAATGTGAAACTAGGATTAACTTGGGAATAAGTAAGTTAATGTGTGAGCCTTGTTTGATGACCATCAACAAGAGGTTAATTGAATGACTAATTTGATTAACTATACTTACAAGTTTTGCTTGATACGAACTGAACACTAGGAAGCATGTTAGTTTAATCAACTGATCACTGTTTGAATTGACTTGTTTGCTAAAGGATTAGTTGTAGTGAACGCGAATCTAATCATTTTAGGAATCGTTGAACATAAATAAATGAATTTATGTATGCAATTGTCTATGTTTTTAAGGTGTAATTTATCTAAATCAAAGTACCTGAAGAGATTTGTTTTCCTGTTAGTTTATCGAAAGTTGTTAATTAATTGTTAGTTTGAGATTTAATATACTATTTCTTTATTCTTTCATGTGACATGTAACCTATAATCAAATATTTTAAATTAATTCACCACCGTTCCCTATGATCGACACCCGACTTACCTAAGCTATACTGTAATCTGACTAGGTACACTGCCTATAAGTGCATAGTTAGTCTAAGTTTGTTAGGTCATAAATATTAAAATTAGTGGGTACTTTTGTGCACATCAATGGTGATGTCATCTTTTGGTGTAACTAGATTATTTTTGTGTCTACGACAGTGTTTTACAAAATACTAGAAGAAAGGGTCTGGAAAAAAGACAAACTTGAAGCTTTTATGTAGCTTCAATGAACTTTGTTATCTTCATTGAATCATTATTCTTACTAATACTTGGTTTCTTAATTAACTTGATGCAACTCTTATTAGCGGACTAACATTAGGCCTCATAAACCCTAGTCTTGGATGCCTTGCTCACAAATATCATGTAGCAAACCACTTCCTTCAGATCTTAAAGGAGAAACCTTCTGTTTTTAGGATAATAATATGAAAAATGTTTTTGATTATGTTGTGTTTAGTATTGAGAAGGATTATGTGATTGATTAGTTGACATTTATATTTATTTCTTTTCTTGTATTAGGTACAAAGTATGATTTGGATTATAAACTTCCTAATAGATCAGGACAAAACTTCAAGTCAGTAAATGATATGGTTGAGATATTGAAGAAGGTTAGCACCATGTTCTAAAAAATAAGTCATAAAATTGTCTTGAGTATTTAATGGTGGTTGATGGTTTTGTTTTCTTAATGGAGTTTAGAAATGGAAAGATAGTTCAATAGCAAATTCAGTACTTTCTTGTGTATAAGTTCTATTAGAATACACATATTTTTGAACCCTTTGAGATTTATCCATTCGTCTACTATTGGAATGATTATTTGTATGACATTAACTTTTGTGCAATGTATTGTATTTTTTGTATATGGTATTTTATTTTATATTATGAGACATGAAATGCAAATTTAATTTGAAAATTAGTAAATCTATAAATATATATTTTTTAAAAATTTAAAATTACGATACATAAAAATGTGTGTCATCTTCATTTATGACATGGCCTTTCTTGACAGCGGCTTTAATGATACGCATTGCGTGTCATAAATGCGTGTCGTCTATAGAGGACGCGCAAAAGTGCGTCATCTCTCGTTATGACAGGGCCTTCCTTGACGCACATTTGCGCATCTTCTGAGTGTTTTACGATGCGCAATGAGCGTCGTAAAAGGTTGTTTTTCTAGTAGTGCTAAAAACCGTAAGCACAAAGCTTAGTGAGTTCCCCCATCATACCCATACCAAATAATGCATGATATTTGGTATCTTTCAACCAGTAACTGTCGGGCATAGCCAGGAGCTGGGCTCCTCCTCGGTATATTTCAACCGGTAACCGATAATTAACCTCCCATTCGGTATCTTTCAACCGGTAACTGGGAGCTACCCTCCCCTTCGATATCTTTCAACCGGTAACCGGGGACTATTTCACCCCCTACTATTGCTAACACATATCAAGCACAATAAACATATCAAGCACAATAATCATATCAAGCACAATTAACATATCTCATATCAACACTAGATAATTATCACAAAGACAATCATTTATCCAACACTCTTACTGATGGGTCGTCATTGTGGCCGTAGACCGACTCCTACTAGGAGAAAACTCACCACAAAGTCTTGTAGTGTTTGCACTGATCTCGGTATGAAAACAACTCTCCTCGAATCCTCAATCCCTACACAACAACTTTTCTAACTTATCAGTTCATTTTCGTAACCCTTACAAGGGTCAACTCAAGTCCAAGACAAGGTCAAGGTCAACACCTTGGTCAATGGTCAATCATCTGGTCAAAGTTAACATTTGTTTGACTCAACTCGCCGAGTTGGTCCACCAACTCGTCGAGTCCCCATGTTCACCTACTGCCATAATCCCGTCCTTACTCGTCGAGTATAGCAAGAGCTCGATGAGTTCGCAATAACCCATCTGACTATCTTCAACCGACTCACTGAGTTCGTCCTTAAACTCGTCGAGTTCATCTTCATCCATATGAAGATGTTCAGTCTATGACTCACAGAGTTCATTCTTGAACTCGTTGAGTCTGTCTTCATGTGGTTAGGACATTACCTTGAACTCGCCGAGTCCTATGATTTCTAGGTGCAAAACAAACCCCTAGTAGGCTGAGTTTTCCTTCCACTCAACCAAAACCACTTCCAGAAGACGTTTGGGGGAAAATGCATCCTGACTCGCCGAGTCACCCAAATGACTCGCCGAGTCCCTCCTAGTACAAAACTATACACTCGATTATAATAGGTCTTAATGCATCAAAACCCTAGATCTGATTTCCTAGTGTCCATTTCATATGTAAAGCTACAAACTTGATGTCCATGCATGGGGTTTTTGGCTCCAAAATCCATGAAAATGGGTTTATAAGATGCATTGGCTTCCATTGGCCATAAAGTTGGCACCTTTATGCCATGGGAACACTCAATGGTTCAAGATCTGAAGTGCAACTCCATGATACACACTCATTCCGAATATGGCCTTAGCAATGCCCCAAGATGATAAGATCTAAGCCCTAGAGGAGATCTATCAAATGAGAAGTCAAGGTTGAAGCTTTTTACCTTGAATGAGATGGAAATAAATCAAAATCTTTGGATCTACTAGTCTTCTTTTTGATCTTCCAAGCTTGCTTCTCTTCTTCAAACTTCAAGCTACCACAAAACGCACAAAAATGGCTCAGGATCACTCAAACAAGTTTAGGGTTTCAATCTAGGGCTTCCCTGAGTTGGGAGGGTTAATGGAGGTTGGTTTGGGGCGAGATAAAATGTTTAAATAGGGTGCAAAGCCTAAATATTAGGGTTTTTTCTAGACAACTCCTACTTGTCGAGTCGGTCCCCCGACTCGTCGAAGATATCACTAAAACCCCCCGCATAATGTCGAGTCTACTCGAGGAGTTGGGTCTCCAACTCGCCGAGTCCCAAAGTAGGATACCAAAATACTTGAATTTAAATACATACCAGGAACCATGTGCTACATACCTCCTAATGAAAATTATCATTTCCATAAAATAAATAACTTCCAATTAATTATAAGAATTTATTGAATATTTATTAAAAACAATTTCTAAATAATCAATTATATCATGTTGTTGTTAGTATGACCCTTATGATCATATGTTAATTAGCAATATCACTTTAATATGACTCTTTAGCTTACTAGAACTTTCAATATCCCACTTGCGCAAGGATCCTATTAGATTAATATAGACAACGGTGAACATCTAACAACATTTCACGACCCCCATTAACATACGACTTTGTGGCATTCTATCAACACCTAATTCCCAAAAATCTCAAAGCGACAACTGGTGTATAAGGTAAGTTTATCAGTTATCCCTTTGTCACAAACATCATGTTGACCTTGAGTTACAGATCACAATCAATCTCATTATTTGTTCAACTTTTGGGAAGACGCCTTAGATGTCTAACTCTCAACACATAAGAGGGAAAAAAAATCCCATCTTGAATACATAAGCCTCTTGCATAGTTTACACTATACCTAAAAATGACTTTTATAACTGCCCGATTAAGGACCAACATTTGGCCATATCAAAGCACAACACTCCCTACAATTAAGTCCCACTATGTATCTCATATGTGTTAAGGATACAAAGTCAATACCTTTTAATCAAGTATCGCTCTTGATAGTGATCCATAAGGTAATCTTGAAGCGGTTCAGTTCAATACTAGTTCTCTGACAAGTACCTATGAAAATTGGTTACAACCACTTTCCAACTTTCATTTGGTGAGATTCAAACAATCCAATTCATATTAGTCTTACTTTATATTTAATCCCTCAATTATAACTATGAACTTTTTTAGGATAATAATATTATTCACAGATTAAACATGTTAATATAGAACACAACAAGTATTGATGTGATGATCATATCCCATTATATCAAAACATTATATAATAGTTGTTGTCATAATGTTCTAATATCCAAATACTAAATCCAAATCAAAATCCCATTTCTAGAATAATAACGTCTTACAACTAAAGTGTGACCATTCATACTTAGCTCAAAAGAAGGACTTTATTAATGGGTTCGACTACACTTAATTTGTGTGAATTATGCAAATACTATCATCTCCATATTTCCCTTACTCTAAGTATAGTTAAATATCTTGGAGAATATGATTGGTGTTCTTTCGTGACATAGAGTCTCTTAGCTTGATTAAGTATACTCTCAAAGTTACAAATATTTCTATGTGGTCCTTGAATGGAAAAAATCAACATAGTTTTTCAATGAACTCATTCATCCAATCACATTTGATTTGAACTTCTAAAGTAGCGTATTGTTATTTTGTAGTAGATTGTGTCATTATGTTTTTCTTAGACCTTATTCCAACTAAAATCACTCTTCATCCTGTAATGAAGTCATAATCCAATTATAATTCATAATTATATATATTTGTTTAGAAATCAAAATCATGTGTAGCTCTTTACATGAAGATTTTTATTTTAAACTAATTATCTCATATACATTCTCTCAATTCTTCTTACGTACTCTTAGAATGTTATTATAGTCATCCGATGACTTAACCATGTATCTAATTGGTATCTTATCATATGCTCACATCATGATTATATACCATGTTTTATGTATAATATGGCATAAATGATGGATTCATTTGCTGTAACACCCACAGATATAGGCTACTCAATTTAGAGACAATGAGCATCAAAAATAAGTTTTTGATGGAAGATTATTTAGAAGGATTAATCTTAACCAAGTTATAGTATATGTTACAAGGGTTCCGTACATATAAAGAACGCCAAAATCCGAGTTGTAACAAAGAAGTTATGGCCCGTCGAAGTTTTACGGCGAAACCGGCACGACATCGCGTAACGTAAAAAGTGAATTTTTGATAAAATAATTTTTATCCTTAGACATGTAAATGAAAGTTGTAATATACATTAAACCAAGAGTGTGCATAAAAAGAACGTGAAAATCTGACTTCGTATGAGGAAGTTATGATTTTTCTAAGATTTGGCATACTAGTGCACAACCCGAAATTCAAATTTTAGATCGATCGATTTTTGGCCAACGCAACCTAAATGAGAATTGAAGATCTCATTAATAGTAGCGCAACGGTAAAAAGACAGATGAAAACGGACGTTGGATAAAGAAGTTAAGAATTTTTAACGGATTTTTCCGGTCCCGGTCTGTTAAAAATATAACTTTAAAAAATAAAGTCAAAATTAGCCGACCGAGTCTAAATGAAAGTTGTAGAGAAAATCTCCACCTACACGTGGATATAAAGAGCGTCAAAAATGGAGTTCCAATGAACAAGTTACAAATTATAATAGCATATATACGTATTAAAATAAAGTATAAATGATATATATGTACACATATATATGCATATGTATATATCATTAGAAAGGTATCGACGATGCAGTCATTATAAGACTAGTGTTGAATACTTTCGACATTAGTTTAGTACAAATATTGTTAAATCTATTTAAAATAGTATTATAAAGGGGTGTTTAGTTGTTTATATAACTATAAGGTCATTAAGTAACTATGAGGGTAGTTTTTGAAAATTCAATTACTATAAATAAGAGCCTTTGGCTCTCATATTTCTTGCACCATTCTCTTGGTTCAAGAGTCTTTCTCTTTTTATCCCCCGAGCATTTCGGCCCCTCGTGATTCGACTTCTCTTTCTGTAGTTTTAGTATAGTAAGGTGAGCACTAAAGCGCTGCACGGATCTTTCTTAGAAAGATTCAGCAGCGAAATTCTGCCCCTGCAAAGCCCGACTACTAGCTAAAACTCCCTTGTAAGTAAGCTATGCTTACCCTATTCTAATATAGCTTATATTTAAAATTAGTATTGTTATTATGAACTTATAATAAATATTTGTGCTATTATTATGACTTATATAAGTGTCGTTATAATATCTTTTTAACTACTCGCGTTACAGAGAATCTGGTTTAAAGGGCCACATAGGGTTGTTGGATTTCAGAATTGTTATATGTCAAAATGGTCCTGCCCTCCGGTGTTTTATGACTGGCCCTTGTATGTACATAGTAGTTGGAAAATATTGTTTAAACGTATAAATAATAATAATAATTAGTCACGGTAAATATTAGACTAAAATCTAGTGGTAATAATATTAGGTTTCATCTAAGGAAATTATTTTTAAGAAGCGAAGCGTTATCTGAGTTCAAAATCACCAACTTAACAAATGAGTGCATAGTCCCTTTCATGAACATCATTTTAGTACAAGTATTTATTGAAGTATTAAATATATGTTTATGTGCGAATTATTTGATGTTGCCTAAGATACATGTTAAAGAACATACCTGATAATATATTATGATTTAGGATAAAGAGTAAACCCAAATTAATTATAAGGAATATTGGGTAGTATCTTCTTATGAGTACGAGTGAGATATACACTGAGAATAGAACTTTAAAATATGTCATTGATCCAGGAGCATGGATTCGACATAGTCATTGTCCCTAGTCCGAGAGTATGGATTGGACATAGTCAATTATCACTAATCCGGGAGCATGGATTAAGACATGGTCAATTGTCGTTAATCCGAGAGTATGTATAGGACATAGTTATTTGTCATTAATCTGGGAGTATGGATTTAGACATAGACATTTGTCCCTAGTCTGAGAGTATGGAATGGGCATAATTATTGATCCGAGAGCATGGATTAGATTTGAGAGTATGGATTAAGTAAAGAGGTAAAGTTTAAGGTTGGAGAGTATGGATAGTGTCGTTGGGAGGAACGACGGGGTGGGGGTAAGGGGTCGTTTGATAGTTGTTGATTGGGTTAGAGCTGACTGGGTTAGAAATACTGACTGGGTCCACATCTGACTGAATTTATGCTGTTTGATTATTTATCTGGCTGATTGTGCTGAATAATAAAAATGACCATATTATCCTTATGTTGTCTTTTTGTGCTGGATGGAATAATTATAAAAATAAAAATTATCACATAAAATCCAAATTAAACATACATAATTTAAAATCCAAATACAAAGTGTAATATAAAACCCAAATACACATTGTCTACATAATAAAAAAACTATATCATTTAACGTGAACTATTTGAAAGCAACTCAGTAGCAATCTGGTCACGCAAAGTAGTCATATACTCAACCGCCTCTGAACCCCATTCTATCCCTTCTATGTTTTGGCCCTCACTTCCTCCACCTCCCACATTAGGAGTAACCATAGTGTTTTGTTCAATGTTCGTAAATAGGTCATCTTGAATATCATATTTCCTTATAAAATTATGGACCGTGACACAGGCAATGACTATGTCTCTTTGCACTGGAAAAGGATAAGGAGTCGTACGTTTTAAAATTGGAAATCTCGCCTTCAATACACCATAAGCACGTTCAATGATATTTCTAAGTTGTGCATGAGCATGATTGAACTTTTCTTCCTTAGTTAAAGCTCTGTTTCTTCGAAAATCGGCTAACCAATACCTAGTATTGCGGTAAGGAGCCATAAATCCACGGGTGTTGGTGTATGCGACATCACAAAGGTAATATTTATCTGTAGATGGGTGACAAATTAATCATATAAATAATATAGATAATAAAACTTATAGAAAAATGACAAACCTGGTGGAGGGAATGGAAATCCAGAAGTCGGATTAAATGCAACTTCTTTCAAAACTTTAGAATCGTGTGCTATGCCCTCCCATCCAGCCCATACAAAGGTGAATATCATATCAAAATCACAAATTCCTATTAAATTTTGATAACATTCACCTTTTCCTCTTCCCATATAGCGAGTTTGTTCATCAACTGGCACAACTGCATGTACAAGTGTTCCATCTAGTGCACCTAATGCTCCAGGAAATATGTTTTTTAGCCGTCTATGTCGTTCCGAGGTATTTCTTGTTGTATTAGAAGATGTTGGTACAATAATTTCTCTTGCAAAATACATCATTGCTTTTAGCACTTCATGAAAACATTGATGAATCATTTGTATGGAGTGGTGAAACCTTTCTTTAACAGCTCGAAAACGTTCATTATGTACTATAACATGTAAAAATATAGCCATTTTTTCTTCAACGCTTATTGTCCTACTATGTTGCAACCAATTTCTTTGAGTAAAATGATTGCATAATAATACAAATGCATCTTGTGAAAGATGCATCATATCAAAACATTGTATAGGACATCCGTATATCAAATCTTGTGTATATGCATGCCCGGTTTCTTCCGATTCGTTAGCTTTTATTCTTTCAATTATTTTTTTCCTTTTTCGAACCAACATCAACCAATAGCATGAGAGTATAAGGAAACCTAAAAACTCACCTTCCTTATCCATAAGTAACCTGTTACATGTTAAATACAAATCATATAACATTTATAACATAAACCATAACAATAATCAATAACATTAAAATGGATGCCATATAACTCTATAACCTAAAACTCCATCACATAAAAATTTCATAACGTAAAAGTCAATACCAAATAATAATCCTAAACATAACACATAAACAACCTAAACTTAAAAATCCTAAACATAACACATAACAACCCTACACATAAAAATCCATAACATGTACCATAATACAAATCCATAAAGCATAAAGCCAAAAACATCCTAAAGTCATACTAAAGTCAACTAAGTAATCCAAAATTCTTTCCCGCACTTTTCACCCATAACTCACAAGTCGAAGACTCGCGGCGTAACCAAATTTTCCTGTTACCAGCATTTTAAGCGAACAACATAAGAGCAGTGATGTATTTCGGATCAGAATTTCCCCACTCCAAGCCTTTCAATTTTTCAATACATTCATCCATCTCCTTGTCAAGATTATTAGTTTGCGCGAACGCCTGAGCCGCCTTCATAATTTCCTTGCCAACCTCTCTTATGTCATCATCAACTGAGTCTGTAGGTGCATTTTGCTTTCGTCTTTTGTTTTTGGACCGACCAAACGAATCTCCACTTGCATGTGATGCACTTGTAGGGGGTACAGTTGAAGCTAAGGCTGGGATCTCCATTTGAGGTGGTGTATCTACCATCTCAATATCCTCATAATCTTGTGTAGTAAAGACTTCTGTAGGGTGAGGGAGTGTCGAAGATGGTCCCCAACTAGCAGCACCAGTCGAGGTCGCACCGTCAAACAACTGGGTGCATAGATCAGGGTAAAGGAGGGGTGCATTTCTTAATTTCTCAACCATCTTGTTCAACTGTTTGAATAAATGATTTTATTATTAAAATTTTTAAAAAGTAATAATGTGTTTTAAATTAAAAGATTACCTTCGCCTCCGCTTTCCACTCTTCATCCGTCATTTGAAACGTGTTTGTGATAGGATTATAGACATTACCGGTTTTGTTTTTTAATTTCAACCAAACAACATACTTGCTTTTCAAGTAGTCATAACGATATTTCATTTGTTTTTTGTCAACAACAAAGTCATGTTCTTTTTTTAGTTTTTCAGCTATTGTATTCCATGAGGTACCTTTGAGACCACTACCCTCCCGACCGTTATTTGTTGGTTCTTCTATACATGCATCAAGAAAAGTTTTGTTCACAAAATCTGAAGACCAACTAGCTCTACTTCTCTTTTCTGCCATGTCTAAGGAATAAATGAATGGTAAACATGTTACACAAATATATACACATATTTACACACTTTAACACAAATACATGTGTATATATATATATATATATATATATATATATATATATATATATATATATATATATATATATAAAATTAGTAAATATGTCATATTTATAAAAATACAAAATTATTAAGAGATAAAAATATGTTATTAAGATGAAAGATACAAAATGATAAAACAATAAATAAATAATTCATTAAAAGATAAATAAAAATTATAGATTTTTAAAAGTAACAACAACAGTTAACAAAAATTAGATAACAAAAATATCATTCCTTTCTACTATTTCTTCCTGCAATTCCAACATTCACTTTCTACATATTAATTTCACATTACAACCTTCCCATTGAAGCTTCAAGAATTCATGAACCAAATATTATAATACATAAAACCAACTTAAAAAACTTCACATTACAAGCTCTATGACAACTTTTTTTTACTTCTTGTTTTCAAGAACCAAAATGGGTAAAATACATGGAAATCATTATATTTTCCTAGTTTTGTTGTTTAAGCATTTATATTTGCGTTTTTTCATTTGAACCTCCATATTTTGAAAAAGAAATTTTACTATAATTACAATGATAAGGTTGTCATTTTTTTTCATTAAAACTACTAAATATTATAAAACATATAAGCATATATACAAGCATACATTACATACTATATACATAAATACATAGGATATTGCGTCAGTTTACAAGTTTATAATGGGGTAATAACAAAAACAACATGCATGCTTCCATGAAAGCTTAAAGCCAAGAATTTAAGAATCCAAAAAGCAAAACCTCAATCTTAAAGCCAAGAATTTAAGAATCAAAAAGTAAAACCTCGATCACACGTTGATGAATCAAGAACATAGAAACTGAACATGCATGTTGTTGATGAATTGAGAAAAATAAGGACAGAAAAATATAACCCATACCTGTTGATGTTGTTGCTGTTGATCACGATTGCTACTCTTTTTTTATCGTGACTGGAACTCTCGCTGCTTCGTAATGGGAGGTTATCGGAGGGAGAGGATGAAATCAATCCTCGATTGCAAGTGTGGTAGGGCAACGTCGATATTTGTGTTTATTTTCTCGGTCCATCAAATAAAAAACAAGGACCGAGTTAGTTGTTTTTTATGGACCGAGTCCAAACATCTATAATTTCTATCAAACATGCCAATTGGTATTTTATGGACCCAGTCCCTCTTTGGACCCATTTAGACACGGTATCAAACAACCCCTAAGAGTTGCTTATATATATGGTGAAATTGTATATTTTGTGAGTTCTAAATTATATATATGATATAACATTGTGGGATTGAAATCCCTATGTACTCACCAGGTTTCCCAACCTAACCCACTCAATAAGTTTATTTGTATCACAGGTGTCGATATGAAGTTACATTACAATGAGAGATTAAGGAGATGTAAATCACTAGTGTTAATGATTGTAAGTTCTGTTTATGCTTATGTTACTATATTGACGATGACATCCCAACGTTTTAAAATGAATAAAATACATTACTTCGGAAATGCTTTGATAACGTATTTATCATGTTTTTTTGGGAACAAATTCCGCAACACTTTTCTTTAAAAGGTTACTCTGATTTTCAAACAAAGCATAAACAAATCGGTCTTTTCTGGCCATAAAATGGGGATGTCACATTTGCCAAGCAAATTGAATATAATTTCAACTAGTTCAAATCTATGGGCTAGGTACTTTTGAGGCTGACTCAAACTTAGTGTCGTGTGACAATGCTAAGGTTCATAAAAAGGAGTTTTGTCTCTTGATCCCGTTCAAGATATTGTCCATATATGCATAAATATATAAAACTTTTAACATTCATTTTATCTATCTCTATAGACTTTACATTCCAAGAATCTATCTTGTCCTTCCTAAGTCTTTCATCATAGAAAAACATTCTGAGTCAAGTTGAAAAGGCATGGCATGGTCAGAATGTAATCTCTTATGATTAAGTATGTCTCATTCATACAAGATTAGAAATGTCACTATTCTCCCACTAGTTCTTAGTAAACATACATGTTCTATTCATTTTGATATAAAAGCATACCTTATGATTTTATATTAAAATGATGATTTCAACCTTGAGATGTTTGCTTCATATCCATAAGTGGATCTCAAGCTTTACACATTTTTCTAGGATAATCATGGATTAAAAAAACCTCTAGGCTAATCTATATAGATGTATCTTCAAGTAGATGTCTATTAAGAAATTCAGTCTTTCTTGAAATGTATTTTCTATATCTCATATTGAGAATATGAAATTATAGTAAATAATATTCTTATTGATCTAATCATAACTACTTGTGAAAAAGGTTTGATCATAGTCAATGTCATGAGTATGATGAGGACCATAGTCGATGACATGAGTATGAGGAAATCCTTTTATAAAAAAATCTTGATTTAAATGTGTATAGTTATCCATGTAATGTATTCTTTCTAGAAGAACCACTTATTCCTTCAAGCCTTACTATATGAGGAAGGTTAATTAAGATCCTACTTGATTATTATACATGGATTACATTTCATGTTCATGACTCTAATTCATTTATCAGATTTGAGATCTGATATAGCATTTTGGTAGTTAATGGATTCGCTAGCAACCATCAAGAAGAGCTCACCAATGAGAGATTCCACATTTCTTAAGTCATAGATGACCTCTACCATTAATGCAAACAATTTGTATTTGTGCATACCTATTATTAGAGTTTAACAATCCCTTGTTAAACCCAGTGCCAACTATTACTACATTAGACTATAATTCTTGAACTGCTTCAAGTTCCATCTGCGTCCCACTTGCTTTGTCATTAGAAGCTTGTTTTCTATTAACTTAGCTTTCAGAAGAATCATAAAACTTATCATTGGTGGGTTTATATATAATAATATAAGCCACATTTAGAACATTATACAAATATACATTTAGTGGATTTCAGATTTAGAAGCTTTAGTCCAACATAGACTTCAAATGCACAAAACATTTAAATAACCTAGGGTTGGAGCCTTTCCATACTAAATCTTATAAATAAATTTTTTTTATCTACTTATTAGTTGGTATTTATACTCAAGGTACAATTGATAATGTTATAGGTGTAATCCCAAGTAAATAAAAGGAGGACATTTCTACTGATTAGAAAGTAAATAATACCAAGTAACATTTAATTCATCCTTTATTATCATTAAAGCTTTAAATAGTTCTTACCGGTTTGTATCTGAACTTTGTATTTGAAAGATTCAATCAAGATTTCCTAATTATTATTTACCATGTAAAGTATAAATATACCTACTATAGTTGTTAATAAAGTCGATTTGGTATCTTGAGCTAAGTCTTAGACATTCGTTAGAAAGGAAGTCATTCATCACAATGTATAGTCCTTAATAATTATTTTCTCTATTAATTAATAAAAATATCACTATGAATGTGTTATATATAAGGAAGGTTCACATATGTCAAATAAACTACATTATTTGCATTCAAAGATACCTTTGTTGAAGTTGGAATATGTAAATGTTATTTATATAATAGAGATAACAATGTCAACGATGAGTTTGACTCAAAATAAGTTTAAGTAAAAAGGTACTTTGCATAGAGAACTTGTTATTTATAAAACATTGATATATAATTTATAATTCTTATTAAGAGATCTAGTATCATAAAAATAATTTTATATCATTTCCGAATATGAAGGTGATCGTTATGAAAAACGATTTAAGTAAATCGTCAATCCTTCATAAATTAAACTGAGACATATATTTAGACAAACTTAATTAAAACATACATCGTTCCAAAACAAACATGGTTTTACAATACAAGTACATTACGTTCCTAGAATAATTAATAAACTAAACTCTGAGAGTGCAGTTCCAACTAAAGTGAGACATATATTTAGACAAATTAAATTAACACAATGTAATTGTATTGTTTTACAATAAAAATACATTGTTCCGATTTGTATCTCAACTTTATATTTGAAAAATTAAACAAAGATTTCACAATTATTTATTACCATGTAAAATATAGTTATAACTACTATGGTTGTTAATAAATTTGATTTGGTATCTTTATCTTAATCTTAGACGTTCATTAGAAAGGAAGTCATACACTATAGTGTAGAGTTCCTTTATAATTATATTCTCTACTACTTAGTGAAAATACCATTAGGAATATTTAATATATAAATAAGATTTACATATGTAAAATAAAATACATTATTTGCCTTCAAGGATCTCTTTGTTGAAGTTAGCATATGTTAATGCCATTTATATAATAAATATAACAATGTAAATGAGGAGTTTGATTTTAAAACAAGTTTAAGTCAAAAGTTTTTTGAAAATAGAACTTGTTATTTATAAAACATTGATATTTACTTTATAATTCTTATTAAGAGATCTAGTCTCACAAATAGAATTTTAATCATTTCCGAATATGAAGGTGATCGTTATGAAAAACGATTTAACTAAATAGTCAATCAATCATAAATTAAACTGATACATATATTTGGACAAACTAAATTAAAACATACATTGTTCCAAAACAAACATGGTTTTACAATACAAGTACATTATGTTCCTAGCATAATTAATAAACTAAACTTCGAGAGTGGAATGCCAATTAAACTGAGACATATATTTAGACCAAATACATTAATACAATGTATTTGTATTGTATTACAATAAAAGTACATTGTTCCGATTTGTATCTCAACTTTATATTTGAAAACTTAAACAAAGATTTCAAAATTATGTTTTGCCATGTAAAATATAATTACAACTACTATGGTTGTTAATAAATTTGATTTGTATCTTATGCTTAATCTTAGACATTCATTAGAAAGGAAGCCGTACACCATAGTATATAGTTCCTTTATAATTATTTTCTCTACTACTTAGTGAAAATACCATTAAGAATATTTTATATATAAATAAGATTTATATATGTCAAATAAATACATTATTTGCCTTCAAGGATCCCTTTCTTGATGTTGGAATATGTGAATGTCATTTATATAATAAAGATAACAATGTCAAAGATGAGTTTGATTTTAAAACAAGTTTAAGTCAAAAGTATTTTGTATATAGAACTTGTTATTTATAAAACATTGATATTTACTCTTTAAGAGATCTAGTCTCATAAATAGAATTTTAATCATTTCCGAATATGAAGGTGATTGTTATGAATACCGATTTAAGTAAATAGTCAATCATTCATAACTTAAATTGACACATATATTTAGACGAGCTAAATTAAAAACATTCATTATTCCCATACAAACATTGTTTTATATTACAAGTACATGCAACATGTTCCTAGAATAATTTATAAACTAAACTCTAAGTGTGTAGTTCCAACTTGATTGCACTCAGCTTGTTACTCTTCTATAAATATCTGCAAGCCATTTACAAATATTAGATTAACATTTAAGTACCAAGTACTTGAGTGTTATATGAAAAGTATGAGTTCTATCTAGTAGATACTTGAAGTACTAGTCTCTTCCAGACTTTTTTTTCCAGATAAGAGGATCAGTTTCTCTTTTAGTGTTCAATTTCTCTACAAAAGAAACAAGATCCATTTATGTGGGCCTTTTTGGATTCCTTGGGCTTAAAGGTGTTCAGTCTATGAAACATAGGCTCCTTAGATTACACAAAGTGACCCATTTAGCCTTGCACTATTCCAATGTTTGAACTAGTTTGAAAGAAAATATCATTGTATTTATTGGAATATTGCTTTACATATTATATCATAAAATATCTAAATTATCCAAAACTTTCAGTAAGTCAAGAATAATTATTCGTATTTTGATGGTAGAAGCATTTTTAGCGTCAAAGTGATGCCATTACTAGGTATCATTTTTAGGTTTATTTTGCTTAAAGCAAGTTGTATAGGACTAGTACCTTTAAGTGTATACCATTTCGCAACTCTCACGAGATTGTCTCTCAAGACATGAATCCATTCATTGAAGTTGTGTCTATTGAATGTTATTGTTTGAGTAAGTCATTAAAGAAAATGAAAATTCATGGTTGTGAGAAAGAATTATTTATCTACAAAATTTTAACAAAATTCATTTAATATCCTTTTAGTTTCCAAAAACATTAATCATCAAAGTATAGGATCCAATTTTCAAAAAAAAATGGTTATGTATCCTTTATCACATTCATTTGAATCCAACTTGGTAGATATTGATTATTGATGTGTGATTTATATATATATATATATATATATATATATATATATATATATATATATATATATATATATATATATATATATATATATATATATATATATATATATAAAATTAATCAAGTTCTAAATTTATAAAACTGATTTTATCACTGCCGGACTAACACACACACTAGGCAGTGAACCTAATCATGTAATAGTATAGCTGTGGTAAGAACAGGTTTCGAACAGAAGGGGAACAATGTTGGGTTATAAATGTGTTGTGTCAAAATGTATTGTACTAGAATAGTCTTATTTTAATGGTTTGGGCCTGCCCATCCGAGTTTAAGAGTTACTAGGGTTAGACTATTTAATGTGAATGCATGTAACATTGGGGTTTATCGGTTGTATTGCCCTACTAAGCTTTTACAGAGAAGTTCTCGTTGAACTCTTCTAAAGCTTTTCAATTTAAGCATTCGACACGCTTTGATCTTCATTGTTCTTGTTATTTATTCACATTGTTTATAGAATCTATCGATCTTAACACTTATTTCTTTCAACAATTGGTATCAAAGTGGGAGATAGTGTAATTCATTCACTATTCTTGTGTCGAGTTTTTTTTTAACCAGGGTTAATCATTTTTTGGGATCTGTTTTTGGTGTCTCAACTACTTCAATCGTTTGTAGGCTCTACATCTAGATCTCTTGTTTTACCATAGATCTCAGTTCAAATTATTACACATCTGATTCTATGTTTGCTTATATGAAATCTTGAGAAGATGAATCACGAAGATCCTCATACTCTTTCTTTCAATCTTTCAAGTAGTATTGGATCTACCACCAGGATCCCTATCATTTTCCCACAGGATTATGAAGTCTGGGCCTTGCACTTCGAAGATTATGCTCTGGGCATTGAAGAGCATGGTACAACAATATTGCGAGCTATGAACAGGAGACTTTCGCTCACACGACTACTAAGAAGGCTATCAAGACTTAAGTCGAATATAGTGCTCTTCTTGTTGAAAATACTACTATTCCTCAAGATGAAAAGGATAAGCTGATGAGTAATATCAAGGCGATGAAAATAATAGGGTTTTCTCTTCCTCCAAACATTTTTTGTCTGGTAAGTGCATGTGAGATGGAAAAAGAAATATGGGATAGTTTAAAAGAGCTTTATTCAAGCGATGCCGATTTGGAACACTCTGTGCAAACGTTGCTTCTGCCTGAGTTTGGAGCCTTTGTTTAAAAGCCTGATGAAAACTAGATCAGACATTTAATCATTTTAATAATTCATTAAGTAGGATGCTTAAACACAGTCTCAGGTGTGAAAATATAGAGAAAAAAAGTTACATTCATGAATGGATTGAGGTCTAAATGGAAAGAGGTTGTGTCTACAGTAAAAGCTCACGAACCGTTCAAGAGGTACTCTCTGTCAAAGCTTGTGGGGATTCTTAGATCCCATTAAGATGAGGTTACGAAGGATGTGAAGCTTGTCTCTAGTCTGGGATCATTGGCCTTGGTTGCGAAAGGAAAAAAAGGTAGCTGAAGAAGATTCTGAATCTGACTTTTTTGGACAGTGAACTTACCAAGGAGGAATATGCTCTGATGGTATCTAATCCCAAAAAGTTCATTAAAAAGAATTTTGGTCGATTCAAGAATAGGAACAGGCAGGGAAACTTCAGTTCAAAAAAGTCAAGAGAAGAGAGCTTCAAGAAATCTCAAAAGGAAGAAGATAAGCAAGAAAAGAAGTTGTTATGGGATTCAGGCTATGACTGCAATTACTGTCATGGCAAGAATCATTGTTCCAAAGAGTGTTTGCTGAGAAGGATGAGTGAAGAGAAAGAAATAGAGAAGGACGATGCTTACTATCTTCAAAAGATAGAGGAGCTTAGGAAGAAGAATAATGCAAACATAAGGCCTGCTTTGATTGTGCAAGAAGGTTGTGAAGAAGATGGATGTGTTGAAGTGTGGTCCACTGATTCAGAAGATGAGGAGGTTCGATAACCCACACATGGTGGATGTTTTGTGGCGAATTCTGAAGCACAGTAGTACGAAAGAAGATGTCTAATGGTTCAGAACTGGGTTTCGGAATAGAGGGGCTATGCGAATGATGGCGGCCAAGACTCTGAAAATTGTTTTGCTGCAAAGCTGGTTTCTGAACAGGTGAAAGAATGCGAGAAGGTCATCAATAAGGTACACTCTATACTTCGAATCTCTTAATATTCCTATTACTCGTTATGAAACCGAACTAGACGATTTAAATTATGTTGTATCTAATTTTAGTGATAGTTTAAAGAGAACACGTCTAAGCAATTCTAACCTAAATGATCAAATCAGTAGGGTAACGAATAAAAGTGAAGAAAGAAGATTATGGATAGAGAAGTTGGAATTAGAGCTTACTAGGTCAAAGGATGATGTCATTTATCTTAAGAGAGACAATTTAGCACTTTTGAAACAAAGAAATAATTTCTGTTTGCTTACTAAGCGCTTATACTTCAATATTACTTAACTGCATCATGATTGTGAAATAGGTAAAAGTATACACATAATGATTTTGCCCTTTCTTGAATTGAAAGATGATGAAATCGATGCAGAATGCTATAAGTGTGAATATATTGTTTCTTCTGATGATGTTTTCGATTTGTACAAAATTGGGTTTGACAAAATAGAAGCATATATTCAGTCAAAGAACATAAGAATATGTTAAAACAAATGTTGGATGATAAGGACAAAGAACAAATTGAATCTAATACTGTGCAAAAATTTAACTCGTTATGCACAAAATTAAGTTCAGAAAATACTTTTGACACTAAAAATGTTTCTGAATTTGATGAAAGCGACATGAGTGAAATTTCTGTATAGGATGAGATAGATTGTTTTGCGTTTGTACAAAATGAGACTGAACCAAAGAAAAACTTTATTTCTGAAAATTCTATTGAATTCGTCCGTACTGTTGAAAATAAAGGTTCAGGAGTTTTAAAAGCAAAAGCCACAATTTTTTCCAAAAGTACAAACAGTTCTGAATCAAGTTTTCGTAAAAACTGGACCAAATAAAAACAAATTTTCAGAACTAATGTCCCTAGTAGATAATGATAATGGAGAAGGGTGCGACGGATTCTTTTTTTCAGGTCCTATTAACAATACATATGAAACCAAAGGTCTTTCCGAAATGACCTCATAGAAAATGAAAGGGAGATGTGTTGCAGAACCATTGAATTGTGTTAACCCTTGTTACTATAAAGTTGGTCCGAGTGGCACTAAAAATGTCCTAAGTGAAATGTCTTATGAACACAATGACATGCCAGTCAGAAAAGAGAAACCTAAAACTAACATCCATAAGTCAGTTGAGGAACTTATTGCTAAGAAACGACAACTAAATGCTAGATATAGGAAGAACTTGCAAGAAAGAAAACGTTTCTGAAAAAATAAGAATTCTAATCAAAATTCTATTAATTCAGAAAGATCTTCAACTCAAAATACGAATTCTTCTCCAATTCAGAAAGTTAAAACAAAACCTTTTTCCAAACCATAGGTTTCAAAACCTCAAGTTTCAAAACCTGTTAAAAAGCCAAAATCTAATTGTCCTCCGAAAACAAATTTTTTAAAATCATTCAACACATCAAAAGTTGTTAAAGGCAAAAGTAAAGTTGTTTCAGAACCAGAGATTTCTCTCCAAGAATTCGAAGCGAACTTGTAAAAGGAGGAAAATACATTTGCGAAAAAGATGGCTCAAAAACACAAAGAATTTAGTTAAAGAAAAATAATTCCTGTTGAGATTAATCTTTGTAATGATAAAATTGAAGTTTTCAAAACAATCAAAGGGAAGAATAGTGTTGTGACAAAAAGATCATACTGGGTTGATAAGAATAAGATTTTTCCTGCTGTTGAGAAATCCTCACAAGGACCCAAGACGGTTTGGGTTCCTAAATTTCTCTGAATTTTGTAGGTAATGTGTGACGAACAGTATGAGTCTGAATGGTACATTAATAATGGTTGTTCGCATCACATGACTGGAAAAAGAAAAGAACTGAGAGAATTCTGATCGTTGAAGGATGGTGGCAGAGTAAAGATTGAAAACAATGCCACAGTGGAAATCAAAGGTTACGGGATGATTACTAATGAAGAGTTCTCTATCTGAAAGGTAGCATATGTAGAAGGCCTGCAACATAATCTAATAAGTGTGTCTTAATTAGTTGTAGGTTCCTGGCTGAAGGTGTCATTTGATGATGAGGGACCTGAATGAGTTGTTGGTTCAGACAGTGCAAGTCACTTATTCTATAGGATTATTTATGGCCTCTACCATGGAGTGAATATTGATTTTGGTTATATTCTGTGGACTTAGTTGATTCAGAGTATGGTTTCCTCTACACGTGATACAAAGATTTCTTGTGCTCATTTTTGGTCAGTTATTGTCAAGTGTGTTCTTGATCACTACAAGGCCCTGTTGATGGAAGATTCAATTATTGTTGCTATTCCGATTTTGCAAACTTCTTTGTTCATGATGTCCGATAAACTAAATTCAAATTTATTGGCTCTATTCCTGGTGTCATGTTGGAAAGAGTTCCACAAGACAATGCGATTATGGGTGAATATCAAAAACAAACCTCTTCTAGTGCTCGTCCCATAACAGAAGAATTCAGAAAGACACTTGAAGAAATGAACAAACTAAAAGGAGGAGGAAAAAGAAAAGCGAAGGATGCCATTTCCGAAGCAGTTAAAACTCCAAAAAAGAAAGTTAAGAGGGCTGCTCGAAAACCAAGGTCACTGTATCCAGTTTAGGAGGCTTCGGAGTCAAGAAATCAAATTGATTTTTGTGAGGGTGAGCCAGTTCAGAATGAAGTGGACGATACCACAGCCACTTCAGAACCACCTACTTCAACTCTGATTCCGAAGGTATCTACACCACCTACCTCTTCTACACCTATTTCTGATTTCTTTCACATGCACACTCACCCATCTTCTCTGATCACCACTTCATCTCCAATCACCACCACTGTACCAATAACTATTGCTCTACTACCAAAGATACATGTGGGTGTCTCTTAACCATAGATTTATGTTCCAATCTCCATTCCATTCTATACTGACTAAACAGCAACCACAACAACCATAGTTAGTACTTCGTTGTCTACTGTTAACGTATCTAATACGGGGACATATGTTGACTTCGGTGTTACTGTTGGTCCAAGCACATTTACAGCTTCACCTCTCAGAGAGATGATCCAAACCTCGTCTTTGAGGATGATCAAGAAGCATTGATGGACTTCACTTTTAGTCCCTTTACCATTCATTAGAATAGTGACAATGACAAATCCCCAATGACTCAAGGGCAGTTTAAGCAACTAAATGCCAAGTTGGATTCGATTATGGAATTCTCAGTCATTTCGTCCAACTATGAGTTCATGCTCAAGTCTCACAGAGAAACGGTTGAAATGCTTACAAAAGAAAATTCAAAAGTTATTTATGAATCTACAAAGACTATCCAAGCTTCAGAGTCAACCATTTCAGAAGCGACCGCAAAAGTCAAAAAAACTATATGCTGAAGTTACACAGTTCATGGAAAACTTTCGAAAATCCTTTGATGAAAACACTAAGTGTGTTAAAAAAGCAATTACAGGTCTTGGCTCTAAATTTTAGATTGAGAAGGAGGCTCTTTCATGTGTTCGTTCTCAAATCCAAGTTGACAATTCTAAACTCAATATCGCTATTCAGTCCAACATTCAAAAACTTAAAGCTGACCTTGCTACAGAGAACAACATTATGGATAAACTGGATCAGAAGACTGAAAAGGCTAAGGTCCTTTCTCTGAAGTTGAAATATGCGCAAAGACATCTGGATGATCTGGAATCAGAGAATACTGTTCTTAAAAGCTGCGTTTCGAATGTTAATAAGTATTTGCAAAACGTTGTAGAGACTCGTGATTCACTGCTCACAGTCTTGGTAAGACGACATCTCGCAGACAAACTTAAACTTGTTTTCACCATGCTTAACCAAATTGAAGGTGTTTCAGAAAGTGATGCTCTTCCGAAACAAGGGGGAGATAATCAAGAAAAACTCAAGCAAAATTATAGTGGAACTAATGGTGCTGGTGAAACCGAACAGAAACAAAAACTGAATCTTAAAGATCAGAAGGATGATGAAGCTTCTAGATCTAAATCAAAGGAGAAGAATGTTGATGAAGAAGAAGAAGAAGAAGAAGAAGAGTTATCTGAGGGTGAGAAACTGGTCCAGAAGAAAAGGGATAAAGAGCTTGACGATATGTTGGATCTCCAGAAAGAGTTAGAAGATAAAGAAAAGAAAGCTGAAACTGCAAAAGTAACTCTTGAAACTCAGAAGTCCTTGTTTCATCCATGGACTCTGAAGTGGATTCAGAAGGAGGCGATTGATGAAACAAGCAAAAATTGGTTGGAGCCTTCGATATCATTTGAGCTTGATAACTCAGCTAATTCGCAACTTGACTTTCCGATCACTCCAAGGGCCTTTCTATTCAGATGCTTTGATAGGATCGAGAAGGCACCTTTCTCTGATCATGATGCTACTCATAGGCTCTTCACATTCTATCTTAAGTATGGCAAGTCTCAGTTCAAATCATGGAGTTTGCAGAAGCTTATCACTGTTAAGGTTTATGCTCCTACTATAACTGAGGATTTCATCAACATTAAATTTAAAGGTTTCAGAGGAGCAAATCTTGTTGAAGATAATTTTACACTTTCTACCTTTACTTGTATGAATCCACACGATTGGATTTGCTTGTTTCGGATTTTATCAAAAGATGAAAAGAACTACGAGCCCATCATAGCTCATCTGAAAAGAATGTTGATTTGATACATTCTAGAGTTTGCAAAATTGAATGTTGAAATTGCAATTGTGCTGAAAAAGAAACCGATGCTAAAACCTGAAGAAGAATCGCATGATCTGAATAAGATCAAGTTGTTCAGAAATGTATGTTCTTTTTGCTAGACAAAAACATGTACTCAACTTCAGCTATGACTTACATCATGGGATTGAATGAAGTTATTAAAACGGACAACACCGCTGATCAGAAATGTTTCTCGAACATGATCAAGTGGTACATCGCAGTCAGAAGCACCCTTCTAAATATAATGACAAAGCTTTTCAAGGTTCATAAATGTCAACAACAATAGAAGACTCCTTCCTTATTTGACACAAATGGGGAGATTGTTGGGTTATAAAAGTGTTGTGTCAAAATGTATTGTACCAAAATAGTCTTATTTTAATGGTTTGGGATGTCCATATGTGTTTAAGAGTTGCTAGGGTTAGACTATTTAATGTGCATGCATGTAACATTAGGGTTTATCAATTGCATTGCCCTACTAATCTTTCACAGAGAAGTTCTCGTTGAACTCTCCTAAAGCTTTTCTATTTAAGCATTCGACACACTTTAATCTTCATTGTTCTTGTTATTTATTCACATTATAGAATCTGTCGATCTTAACAGTTATTGTTTTCAAAAAACGGTGGTGAATTAATTTGGAGTTTTTGATTATAGATTACACAAAGTACACAAAAGCAATAAGAATGGTTTTATGGAATTAAATCTAAAACAAACGACCAAACAACAAATCTTGATAAACTAACCGAAGATAAATCTCTTTAGGTACTTTGTTTCAGACAAATTACATCTTAAAATCATAGATAATTGCACACACAAATTTATTTATTCTTGTTTACCGATTCCTAAAATAACTAGCTCTAGTTCTAGACAACTAATCCTTTGATTTTAACACACCTATTAATCCATTGATCAAGTGAACAAACAATCATGCAAATTAGTATTTCGTTCATATTGAGCAAGATTTGATCTTTATTAATCCTAACGGTCATAGGAATTAATTCATGCATAGATTGGTCGTCTATTCATGCATACACATTAAAATTCATCACTTATTTCCAAACCCTAGGTTGTGGTCAAAACTCTAGTGGACAACTATGATTAAAATTAACATAGTTTGATGGTAATCTAAATATCATTAATTCAGAAATAAGGAATAAGTAAAAATCTTAACACATATGGATCATTCAATCAAACTTGACAAAATAAATTAAACACAAATAAATAATCCAAATGGCAATTAATCCACAAATTCAAGGATTCATCCAATCATAAACACAAAGCAAAGGGTTTAACACCCAAATTAGAAATTAAATGCATAAAAAATCACATTGGAACACTAATCATCGTCAGAATAACGAACCAAATGGTTTTTGGCATGAATCCGCTCTCCAATCCTTCAGATCTTCGCTCATGTCAGCATAACGGCCTTCCGACTGCCTTCTAGACTCTCAAAATGGCTTCTTGGGGGTTTATAATCGCAGGAATCGATCTAGGGTTCAAGGTATATCATTAGGGCTAATTTTTGGCTCTATTTATAGGTTTCAACATCAACACGACATGTTTGATAGCCAACACACTATGTTCTTCATTAAAATCCCATATTCTCCAAGTCAGCGTCAAGAATCGCGAAGATTCCATTCACCACGGCGTGTTTGTGATCACCACGACTTGTTCATTGGGAATCTGTCACACCCCGAAATCGATGGTGGAAACATTCTGGGACGGAGGACGTCATGTAAAGTATCACAACCAATGTACATAGTAAGCATAGTAAACACAACCATTACATTACATAGGAAATTTACATTTTGTTTGAAGTAAAAGAACTACATGTTTTATCTATACATTAGTATAACAAAAGTAAAGACGAGACTTCTATACGCTGCATCTTCTCCAGAAGATTACGGGATACCTGTCTAATGTTGACCTGAGAATACAAGCAGTTTTGAAAATATCAGCATAAAGCTAGTGAGTTCATAAGCGGTTTGTTTCTGAAAATGAACAAGTTTCCTTTGGTTTTCTTGTAAAAGTTGTTATCCAAGAAAATCCCATATTTTCTTATAAGGAAAGTCAAGTTATCTGTTTTTTACCCAATCTGGTTAAGAACAGTTCAGTTATCCCAGGAAAAACCCTTATTTTCCTAAAAGTTCGTGGTTGGTTATCGATTCGGAATGCAGGATACAAGTATCTACCATACTTAAAAGTGTTTGTGTGAAGTTTCCTGAAAGCCTGGTTATCCTTGAAAAGTACATTAGTTTTAACACGTATATAAATCTAATAAGTAAGTAGAAATGTTTTCATAATCTAAGTTGCGAGTACCATAACCATACAATAGACTAGATAAGGCTCGGAACGGGGCCAATATCGTTTTATGACTTTTGTCACCTTTGGACCTTTCGGTCCGACTGTAGCTAGTAGCCAGGTGCGGGGTAGTCAATCCCGTATTGATCTATACACCCAAGTCACGCTCTCCCTCCAGGAGATTCTTGTTACAGGGGTAGTCCTACACTCTCGTATCTAGGGGGAGTGTTACCAAGGACGTGTCTCCAATGTTAAGATTAATAAATTTTAAAAATAGTTCTTCACTCTCGTATCTAGGGGGAGTGTTACCAATGACGTTTTTAAAAGTAATAATACGGAAAAATCCTGTTTATTAGTCCTTCACTCTCGTATCTAGGGGGAGTATTATCAAGGACATGTCTAATGTTCTAAATTTAATGTTATTAGTTCTTCACTCTCGTATCTAGGGGGAGTGTTATCAATGACATGGCTAAAGTTCTAAATTTAATGTTATTAGTCCTTCACTCTCGTATCTAGGGGGAGTGTTATGAAGGACGTTTTTAAAGTTCTAAAGTTCATGCTTTTAACAGTAATGATATGGAAGATCAATTGTGAAACATTGAAAAACATGGAAAAAGGTGTAGGGGTATGAACTCACCAGACGAGAAATGTGTCGGCTAGGATGCTAAATGTCAGTTTGGGGCTTGAATACACACAAGGTTCCTATGTAATATGAATAGATACATAATTATATCCAATTATACTTTGAACTACTAATTAAATAAGAATATACAATCCGAGGCACAAAAACACTTCATTTCAAGTGTTAGGAGTGATCCGGGTTGCATCTAAGGGGGTTTAAGGTCTAGATATGGAGTTTGCTCTTCAAGAGTAAACTCCTAATGGAGATTACGGCCCTATGACCATATCCCCATGAGTTTACGGCCGTAAACTCATGGGTGGTGTGTTCTTGGATGCTTAATGGCCTTACAACACTTGTGGAATTAGGCTAGGCTCAGTTCTAAGGCATTGGAAGGGATTAAACCATCAAAGGGACCATTTTATGGGGTTTACGGCTATAAACTAGGCGTTTACGGCCGTAAACTCTCATATACCCTTTCTTATTGTGTTTTGGTGGTCCTATGTTAAGCATAAGTGGTTCTAGTCCAAAGTACAAGTCATGGAAGGAAGTTAGGCACCATTTGACCACTTTATAGGAGTTTACGGCCCAGGAACCATTCCTTGGGGGGTTTATAGTCGTAATCTCCTAAGGAGGTTGTTTCTCTCATGTTTAAGTTACCTAACACGAAGGTGGTTGATTCTAGACTTTATTCCAAGGCTTAAGAAGTGTTTAAGGGGCATTTTAACACCTTAAATGGTGTTTACGACCTTAGAAGGGGTGTTTACGGTCCAAGCATGTTATTGGGCTATAAACTCATGTTTCCTCCCTAAATATCTAGGTTTTGGGGTTCTAAGTCCATTCATGTAAGCCCCTAAGTCATATCTAAGCTCCAGAAGTGTTTTGGAAGGGTTTTCGGGCTTCAAAACCCCATTTATTTGTGTTTGCGGTTTGGGGCTATTCCTAGGCCGTAAACACATGTATTTGGTCCTTTTGGATGATTTAGACATGGATTTGAATGTTAAACAAGCTATACTATGATCTAGGATGGATTACATACCGATTTGGAGCTTGAAATGGGTGATTTTGGATCAAAGATTTGGATTGAAGAGAGAATAGTGAGAGAGAGAGAGAGAGAGAGTGGAAAAGCCTCAAATGAGGTCCACTCAGCATTATATATGGTTTTAGTTTGAGACCCGGTTGAATTCTACCCGATACCAACGTTAAACGAGGCTTATGGTCGTACCCGATGTGGTCGAAACTAAAAATTCTCCAATTAGAAATTGGGATGTTTTAACGTGTTTTTAAATGGGTTTGGACACTCATGAGGTCATAATAAAAGTCTTAATTTAAATGACCTAATCCAAAATGTTAATGGAAAACTTTGAAATACAAACGGTTTTACTGACGAAAATGGGTTACCGTGACGGAGTAATTTTATAGGTTGTCACATTATCCCCCCGTTAGAGGGAATTTCGTCCTGAAGTTTAGAATTAAGATACAATTCATAAAATTGAAAAGATACGGATATTTGTGTCATCGAGTCTTCGCGCTCCCAAGTTAATTCGGGTTGCAACTTGGCATTCCAGCGAACCTTCACTATCGGGATACGGCTTTGCTTCGTACGTTTGATCTCTCGATCCATGATTTCGATTGGTTCTTTTACGAAGTTCCGACTTTCGTTGATTTTGATCTCACCAAGAGGGATTCACAAGGGTTTTATCGGATAGACGCTTTTAAGATTTAAGACGTGGAAGACAGGGTGGATATTGCTAAACTCTTGAAGTAGTCGAAGTTTGTAGTCTACGGGACTGATTCTAGCGAGGATTTCGAAAGGTCCTATGTATCTCGGGTTAAGTTTTATGCGCTTTCCAAAGCATATCATGCCTTTCCAGGGTAAGACCTTCAACAGGACACAATCTCCAACAAAAGGGTACACCTTTCTGTGTCGGAGTGGTTAAGGGTTAGGCGATTCTGGATGAACCTACGATAGTAGCCAGCGAGACCCAAGAATTTGACAGATTTCTGTGGGTGTCTTCAGTGCTGACTAATTCTCTATCGCCTTGATATTAGAAGGGTCCATGTGTATGCCTTCCTCGCTTACCATGTGACCAAGGAAAGCGGTTAGATCGAAGGGCATTACTACGAACTCGTAGTGACCATATCGAGTCCTGAATGCTGTCTTGGAAACATCATTCTCATGAACTCGAAGCTGACGATACCCTGATCTAAGGTCTATCTCCGAGAAGTAACTGGCTCCCTAAAGTTGGTCGAAAAGTTCGTCTATTCAAGGAAGAGAATAACGGTTTTTGACGGTCAATTTGTTCAACTCGCGGTAGTCTATGCACATTCGAAAGGGTCCATCTTTCTTCTTCACAAACAATACCGGGGCTCCCCAGGGTGAGGAACTCGGTCTGATGAACCGTTTGTTGAGAAGCTCATTGAGCTGACTGGATAACTCCTGCATTTCAGATGAAGCTAAGAGATATAGAGACTTGGCTACGGGGGTAGCTCCAAGAATTAGGTCGATGCGAAACTCGACTTGACGTTCGAGAGGAATTCTCGGGAGCTCTTCATGAAAGACTTCAGGAAAGTTGCAGACTTTGGGGATGCTCTCGAGGTCTTTAACTTCCTGTTTCTCATTTATCACATGGGCTAGGAATGCATGGCACTCCTTTCGCAGAAGCTTTTAGGCTTTGATGTATGAAATGAGGCGAAGGTTGGAACTAAGTTTATCGCCGTATATCATGAGAGTCTTGCCAGAGGGGAGATTGAGACGGATGGCTTTTTCGTAACAAAGGATATCAGCATGATTGAGACTCAACCAATCCATGTCAATGATAACATCAAAGCTTTTTATGAAAATTGGCTTTAGGCCAATGGGAAAAGAACGATTGTTTAGGGTAAGGGTACAACCTATGAATATATCGTTAGCGTTCTCTTACTCACCGTTAGCCATCTCGATGGTAAACGTTTCGGTTATTAGTTGAGGACTGTGTTTAAGAAGACGTTTGGATGAATAGCTAATAGATTTTCTTTCTGCACCAGAATCAAAAAGGATTGCAAGTATAAGAGTTGTCGAGGAGGAACATACCTGTGGCAACGGTGGGATCGGCGACTGCCTCCTCTCGTCCCATAGCTAGAACTCTCCCGGTGTTACCAACTGTTTCCGCCTTGGGACGGTTTCTCTTAAAATGCCAGACTTCACGACAACCGTAGCAGGCCTGACCGACACCCACT